>NC_134590.1:98130557-98478057 GCF_037038515.1 Microtus pennsylvanicus | reverse complement strand
CTTACTTACTTACTATCTGTTCAGCCCATCTCATTTACTTACTTCTTTAAAAAAAATGACCCACCTAGTTATTTACTTACTTACTTACTTACTTACTTGTTCATTCATTCCTTCACTTCCTTATCTTCTTTCATATATCTGTTTATTTATCTGCTGATTTAGCGTGACTCATTTACTTATTGAATGTTTCAATTATTATTTAGTTTTATTCATTTATTCATTCTTTATGTCTATTTTTATGTATGTATTTACTTACTTTCTTAATTTTTTTTTTACTTTTTAAAATTTACTTAATTTTTTTCTTTCTTTGGGAATGTAGATTCTTTCTTCCTTTCTTCCTTTCTTTCCTTCTTTCTGTCTCCTGACTGTCACTGGCTAAGAAAATGGTGGCCTCCATGTCACTGGTCAGCATAGCAGCTCCTAAAATGGAATTTGATGAAGGGATACATAGATAGATAGATAGATAGATAGATATATAGATAGATAGATAGATAGATAGACAGATAGATAGATAGATGGGATGCGCACACGCTCACACACACACACACACACACACACACACATATGCACGCACGTGCATGACATGTACAGATGGGGGGCGATTCCAATGTTTTCAGAGGAAGGTGCTCGCTGGTAATAATAAATGTGCTGGTAAATAAGGCTGGAAATAGCTGAATATTAAATCATTAAAACTCTTCAAATAAATAAAAAGCAATTCCATTTCTCTCTCTCTCTCTTTCTCACCATATACCAGCACATCTGAACTGACTGCAACATACAAAAGAAGAAGAAACACGGAAAGAAGACATCCCTGCTGGACAGGATCTGAGATGAGAATAAATTCATCGAATGGCTGCCAACAGCATTTCATTGAGAAGAGATTCCACATTTTATGCTGTACAGTTACTTAGTTAGATAGATAGATAAAGAGAGGCCTGTGAACTGGGGTGGGCTGTGGCTTCTCAGGTCACCTCAGGTCAGGGAGGGGCTGAGGAGTGTCCCATTGGCCTTGACAATAGGCAGGAGTCAGAGGTTAATGTCAGGGCAGGGCCTGAGAGTTCCTCAAAGGGAATGAATGGAGACCCTTGCTTACCTAAGAAATGCCTGACCTTGGAAAAGGACTTGTGGAAAGCGGGCGGGCCCTTGAAACTGTGGTTTCACGTCTTACTAGAAAGCTCCCTCTTGGAAGGGAAAGTCATCGTGATATCTTACTCTTTTCCCAAGGATACCCTACCTACCCTTCTGATCATTCTTACTGAATTAAGTCTTCCACTGCAAATAAATAAATAAATAAATAAATAAATAAATAAATGAGTGAGTGAGTAAGTAAGTAAGCAAATACGTGGATGGATGAACAAATAAATACAAAGTTTGCTGTTGTTGACTGACTTTTGATTTCATAATGAATCTCACTCTCTCTCTCTCTCTCTCTCTCTCTCTCTCTCTCTCTCACACACACACACACACAAACACTAAATATACAATAAAAGGAAGCATAACACCTTTACTCGGGGGGCAGAGTGAACTCTGAAAGTTTTCCAGGCGGAGGGGGGGGGGAGACAGAATATAAGAACAAAATGAGAAACAAGGAAAAATAGTGTTGGCTGGCTGGCCGGCTTTCAGTTCCCTGACAGAAATGAGCACATTGTGGAGGAAACACAAAGTTGTTACACTATGTGGGTGTGATGAGGAGAGATTGTGAGTGAGTGTCCTGTCAGAACAAAGTTAGTCCCATAGTTGATGAAATTCATTATCCCAAAACTTCAGCAGAATATATCCCAAGTTTGCAAATGTGTGATCAGCTTGTGACAGGTTGGGCTGGAGATGCTGAGAACTGGGGAGCCCTCAATGCAAGAGCAGACACTCATTCCCATGAAGAGGGAGAGAGGGAGGGAGGGAGGGATCATTCATTCCTATACTCAAGTTTAAAGAAAGATGAGTGAGTGGCTATCTATGGAGAGACCACTCACAGATATGAAAAATCATTTCCTAAAAATCAAATTTCTCAGTCAGTATGCAACTGCTATGGTGCTTCTCCTAGATAGAGCAAAACACACAAACAAACAAACTGATTCCTTGATCTAGAGCCACAGTGCACATGCTGTGGAAAAGGGGACATGGCCAACTTGAATCACAATATTCATCAGAGCATGAAAAGAGCGTAAAAAGGACACAGAGGAGAGATAATTGTGGTCCTTCCTTTCTCCCTCCCTCCCTCCCTCCTTCCCTCAGGAAGTGACTGACAGATGAGACTTTGTCCAAGCAGGTTCTGTCTGAAATACCAGATTTGAGTTTCCCCCTCTGTGGGTATTAGTTAATCAGTCCTCCCTTCTTTCTGTAGGAAGGTGGTGCATGTCTCTCAGAACTTACCTGGTTTCCTCTGCACAAGGTGAACCAGGGAAAAGCTTTCTAAGCCTTATTCAGACCTATAGAGGCTGCGCTGTGTGTGACTTCAGAGACCTCAGGGAGTATAGGGGTGGGTGGGTGGGTGGGTGCTTGATGCTTCAGACTCATGTCATTGAAGGACATAACATAGTCTGGATTCACAGAGATTCACAACACAGAGCCATTGTCACTTACTAACAGCTCAGGACACCCAGAGCTAACAAGAAATTGCAGTCTCAGCCGGGCTTTAATCACAGCACACACACAGATCTCTGTGAATTCAAAGATGGCCTGATTTACAGAGTGAGTTTTAGGACAGCCCAAGATACACAAAGAAACCCTTTCTTGAAAAACAAAGCAAAACAGCAAAAGAAAGAAAGAAAAGGAAAAAGAAAAAAATGGCAGTCTCTTTCCACTCTCTCCTCCATTGGCTCTTAAAGAGCTCTCAAGCTGAACTGGAGACCATGGTGTCACTCAAAACTGGGAAGCCAGAAACCTTAGGGGGGTCACAGGAGTCGGACTGACTGCAGCACTTGATGCCTCAACCCTGCTAATGGCTGGTTAATAAGGCATGGTAAAATACGGGCTTTGGCAGAGCGCTACTCCCCTTTCTCTATTATTATTGCTACACAACGAAAAGGACGGGGGGGGGGGATGATGTGCAGTCAGTGCTGGTATTGAAATCTCACTGACTCCTTCCGCACTCCTTGTCAATTCCCGACTTTGTCAAATCAACTATCGTGAATCTTTGATGTGGGTTGGCCCTTTAGGAACTCAGAGAAACAAGACAGACCTGTTTCATCCCAGAAACCTCCCAGTTCCTGAGCCCTAGCCCTGGAAGTCTCAAAGCCATCACATCCAGAAATCTCTCTAGTCCCTGCTAGTGGTGAACTCACTTCGTCTTCCCCAGGACCACTAATTATTTCTCCATGTTTTCCTGTGAGATCTGATCTGAGGCCAGCTTTCTTCTTCCTCCCTCTGGCCTCTCCACGAACGATCTCCATTCTCTAGACAACATGTCTAGAACCGAGTCTTATAGGCACCGAGATAGTGTGTCTTGAGGGAAGTTGGCGTTTCTAGGACACGAGTGACATCACAAAATTCCGAGAGCTCTCTGGGATACCGTAGAATTTCCAGAGAAGGGACTGCTGATGTCATGAGGCACGGCCTTTACCTCCTTGCTAATATTTCTCCCCGAACCGACCGACCGACCGACCGACCGACCAACCGGAACCTGAGGTTTCCTTTCCAGGAGTCTCTCCTGCGACACAGAGGGAGCCATTCAGGATTTCCTCCTTCCAAAACCAGAAATTTCTCTCTGCTTCATTAATATCTTCTCACTACTTCCTGAACCCATGGGGAGTTAGTTAGTTGAACACTCACTTTTTTCATGAATGACCCTTCCTCCCTCTCCTGAACATCTCATATTACTGATTCATACTCAGTAAATCAGTAATGTGAGAAATTAGGCCAGGAGGACACGGAAGATGAGGGTTGAGTCTTCTGAAGTGAACAAGCACTTAGGGAAGGCTAAACTTAAGGGAATTTGACTCTGAGTGGCAAGACATGAATAGCTGCTGCCAAGGCACAGATACAGGCACCAACTGGGCCCTCGGCATCCTCCTGCATCATCAGAGCTGTGTGGGAAACTCAGCCCAAAGGAGGGGCCGTGTTCAACGGGAGAGGGCATTTTCGAGGACAGCACTGTTTTCTTTTTCTTCTTTCTTTCTTTCTTTCTTTCTTTCTTTCTTTCTTTCTTTCTTTCTTTTTTTTTTGAGACAGGGTTGTTCTGTAGGTTTTTTTTTTGGAGCCTGTCCTGGAACTAGCTCTTGTAGATCAGGCTGGTCTTGAACTCACATGCTTTCTTTTTTTTCTATTGGATATTTTTGGCTTCTTTGTTTTTTTTTTTTTTCGGGTTTTTTTTTTTTTGGTTTTTTTTTTGAGACAGGGTTTCTCTGCGGCTTTGGAGCCTGTCCTGGAGCTAGCTCGGTAGACCAGGCTGGTATTTTTGGCTTCTTTATCAAAGATCAGGTGTTCGAAGATGTGTGGATCGATATCCGGGTCTTCTATTCGGTTCCATTGGTCCTCCTGTCTGTTCTTATGCCAGGACCAGGCTGTTTTCAGAACTGTAGCTTACAGAGTGTTCTTGCAGGTGGGGCACAGAAGAGGTTAATTACGGTACCTTAGTTCTTCTGCTTTTCTAGCAGACCAGAGCACAGCTGACAGAAATCCAGTAGAGATGGTGTCAAGGTTCACACTGACACTAACAGCGGTAACTTGAGCAGGATTTGTGATCCACATGAAATTTGCAATGAATTGCAGCAAATCTGTGACACTCTAACTCGCTCAGGCTCAGTATCTGAACATACAGATGTTTGCAATGATCACTGGCTTCAGGATTTTTTTTGTTGTTGTTGTTGTTTTGTTTTTCCACGAGACAGGGTTTCCCTGTAGCTGAAGTTTAATGGCCTGGTGTTTTTGTGACTTACTGCTTCAAAGAACTTCTCCATTTCTTTATCCCTAAGTGAAAAGAAATATAATCACTAAATACTTCTTAAAAACCATTCTTCCTTGAAATATATAGACCACTGAGAATAATCCTTGACAGAATGGGAATACAAAATCCTTATCACACCACTTTAAGATTCAATTGAACAGAAAACATGTTGTTCTGTACTGAAGCTCTGAGGTCCCATCTTATGAATAGGCTGTTTAGGACCAACTTACTTGAAGACATCTGGAAAGAAGCTGTGTAATGACATTCCTCCTAAGACTCACTTCCAAGTTTTAGAACTTTGTAGATAATACACATTTAAGCATAAGGGTGCCTACCCATTTTCTGATTCAAGTAATGTTCTCATCATTCAGTGATTTCTCCTCCCTTTTTCTTTTGGGGAGTGGCATGATTAGATCAGGAAAAGAAGGATGTGTGTGGCCAGTCGGTGCCCACTCAGAGTCACCCACACATTTGAGGACAGAACAGAGAAACAAGATCGGCCGGGGGGGGGGAGGGGAGAATTCTGCTGAATGAAATTAGAGTTATGGATGGCTGCCAGCTATCTCTTGGCTTCTGTAAGTACAGGAACTCAACAAAGACAGAGACATGCCAGACAGGAGGTTTTGGTAAAAATCTGAACTGAACTGAATAGAAACTGGCTATTACGTATTAGTGTTTTCAGAGTTATGTCTGAGGAACCTTCTACTTAAATGAAATAAAACCAAATCCTTTCAAACATCCAGGTGTCCTCTAAGGGGGCATGGAAAACAAAACAAAACAAAAAGATAAGAGGGATTTTAGTTGTTCCAAAAACCATCAGGAACAAAACTTCCCCAGGAGAATAGCAAGAGTTCATTGGGCAACTGTCCGTCTCCTGTTGCATCGTTTCAAGTTTTTCTAACTTGAGACTGGATGGCGTCAGCTGTAAGATTTTCATCTTTTACGCTTGAATTCACTCATTGCAAAAAAAAAAAAACCCTTATTTATTTTTTTATTTCACATTTTAACTTGATTTTTTTTCTTTTTTGAGACAGGAATTGGCTTTTTATTTATGCTCCAGACAATCACTACATGGCCCAGGACTTCTTCTTTCTGAACACTTCTGTTGCAATTACAATCTTTTTTTTGAAAAAATTATTTATTTATTTATTATGTATACAGCATTCCTTCCATGCAGGCCAGAAGACCCCATTACAGATGGTTGTGAGCCACCATATCGTTGCTAGGAATTGAACTCAGGACCTTTGGAAGAACAGTCAGTGCTCTTAACCTCTGAGCCATCTCTACAGCCCCTGAAAATATAATCTTAAAAGAAAAAGTAAAATTAAAATGAATGGCCTGGCATTAACAAAGACAAAAAAAAAAAAAAAGAAAAAGAAAAAAAACCCTGCATTTTCTTGCTTGCTTTTTTTTTTCTCTTCTTTTATTATTTTTTGAGGCACGGTTTCTCTGTGTAACAGCCCTAGCTGTCCTGGAACTCAGTTTATAGACCAGGCTGTCTTGTTGGTAACGTTCTCTTTTTATTCTTATTTCCTATCTGTAAATCCACATTCTCTCTCTCTCTCTCTCTCTCTCTCTCTCTCTCTCTCTCTCTCTCTCTCTCTGTCTCTGTCTCTCTCTCTCTCTATCTCTCTCTCTCGCTTTCTCTCTCTCTCAATTTATTTATTTTTTGTTTGGTTTTGTGTTTTGCTTTATGAGACAGGGTTTCTCTGCTGCTTTGGAGACTGTTCTTGGAACTAGCTCCTTTCTTGTAGACCAGGATGGCCTAAAACTCCCAGAGATCCTGCTTCTGCCAGATATGGAGTCAGTGCTCTTGAATGCCTTCATCTGGTGAGGTCAAAATATACCCCCCCCCCACACACACACCAAACACAAACACAGGCACAGGCACACCCAGAGACACATAAATAAACTTTTCAATTAAGAGCCTGGAGAGCTAGTTTGGCGGCTCTTCCTGAGAAATTGGGTTCAATTCCCAGCACCTGCATGGTTAAATAAATCATAACAAAAAAAAAATTCTTTAAGAAATTGAAATTAAACTACACAACTGGAAACACTGTCTCAAATAAAAGTAAAATAAAATGTAAAAGAGTGCAGTGCTAAGTGCAGTTATGAAAATGTTTGGAAATATGACACCTTCCCTGTCTCCCCCACATACACAGGCACACCGAGAGAGGTTTAAATAAAATTTGAAATTGGCTGGGCAGTGGTGGTGGCACATGCCTTTATTCTCACCACACATGGAGCAGAGGCAGGTGAATTTCTTGGGAGTTGGAAGCCAGCCTGGTCTACAAGAGCTAGTTCCAAATCAGCTAGGACTGTTTCCCAGGGAAACCCTGTCTCGAAAAACAAAACAAAAAAATTAAAATTGAAGTAAATGTACAAGCCAAAGCTACAGGCCCTGGCCTCCACTCCTGCCCCTGAGGGCACCCGGTAAAAGTGAGAAGGCAGATTTCAGAGACTAGTAAAGTTCAAGGTCACCAGCCCTTCCTAACAGCTAGAACTCCTTGCTGAACCATTAAAGGGTGAGTCTAAGGAGGGCAGTGGTGGCACACGCCTTTACTCCCAGCACTCGGAGGCGGAGGCAGGCAGATCTCTGGGAGTTCCAGGACAGGCACCAAAGCTACAGAGAAACCTTGTCTCAAAAAACCAATAAATAAATAAATAAAATATAATATAATGTAATATAATATAAAGGGTGAGGCTACAACTTGATTGGTCTGCTTAGATATGCATTTTTTAAATTTTTTTTTTGGTTTCTTTAGATAAGCATATTTTTGTTAGAGTCGTTTTTGTTTTACTGGGCAGGAAAAGATATCCAAGTGGGAATTTTTCCACAGCTGCTTTAATTTTCTCAGACTCTGTATTTAGTATGAGAAGTGGGGTGTGGGGTAGGTTGTACAAAGGGACTACTGAAGAAAAGAAACCCCAAGAAAGCAAGCGAGTGGTTGCCATGGTGAAATGTCTTTGAAAGGCATTTAGGTGACTGGGAGCTGCCCTTGCTGCCTCCCTCCTTTCCTCACTCTCACCAATCCATAATTGTGGCAGCCCCTTGGCCCACATAGTCCTTTCACTGATCAGTCAGACACACTCTTTGTTTTATTTTTTAATTTTTGAATTATGGGTGAAGTCAATTCATTGAGCTCTTAGATTATTATTATTATTATTAGTTTATTTGTGGTTTTTGTACATAGGGATTCCCTGGGTATGCTTGTTTGCCCTGGAACTCACTTGGTAGACAAGGCTGGCCTCAGACTCACAGAGATCTAGCTGCCCCTGCCTCTACCTCTGCCTGCTAGTGCCGGAATAAAAGGCCTGTACTAAACACACTTTTAGTTTCTCTGTGTCTGTCGTCTCTTTGCCTGCAGAACAAGGTAGCCTCAAACTCACAGCGATCTGCCTGCCTCTGCCTCTCCTGATCTCTGAGGGCTGAGAACTGAGAATAAAGAAATGTGCTGCCCAAAATATACTGATGCTGCAATTAAAAATAAATAAATTAAAATAAAATAACCTGAGATAAACAAAGAAAAAAAGGACAACAGTTTTTCTTCCTTCTTTCCTTTTTTCCTTCTTTTCTTCCTTCCTTGTTTTTTTTTTCTGTTTTCTTCTTTTATTATTTTTTTTGGTACAGGGTTTCTCTGTATAATACCTTTAACTCACTATATAAACCAGGCTGTCATCTTGGTGACATTATGGTTTTGTTTCTTATTTCCTGTTTGATCATTTCTTCTCTCTCTCTCTCTCTCTCTCTCTCTCTCTCTCTCTCTCTCTCTTTCTCTCTCTCTCTCTCTCACACACACACACACACACACACACACAGATTTAATTTATGTTTTTTATTTTTGTTTGTGTTTTTGTTTTGATTTTCAAGGCAGGGTTTTCTCTGTTGCTTTGGAGCCTGTCTTTGAAACTAGCTCTCGTCGACCAGACTGGCCTCAAACTCCCAGAGATCCACCTGCCTCTCTGCCAGATATGGAACCAGTCCTTTTGAATGCTTTCATCCTTCCTGGTCTTTAAAAATTTGAAATGAAACTAAGTTCTACACAACTGGAAAGACTGTCTCAAATAAAAGTTAAATAAAATGTTCTGAAATAGGACACCTTCCCTGCCCTCCCCACAAGGTCACACTTGGTGCAGACCAAGAGATACAAACAAAATTTGAAATTAAACTAAATGTACATGAAACTAACAGAATGAGATACCAAAAACTTAGTTGGGTTGTCACTGTGATGCACATCTTTTATTCTATCATCCAAGAGACAGAGACAGGTGTACCTCTGTGAATTCCCAGGCTTTGTAGAAAGGCCCCCATCCCAAATTAAAAAAATATATATTCAACCAAAAAAAAAAGGAAGAAAAGAAGAAAGAAACATTATGAACTGTCTCCTTGTTTCTAGAAACTTGTTTTGATTTGCATTTCTCTGATGACTAAGCATATTGAACATTTCCTTAAGTGTCTTTCAGCCATTTTAGATTCCTCGGTTGAGTGTTCTCTGTTTAAGTCTGTTTACTCCATTTTGTGAATTGGATTATTTGTTCTTGAGATGACCAATGTCTTGAGTTCTTTGTATGTTTTGGAGATCAGACCTCTGTTTGATGTGGGGTTAGTGAAGATCTTTGCCCATTCTGTAAGGCCGTCGTTTTGTCTTGTTGGCCATGTCCTTTGCTTTACAGAAGAAGCTTTTCAGTTTCTGGAGGTCCCATTGATTAATTTTGTTTCTCTCAGAGTCTGTGATTTAGGAAGCGGTCTCCTGTGCTGATGCGTTCAAATGCGTTTGATATTTTTATTTTTATATTCTTTTATTGTGGATGAAGTCAATTATTTGAACTCTCAAATATTTTTATTGTTATTATCTCTTTATTTGTTTGTTTATTTGTGGTTTTTCAACATAGGGTTTCGTTGTGTACCCTTGTATGCCCTGGGACTCACTTTGTACACAAGAAAGACTGGCCTCAGACTCACAGAGAGCCATCTGCCTCTGCCTCCTAATGCTGGGATTAAAGGCAAAACAACCTTTTTTATATATTTATTTTTCTAATCATTTATTTTATCGGCATTGGTGTTTTGCCTGCATGTATGTCTATCTGAGGGTGTCAGATCTTGGAGTTACCGACAGCTGTTAACTGCCATGTGGGTGGTAGGAATTGAACCTGGGTCCTCTGGAAGAGCAGTCAGCACTCTTAACCACAGAGCCATCTCTCCAGGCCCCACCTTTTTTTTGAAAACAGGGTCTCTCTGTGTCACTTTGCCTGTTCTGAATCTCAATCTGCAGAACAAGGGAGCCTTAAACTCACAGTGATCTGCCTGCCTTGGTCTCCCTGATCTTGGAGGTGTTTTTATCATCTCTCTCTCTCTCTCTCTCTCTCTCTCTCTCTCTCTCTCTGTCTGTCTGGCTATCTAGCTATCTATCCATTCATTTATTAGTTTATGTATTTATTTATTTTTTGGTGGTTGTTGTTGTTTTCTGAGACAGGATTTCTCTCTAGCTTTGGAGTCTGTCCTGGATCCAGACCTGGTCACAGCTGTACCGGAAAATAAAATAAAACAAACAAACCAAAACAAAAACAAAGCAAAGCAAAGCAAAAGCCAGGCAGGACTGTCTGGTTGACCTTCCCTTTCCCCCTCCCCCATGGGCTCCTCAGAGGCGGTGAGGCCTCCTGCAGGGAATCCACAGAGCCTCTGTCCAAGGCTCTCCAGGGAACCCACTCTCTCCCTTTCCCCCATCCCCAGGGCTGCCGGCCACATCTATCTCAGGCGTAGGTGGCGGGCACTCTGGCTATCCAGGACGTGACAGACAAAGACAAAGACAAAGACAAAGACAAAGACAAAGACGTGACACAGAAGCAGGGAGGAACGGTGCCCACTCTCTCACTAAATGCAGGCATGCAGGAGGAACAATGAAAGAATGAGAACTGGAGAGATGGAATTTCTGGAATGTCCAGAAACCACATGGTGGGGATCTAGTGACCTCTTCTGGTGACAGGGAGTACAGCACAAATTTGGGTTCTTGTGCTCCTGAGATGTAACCCCCACAAGGCAGCAGCTCATAAGTGATTGTAAATCCAGTCTCACACGACTGCACATAAAATAAAGTTAAATAAATCATAAAAAATTCTTTAAAAATTTGAAATTAAAATAAGTTCTACACAACCGGAAAGACTGTCTCAAATAAAAGTAAAATAAAATGTTCTAAAATAGGACAACTTCCCTGCCCCCCCACCCCCACAGGGACACACTTGGTGCAGACCAAGAGATACAAACAAAATTTGAAATTAAACTAAATTTACAAGAAACTGAGCCTGGTTATTGTGGTGCACATCTTTTATTCTATCATCAAAGAGACAGAGGCAGGTGGACCTCTGTGAATTCCCAGGCTTTATAGAGAGGCCCCCAACCCAAATAAAAAAAAAACATATATAAAAGTTTGACCAAACACCACCCCCCCCAAAAAAAAAGGAAGGAAGGAAAGAAGAAGAAGACATTATAAACTGTCTCCTTGGTCCTAGAAACTGGATCATGGGAATTTAGGTTAGGACCTATGAGACAGTGCACGAGTCTTGTGATCTCACTTGGTAGATGAGTCTGGATTTTAACTCACAGATGTCCTTCTGCCTGTGTCTCCCACATGCTGGGATAAAGGGTTCCCTAATTCTTGAATGGCATACTGAAAGTAGTTATTTCTACTTGGTTTGCGTTTGATTTTTTTTTAAACAATCCATGCCTACTTATTTATTTATTTTTGGTTTTTCATGACAGGGTTTCTCTGTAGCTTTGGAACTAACCCTTGTAGACCAGGCTGGCCTCAAATTCACAAAGATCCACCTGCCTTTGCCTCCCAAGTGCTGGGATTAAAGGAATGTGCCACCACTACCCGCCTTTGTTTCTTTTATTTATTTTTGTTAAGCTCTACGTTTTTCTTTCCTCTCTTTCCATGCCTCCCCTTCAACCCTCTCCCAAGGTTCTGGCTATGACAAACAATGCTGCTATGAGCATAGTTGAGCCCATGTCCTCGTGGCACAATTGAGCATCCTTTACATATATACCTAAACGTGGTATTGCTGGGTCTTGAGGAAGGTTGTTTCCTAATTTTCTGAGAAATCGCCACACTGACATCCAAAGGGGGCGGTACCAGCTTGCATTCCCACCAGCGATTCAGGAGTGTTCCCTTTTCCCCACATCCTCTCCAGCATAAGTTGTCATCAGTGTTTTAGATCTTGGCCATTCTTACAGGTATAAAGTGGAATCTCAGAGCTGTTTTGATTTACATATCTCTGATGACTAAGGGTGTTGAACATCTCCTTAAGTGTCTTTCAGCCATTTTAGATTTCTCGGTTGAGAGTTCTCTGTTTAGGTCTGTACCTCCATGTTGTGAACTGGATTATTTGTTCTTGAAATGACCAATGTCTTGAGTTCTTTGTATATTTTGGAGATCAGACCTCTGTCTGATGTGGGGTTAGTGAAGATCTTTGCCCATTCTGTAAGGCCGTCGTTTTGTCTTGTTGGCCATGTCCTTTGCTTTACAGAAGAAGCCTTTCAGTTTCACGAGGTCCCATTGATTAATTTTGTTTCTCTCAGAGTCCCTGCTACTGGAGTTAGATTTAGGAAGTGGTCTCCTGTGCCGATGCGTTCAAATGCTATTTTTTTTAAAAAATAAATATTTATTTATTATGTATACAATATTCTTTCTGTGTGTATGTCTGAAGGCCAGAAGAGAGCACCAGACCCTATTACAGATGGTTGTGAGCCACCATGTGGTTGCTGGGAATTGAACTCAGGACCTTTGGAAGAGCAGGCAATGCTCTTAACCGCTGAGCCATCTCTCCAGCCCCCGTTCAAATGCTTTTGATATTTTTATTTTATTTTTATTTTATTTTATTTATTTATTTATTTATTATCTATACAATTTTCTGTCTGTGTGTATGCCTGAAGGCCAGAAGAGGGCGCCAGACCTCTTTGCAGATGGTTGTGAGCCACCATGTGGTTGCTGGGAATTGAACTCAGGACCTTTGGAAGAGCAGGCAATGCTCTTAACCACTGAGCCATCTCTCCAGCCCCTGATATTTTTATTTTTATATTTTTTTTAATTGTGGATGAGGTCAATTATTTGAACTCTCAAATATTTTTATTGTTATTATCTGTTTGTTTATTTGTGGTTTTGCAACACGGGGTTTCCTTGTGTATCCTTGTATGCCCTGGGACTCACTTTGTAAACAAGACTGGCCTCAGACTCACAGAGATCCGCCTGCCTCTGCCTTCTAGTGATGGCATTAAAGGCGTACACTAAACACATTTTTTTTGAAAACAGGGTTTTTCTGTGTCACTTTGCCTGTCCTGAATCTCAATCTGCAGAACAAAGTAGCCTTAAACTCACAGTGATCTGCCTGCTTTGGTCTCCCTGATCTTGGAGGTGTTTTATCATCTATCTATCTATCTATCTATCTATCTATCTATCTATCTATCTATCTATCTATCCATTCATTTCATTTATTAGTTTATTTATTTATTCTTTTGTTTTCTGAGACAGGGTTTCTCTCTAGCTTTCCTTCTTGCTTGCTTGCTTGCTTGATTTTTTTGCTTTCTTGCTCTCTTGCTTTTTTCCCCCTTCTTTTATTAGTTAGTTCTTGAGGCACGGTTTCTCTGTGTAACAGCCCTAGCTGTTCTCTCTCTCTCTCTCTCTCTCTCTCTCTCTCTCTCTCTCTCTCTCAAATATGTTTGGTTTTGTGTTTTGCTTTATGAGACAGGGTTTCTCTGCTGCTTTGGAGACTGTTGTTAAAACTAGCTCCTTTCTTGTAGACCAGGCTGTCCTAAAACTCCCAATGATCCTGTTTCTGCTAAATATGGAGCCAGTGCTCTTGAATGCCTTTGTCTGGTGAGGTCAAAAGCCACCCCCACACACACAACCCCCCCCCCCAACACACACACACAAACCAAACACAGGCACAGGCACACCCAGAGACACATAAATAAACTTTTAAATTAAGAAGAGCCTGGAGAGCTAGTTTCGCGGCTCTTCCAGAGAAATTGGGTTCAATTCCCAGCACCTGCATGGCAGCTCATAGTGATTGTAAATTCAGTTTCTGGGTGATCTGACATCTTCAGACCATTGCACAAAAAATAAAGTTAAGAAAATCATAAAAAAATTTCTTAAGAAATTGAAATTTAACTAAGTCCCACACAATTGGAAACACTCTCAAATAAAAGTAAAATAAATGGAAAAGAATACAGTGCTAAGTGCAGTTATGAAAATGTTTTGAAATGTGATACCTTCCCTGTCTCCCCCACATACACAAGCCACACTGAGAGATTTAAATAAAATCTGGGTAATCATTTATGTATCTGGCCTATGTCAGAGGGGCAGGGGAAGCTGAAGCCTTGTCCTTTGGGCTCCAGGTTCTCAGTACTGCGTCAAAAACTCGAGTGTATAGTGAGCCCATGTCTGTCCTGCCGGCAGCACTCAGGAACTGGGAATACAAGGATCAGGAGATCATCTTCAACAACCCAGCAAGTGCAAACCATCCTGGTGGGAAAGAGACCCTCTAAAAGAAATCAATAAAATGACATTTTTATTTTTTTCTGTCGGAAGTGAAAATGTTCCAAATAATTCACTGCATCAGTATTCCTGGAAATGATATCAAAATCAGAATTTTTCTTTTTTTTTTAACATTTTATTTTATTCTTATTATTTTCATTTTTATTTTTTTGGTTTTTCGAGACAGGGTTTCTCTGTGGTTTTGGAGCCTGTCCTGGAACTAGCTCTTGTAGACCAGGCTGGTCTCGAAATCACAGAGATCCGCCTGCCTCTGCCTCCCAAGTGCTGGGATTAAAGGCGTGCGCCACCACTGCCTGGCGTAAATCAGAATTTTTCATATTATTCCATGGCTGTTGTAATTTTCTCTGTGGCAGACAGAGGCAGGCAGATCTCTGTGAGTTTGAGGCCAGCCTGGTCATCTACAGTTCCAGGACAGGTGCCAAAGCTAAGAGAATCCTTGTCTCAGAAAATTTTTTTCTCTGCGTCTCACGTGTCGTGTGTCTTTCTCTAAGCAGGCCCAGGAATCCTAAGCGCCTGTAGGTGATCTAGGAAATCTCCTGTAGCAGGGGCCCTGGCCTCCACTCCTGGCCCCTGAGGGCACCTGGTAAAAGTGAGAAGGCAGATTTCAGAGACTAGTAAAGTTCAAGGTCACCAGCCCTTCCCAACAGCTAGGACCTTTAAAGGGTGAGGCTACAACTTAATTGGCCTGCTTAGATATGGATATTTTTGTTGTGGTTCTTGTTTTACAGGGCAGGAACAGACATCCAAGTGGGAATTTTCCACAGCTGTTTTAATTTTCTCAGACTCGGTATTTAGTATGAGAAGTGGGGTGTGGGGTTGTACAAACACAACTACTGAAAAAGAACCCTAAGAAAGCAGGCCTCCCTCCCTCCTTCCTTCCCTCCCTCCCTCCCTCCCTCCCTCCCTCCCTCCCTCCCTCCCTCCCTCAGTTCCTCCCTCTCACCAAGCCATAATTGTGGCAGCCCCTTGGCCCACATAGTCCTTTCACTGATCAGTCAGACACACTCTTTTTTTATTTTTGAATTTTGGGTGAAGTCAATTAATTGAGCTCTTAGATGATGATGATGATGATTATTATTATTAGTTTATTTGTGTTTTTTTTTACATAGAGGTTCCCTGTGTCCCTGGAACTCACTTTGTAGACAAGGCTGGCCTCAGACTCACAGAGATCTAGCTGCCCCTGCCTCTACCTCTGCTTCCTAGTGCCGGAATTAAAGGCCTGTACTAAACACACTTTCCCCCCCCTAAGTCAGGGTTTCTCTGTGTCTGTCGCTTTGCCTGTCCTAAAACTCACACTGCAGAACGAGGTGGCCTCAAACTCACAGCGATTTGCCTGTTTCTGCCTCTCCTGATTTCTGAGGGCTGAGAACTGAGAATAAAGAAATGTGCTGCCCAAAATATACTGCCGCTGCTGCAATTAAAAAAATAAATTAAAATAAAATAACCTGAGATAAACAAAGAAAAAAAGGAAAACACCTGTTTTTTCCTTCCTTCCTTCCTTCCTTCCTTCCTTCCTTCCTTCCTTCCTTCCTTCCTTCCTTTCTTTTTCCTTACTTGTTTTTTTTCTGTTTTCTTCTTTTATTATTATTATTTTTGGTGCAGGGTTTCTCTGTATAATACCTTTAACTCACTATATAAACCAGGCTGTCATCTTGGTAACATTATGGTTTTGTATTTTCTTATTTCTTGTCTGTAAATCAACAAATCAACATTTCTTCTCTCTCTCTCTCTCACACTCATTTAATTTATGTTTTATTTTATTTTTGGTTTGTGTTCTTGTTTTGATTTTCAAGGAAGGGTTTCTCTGTTGCTTTGGAGCCTGTCTTTGGAACTAGCTCTTGTCAACCAGGCTGGCTGGCCTCAAACTCCCAGAGATCCACCTGCCTCTCTGCCAGATATGGAACCAGTCATCTTGGTTAGTTCAAAAGCCACCCCATAAACACACACACACACACAACACACACACACACACACACACACACACACACACACACACACGCACATCCAGAGAAACATATTTTTTTTTTTTTGGTTTTTCGAGACAGGGTTTCTCTGTGGCTTTGGAGCCTGTCCTGGAACTAGCTCTGTAGACCAGGCTGGTCTCGAACTCACAGAGATCCGCCTGCCTCTGCTTCCCGAGTGCTGGGATTAAAGGCTTGCGCCACCACTGCCCTGCGATGCCCCTACTATAAAAATGGGTTTCAGAAACCGGCCTTTTGCCACAGTGTCAGAAGCCCAAACTCTGCCTGTGGTCTCAGCTAGCTGATAAGCTTCTGTGACTCGCGGTGTGTTTGTATTTTTAAGTTTGTTTTTGGTTTATTAGACTTGGTGGTGTTCTCATCTTTGCATGACCCCCCCCCTCGACCCAACATTTAAGTGTCTTTCAACCATTTTAGATCCCTCTGTTGAGAGTTCTCTGTTTAGGTCTGTACTCCATTTTTTAAAATTGGATTATTTGTTCTTTGGATGACCAATTTCTCGACTTCTTTGTGTATTTTGGAGATTAGTGAAGATCTTTTCCCATTCTGTAAGGCCGTCGTTTTGTCTTCTTGGCCATGTTCTTTGCTTTACAGAAGCTTTTCAGTTTCAGGAGGTCTCACTTATTAATTGTTTCTCTCAGTGTCTGTTTTTTTTTCTTTTTTTTCTTTCTTTTTTCTTTTTTTCTTTTTTTTCTTTTCTTTTTTTTCCTTTTTTTTTTCTCTCTTTAGTTTTTTTCTTTGTTCTTTTTTTTTCTTTTTTTTTCTTTTTTTTCTTTTTCTCTCAGTGTCTGTGCTACTGGGGTTCTATTTAGCAAGCGTTCTCCTGTGCCAATGTGTTCAAGTGCATTTGATATTTTTATTTTTATATTCTTTTATTGTGGATGAAGTCAATTATTTGAACTCTCAAATATTTTTATTGTTATTATCTCTCTATTTGTTTGCTTATTTGTGGTTGTTCAACATAAGGTTTCGTTGTGTACCCTTGTATGCCCTGGGACTCACTTTGTAGACAAGACTGGCCTCAGACTCACAGAGAGTCATCTGCCTCTGCCTCCTAGTGCTGAGATTAAAGGCATGCACTAAACACCTTTTCTATATATTTATTTTCCTAATAATTTATTTATTTTCATTTTATTGTCATTGGTGTTTTGCCTGCATGTATGTCTATCTGAGGGTGTCCGATCTTGGAGTTACCGACAGCTGTTGACTGCCATGTGGGTGGTAAGGAATTGAACCTGGGTCCTCTGGAAGAGCAGTCAGAACTCTTAACCACAGAGCCATCTCTCTCCAGCCCTCACCTTTTTTTTTTTTTTTTTTTTTTTGAAAACGGGGTTTCTCTGTGTCACTTTGCCTGGCCTTGAATCTCAATCTGCAGAACAAGGGAGCCTTAAACTCACAGTGATCTTCCTGCCTTGGTCTCCCTGATCTTGGAGGTGTTTTTATCATCTCTCTGTCTGGCTATCTAGCTATCTATCCATTCATTTATTTATTTATTTTTTCTGAGACAGGATTTCTCTCTAGCTTTGGAGTCTGTCCTGGATCCAGACCTGGTCACAGCTGTACCTGGAAACAAACCAAAACAAAAACAAAGCAAAGCAAAGCAAAAGCCAGGCAGGACTGTCTGGTTGACCTTCCCTTTCCCCCTCCCCCATGGGCTCCTCAGAGGCGGTGAGGCCTCCTGCAGGGAATCCACAGAGCCTCTGCCCAAGGCTCTCCAGGGAACCCACTCTCTCCCTTTCCCCCAGCCCCAGGGCTGCCGGCCACATCTATCTCAGGCATATGTGGCGGGCACTCTGGCTATCCAGGACGTGACAGACACAGACACACAGAAGCAGGGAGGAACGGTGCCCACTCTCTCACTAGATGCAGGCATGCAGGAGGAACAATGAAAGAATGAGAACTGGAGAGATGGAATTTCTGGAATGTCCAGAAACCACATGGTGGGGATCTAGTGCCCTCTTCTGGTGACAGGGAGTACAGCACAGATTTGGGTTCTTGTGCTCCTGAGACCTACCCCAATTTAATACTGACATTATCCTATCATACCCTATATATCACATATAGGCTTGCTTGATATCACACACATACACTGCCTGCGTTTCTGCCTGACCCCTGTGAGAGAGCCTGGTACCTTCAGAAGACAGAAGATGGGGTGTGGGTCTGTCTGTCTGTCTGTCTATCTGTCCATCTATTCTTCCATAAAGTATTTATTCCTTTTTTGTTTGTTTTGTGACAGGGTTTCTCTCTAGTTCTCTCTAATTGAGTCAGTCCTGGAACTAGCTCTTGGAGACCAGAACGAGTGCTGGAATTAAAGGCGTGTCCCACCATTACCCGGTTAGAAGTCTTTTTAAAAAGTAGGCAATCAGAGCTACAAATTTCCTCATAGGACTGATTTTACTGTGTGCCAGGGTTTATGTAGGGTTTTGCTTTCATTTTCTTGATTGAATCTCCCCTCCCCCCCCCCGTCTCTCTTATTCTAGAGCTCTGTTTTGTCTTCCATGAGCTCTGAGGGGCACTTGGCTTGAGTGTGATACACACACAGACTTACTATTAAGGAAAGTTCAAGATCAAGATCCTTTCCTAACTCTGTGACCTTGCAACAGAGAAGTTTCAAGGGGTGTGAAGGGTGTGCCTACTGACACTGGAATTCATTTGATCTGCTAGGCAGCAAATGCTATGGATTGTGTATGTGTGTGTCTCTGTTAGTTTAGGTGTCTTTCCAGTCAACGTCGGTGTAATTACCGTGCGTCTGTATATTCAGTGCTGTGATCCTTTCAAATGGTTGTGAAGGGAGCCCTAGCCTAGGAATGACTTCAGTGACGCGTTATTTTCCTTTCCTAACTCTGTGACCTTGCAACAGAGAAGTTTCAAAGGGTGTGAAGGGTGTGCCTACAGCTCCACTGGCCTTCCTTGACGTGTACAGCTGTTGCCTTTCCTGTCAACATTCTTGTTGGAGTTGGGAAATTGCTGATTTGAACTCAGCCAATTTCATGGAATAGCCCTGGCTGTCCCTGAACTCATTTTTATAGACCAGACTGTCCTTTTGGTGACGTTCTATTTTTTTTTCTTCCTCTTATTTTTCTATCTGCAGTCAACATTGGTGTAAGGACTGTGCACCTGTATATTCACTGCTCTGATCCTTTTCTCCTTCCTTCCTTCCTTCCTTCCTTCCTTCCTTCCTTCCTTCCTTCCTTCCTTTCATATGTCTGCCCACTCACGAAAACCCAAAAATTTCTAGCCTCCCAACGCAATTAAAAATAACTAAAATTTTAGTAAACTGGCATTTAAAAAAGGAAGGCAGGCAGGCAGGCAGGAAGGCAGGCCTGGATGGTGGTTGTGAAGGGAGCCCTGGCCTAGTCATATCCTCTGCCATGACTGTAACTCAGGAGCTCTAAAGGGTCTGAGAAGCTGCTTTCATGCTTCTGCTGCTGGGCATTTATTTGTTTATTTATTTATTTATTTATTTATTTATTTATTTATTTATTTATTTATCTGGCTTATGTGGGAGGGGAAGGGAAAGCCAAAGCCTTGTCCTATGGGCTCCACGCTCTCAGTAGTGTCTCATAAACTCGAGTGTGAGGGCCCATGTCTGTCATGTCAGCAGCTCTCAGAAACTGAAAACACGAGGATCGGGAGATCATCTTCAGCAACTCAGCAAGTGCGAACCATCGTGGTGGGGAAACAGACCCTCTCCAAGAAATGACTAAAGTGACCTGTTTATTTTTTCTGTTCTAAGTGAAAATGTTCACAACACATCACTATGACGATATTATTCCCGGAAATGAAATCCGAGTGGGATTTTTGAAACACTATTTTTATTTCATTATTATTATTATTATTATTATTATTATTATTATTATTATTTAAAAAAACTATTCCACGTCTGTTTTAATTTTCTCTGACTCGGTATTTAGTCTGAGAAGTGTGGGCTGAGGGCGTGGGGAGTGGGGTGAAGAAAAAGAACCACAAGCAAGCAAGCAAGCAGTGGCCATGGTGAAAGGAGACCTTAGATGGCAGGGAACTGCCGTTGCCGCCGCCTCCCTCCCTCCTTTCCTCCCTCGGTCCCTCGGTCCCCCTCGGTCCCCCTCGGTCCCTCCCTCTCACCATGCCCTAATGGTTGCAGAAGCCCCTGGCCCATCTAGTCCTGTCACCGATCTGTCAGACACGCTCTTTGTTTCCCCGTGAGCGATCGATTCGCCTGCTTTCCTAGCTGCCTGTGGTCTCGGTCGTACTTTCGTTTTCGTAGCCCCGAATGTCCAGCCCGGCCCGCCGTTCACCGTGTTCGGGGGTGGGATGGGGAGGGGTGGGGGAACCGACAGGGGAGTTCCCTGTCCTGTTGTGGGCCCGTGCCACCTCCGGGCGTGAGCGTGGAAGGACGCTGTCACGCCAGAGAAGGTGAAGACGCCACCGCCGCGGTCGCGGCCGAACGAGCGAGCGAGCGAGCGATCTATGGCGGTCGGTTGTCGGGCGCCCCCTAGCGGTGGCCTTTTTCTGCAACGCTCCTGGTCCTCGGTCGTTGACGAGGACGGGGCGAAATGGCTTTTGTGAGGCGGAAAGAATGACGAGAGTCCCGGCCCGGCAGGCGGGTGTGTCCCGGAGTCGGTGTCGTGCTTGGGGACGGTCTCTGTGTAGGAGGTTGTGCCGGAAGAGTCACCCATGGGTGTGTGCGTTGGGGATGGAACCCAGTGACGGGACCAGCTGGAGAGGGTGCTGGGAGACTTGAGCGGGTCGACCAGAAGGCTTCAGTCGTTCGCGTACTCCCGCTAGGTGTCGGGTCCACCCGGGCCCAGGATCGGTGAAATACCTCGGCTTTAAAAGTTGCTTTTCCCTTTCTTTTTCTCTCTTCTAAAGAGCCCTGGGACCCGGCGACCCGAGGCTGAGAGGAGGCGATGGTTGATCCCGGCTTCCCCGCTGCCCCGTCACGGACTCGTTGGGGTCTCGGACCTTTTTTTTTTTTTTTCCTTCCTCTTGCCAGGAACCCTCAGTCCTCAGCGGCGGGCCTTGCCATCCTGAGGCCGAGAGGAGGCCGTGGTCCCGGCTTTCTCGCCTCCCTGTTCCGGACTCTCGGAGCTTTTTTATTTTCTTCCTCTTGCCAGGAACCCTCGGTCCTCAGCGGCGGGCCTTGCCATCCTGAGGCCGAGAGGAGGCCGTGGTCCCGGCTTCCTCGCCTCCCTGGTCCGGACTCTCGGAGCTTTTTTATTAATATTCTTCCTCTTGCCAGGAACCCTCGGTCCTCAGCGGCGGGCCTTGCCATGCTGAGGCCGAGAGGAGGCCGTGGTCCCGTCTTTCTCGCCTCCCTGGTCCGGACACGTTGGTGTCTTGGAGTTCTCCCCCGCCCCTTTCTCCTGCCCTCGGTCTTGCGAGAGCCCAGCGGTGGGCCTCGTGTTCTCGAGGCCGAGAGGAGGTGGTGGTCCCGGCTCCCCTGTTCACTGGTCCCCGGTTTCTTGGACTCGAGATTCCCCCCCCAAGTTTTTCTTCTTGCCCTTCTCCATCCCTAGCGGCTGGTCGCAGGGTCCTCGGCCGGGAGGAGGCTGGGCGCCCGGCTTTCTGGCATGTCCACCTCGCTCTCTCGGTCCTTTCATGGTTATGAGGTCGACCAGTTGTTCCTTTGAGGGTCGGTTCTCTTGTTTATGGGGACATTTTTGGGACATTTCACCCAGCCTCACTTTCAGGAGTTCTGTGTGGTCTGTGAATGACTCCCCGTACCTGTTGCCATTCTTCTAATAATTGCTATCTGTCCTTATTGTACCTGCAGATAGGTGCTGACACGCTGTCCTTTAATTGGGTGACATTAAAGGACCCTAGGTGGCGGTCTCTCTTCCGAGCCTCACGGGGTGTTATTTTTCTCCGTCTAGCCCAGCCTGCGTCTCGCTGCTGTGCTTTCCCGTGAGGCTTTTTGAGATGACCGGCTTCCTTGCCTTGCTTTTGCCCGTGGTAAAGCATGTCAGGCGTCCCCGCTTCGTGGTTTGTCACCCGTTCTGTTTGGATGGTGGGACCCGGCTCTCGTTGCTTCTCCCTTGCCATCCCTGTTGCTTTGTTTTTTCTTTTTTTTTTTTTTTTTTTTTTTTGCGTGCGGGGACCAGGTTGTGGAGCTCCCGAGTCTCCTCCATGGTCCTCTGCTCCCGTGTGCCTCCCAAGCGCACCGGTTTTTTTTTTTACCCCCCCTCCCAGCTTGTGGAGCTCCCGAGTCTCCATGAGTCCTTTTTGGGTTGAGGGTGGCCCGGCCCTTCTGCTTGCCTCATGTTATGTGCCTCCCGAGTGTACTCCTCTTTTATTGGATTCCCCGTTGACCCCCCCACCGCTCTTTTTTTGGTGTGGCGGTGTGAAGGGTTTTCTTTTTTTTTTCCTTTTTTTTTTCCTGTGGCATGTGTTGGGTCTGTGGTGATCTCGCGCTCGATTCTTCCCGGTTCTGCTTTGTTGATCGATGTGGTGCGCTTGCCCTGTGTTCATTCGGGCCGGAGGCCTAAGCCGCGCCAGGCGAGGGACGGACATTCATGGCGAATGGCGGCTGCTCTTCTCGTTCTGCCAGCAGGCCCCTCGTCTCTCCTCCCCACCTTTACCCGTGGTGTGTGGAAGGCAGGGGTGCGGTTATCTGGCCCAAGCCCTGTGAAAGCCCCCCCCCCCCCGCACTCCTCGCTGTGGTTCGTGGGGGTTCCTGTGAGGCGCGCCAGGGGCTTTGTTCCCCGTCGCGCGCGTTTCGCTAAGCCCACCGTGTGTGGGTCTGTTTGGCCCTCCTCCCTCCGAGCCAGGGGAGGGTCGGCTGATTGCCGCGTTACGTGCCCCTCCCGACCGGGCTCGTGTGCACGCCTGTCGGGAAGGCGGAGGGTGGGCACACTTTTTTTTCCCCCCTCTCCACCTCATTCTCCAAAGGACCGGGGTAGACCAGTAGTCCCTCCCACCGGGCGGGAGGCCATTTTTTCCCGGGGATGCGGCGGGTCGACCAGATGTCCCGCTGGACTCTTTTTTTTTTTTTTTTTTTTATTTAATATAATATGTATTATATCTTCCTAGACCTGACGGGTTGACCAGTTGTCTCTGTGCACTTCCTTTTTTTTTTTTTGACAGACTGGAAGCGGGTCGACCAGTTGTCCGATTAAATGTTTGGCCTTAAAATGCTAAGTACGTTATCTTCACTCTGCGTTCGGAAAACACTGTCTTCACTCTTCCTTAGGAACACACTGTCTTCACACTGCTCTAGAAACACACTGTCTTCACTCTGCTGTAGGAACACACTGTCTTCACTCTGCTCTAGGAACACACTGTCTTCACTGTGCGTCAGGAACATACTGTCTTCACTCTCCTCTAGGAACACACTGTCTTCACTCTGCTCCATGAACATGCACCGCAACTCTGCGTTAGGAACACATTATCTTCACTCTGCCTTCGGAAATCACTGTCTTCACTCTGCATTAGGAACACACTGTCTTCACTCTGCTCTAGGAACACGCATCTTCACTCTGCTCTAGGAACACACTGTCTTTACTCTGCTCTAGGAACACACTGTCTTCACTCTGCATTAGGAACACACGGTCTTCACCCTGCTCTAGGAATACACTGTCTTCACTCTTTTCCATGCACATACACCGCAACTCTGCATTGAAAACACACTGTCTTCACTCTGCTCTAGGAACACACTGTCTTCATTCTGCGTTAGGAATACACTGTCTTCACTCTGCATTAGGAATACACTGTCTTAACTCTGCATTAGGAACACACTGTCTTCACTCTGCATTAGGAACACAGTGTCTTCACTCTGCTCCAGGCACATACACCGCAACTCTGCGTTAGGAACACACTGTCTTCACTCTGCTCTAGGAACACACTGTCTTCACTCTGCTCTAGGAACACACTGTCTTCACTCTGCGTTAGGAACACACTGTCTTAACTCTGCTCCATGCACATACACAGCAACTCTGCATTAGGAACACACTATCTTCACTCTGCTCTAGGAACACACTGTCTTCACTCTGCATTAAGAACACACTGACTTCAAAATGCGATAAAATCACACTGTCTTCACTCCGTTCTAGGAACACACTGTCTTCACTCTGCTCTAGGAACATATTGTCTTCACTCTGCGTAAGGAACACACTGTCTTCACTCTGCTCTAGGAACACACTGTCTTCACTCTGCATTAGGAACACACTGTCTTCATTCTGTATTAGGAACACACTGTCTTCACTCTGCATTAGGAACACAGTGTCTTCACTCTGCTCCAGGCACATAAATCGCAACTCAGCGTTAGGAACACACTGTCTTCACTCTGCTCTAGGAACACACTGTCTTCACTATGATCTAGGAACACTCTGTCTTCACTCTGCATTAGGAACACACTGTCTTCATTCTGCTCGAGGAACACACTGTCTTCACTCTGCTCTAGGAACACACTGTCTTCACTCTGCTCTTGGAACACACTGTCTTCACTCTGCTCTAGGAACACACTGTCTTCACTCTGCATTAGGAACACACTGTCTTCACTCTGCCTTAAGAACACACTGTCTTCACTCTGTGTAGTAATAAGGAGCGGCCGCAGGGCTGCATTCCCAGCACCCCTGCCGCCTGCCCTGCTCGGCTAGCTTATGACCTGAAATAATTACACAGACACTATATTCTTTTAAACACTGCTTGGCCCTTAGCTCTAGCCCTTACTGGCTAATTCTGATATCCCTATCAACCCATCTCTAACAATCTGTGAGCACCGGTCTTACCGGGAAGATTCCAGCCTAAGTCCATCCTGGGTCGGAGCTTCATAGCGTGCGTCTTCCCTGGAGCAGGTAGCATGGCGTCTCTCCTGCGTCTGCTCCGGAGAGCAGAGCTGTGGAGTCTGACCTCACTTCCTCTTCCTCCCAGCGTTCTGTTCTGTTTACTCCTCCCACCTATCTCCTAACCAATGAGAGCCAAGCAGCTTCTTTTATTTTAACCAATGACCTTCCTCCATCATTTCCCCTCTTTCGGTTTAAACAAAAAAAGGCTTTAACTTTAACATAGCAAAATTACATATAACAAAACAGTTATCAAGTAAAAGTTACATCAGAAACATTTATACATATAACAAAATTGACCGTAAATCTCTATCAATAAAGCAAAATCTATACTAATGCAAATTATTCATGTCTATATCATATCCCCCTTTAAATGTAAAAGAACATTTATAAACCATATTTGGGAACATGGGCGCAGTTTTTTCTCTCCAAACTGCTTCCTGCTGAATGGGGGCGTCGTTAATTAGGTCATTCATGGTATAACCTGTGTGCTAGTTTCATCTCAGTTGGCAGTTGAGCAAAGCAATTTTCTGAAGATGTTCACAGCAACCCTTCAGGAGGACGTGGTCCATCATACCAAATCGGAATAGAAGAAATCCATAGAGTCTCATCCTCTGTGAAAACAAAAGAAGAATCTCTTTTCCAAAGTATCATATCCTTAGATCCAAATTCTGAAATCATACCCTCATGATATCCGTTCTGGTTTAGCTTGGCAGCCCATGTAATGAAATGTCTCTCTGTACTTAGCTCCTTCACAGTCAAAAATTTTAAAGAAAACACAATGTACATAATCCAGACTCTCTGTGAATTTTTCATTTTTACGTAGCATATTTTTCTTTATTTCTTTTAATCTCTTAACTATCTGTACTCTGTCTCTTTAAAGACTTTACCTTTTTTTTTAAACCATTAACTTTATTCTCTATATTCCTTTTCTCCTCTCTCCCAAGCCTACGTACATTCATCCAACAGTGTGACTCATTTAGTGGTCTGAATCTGTCCTACTGTGCATCTGCAATTTTTTACTATCCAGGAGCACTTTTGATTTGCGCCTTTAAATCACTAGGCGCTTAAGAATCTAAGCTGTGACATTCCTAAGTTAACTTTGCGGTAGAGCATGAGACTCTTAATCTCAGGGTCGTGGGTTCGAGCCCAACGTTGGGCGCCAAAATGTAGCGGCGGAAACGAATGCAGACAGTTTGTAAAAATATATATAGTTTTAATGTAGAAATAGACTTACAGAACCACCGTTCCCGCGGAGACCAGGAAAGTAGAAGAGACAGCTCGGAGCACACTCGCCAAATTTATAGGCAGACATTAGCCCGAGGCGAACACGCCCCCTAAGGGGCGGGATTTATCCCTACAACTCTGCTCTAGGAACACACTGTATTCACTCTGCCCTAGGAACACACTGTCTTCACTCTGCTCTAGGAACACACTGTCTTCACTCTGCGTTAGGAACACACTGTCTTCACTCTGCATTAGGAACACACTGTCTTCACTCTGCTCTGGGAACACAGTCTTCACTCTGCATTAGGAACACACTGTCTTCACTCTGCTCTAGGAACACAGTCTCCACTCTGCATTAGGAACACATAGTCTTCACTCTGCTCTAGGAACACCCTGTCTTCATCTGCGTTAGGAACACACAGTCTTCACTCTGCTCCATGCACATACACCGCAACTCTGCGTTAGGAACACACTGTCTTCACTCTGCATTAGGAAAACACTGTCTTCACTCTGCTCTAGGAACACACTGTTCACTCTGCATTAGGAACACACTGTCTTCACACTGCTCTAGGAACACACTGTCTTCACTCAGCTACATGCACATACACAGCAACTCTGCGTTAGGAACACACTGTCTACACTCTGCTCTAGGAACACACTGTCTTCAGTCTGCTCTAGGAACACACTGTCTTCACTGTGCGTTAAGAACACACTGTCTTCACTCTGCTCTAGGAACACACTGTCTTCACTCTACTCCATGCACATACACCGCAACTCTGTGTTTGGAACACACTGTCTTCACTATGCTCTAGGAACACACTGTCTTCACTCTGCTCTAGGAACACACTGTCTTCACTCTGCATTAGGAACACACTGTCTTCATTCTGCTCTAGGAAGACACTGCCTTCACTCTGCTCTAGGAACACACTGTCTTCATTCAGCTCCATGCACATACACCGCAACTCTGCGTTAGGAACACAATGTCTTCACTCTGCTCTAGGAACACACAGTCCTCACTCCACTCCATGCACATACACAGCAATTCTGTGTTAGGAACACACTGTCTTCACTATGCTCTAGGAACACACTGTCTTCACTCTGCATTAGGAACACTCTGTCTTCACTCCTCATTAGGAACATACTGTCTTCATTCTGCTCTAGGAACACACTGCTTACCCTCTGCTCTAGGAACACACTGTCTTCACTCTGCTCTAGGAACACTCTGTCTTCACTCTGCTCCATGCACATGCACCGCAACTCTGCATTAGCAACACACTGTCTTCACTATGCGTTAGGAACAAACTGTCTTGACTATGCGTTAGGAACACACTGTCTTCACTCTGCATTAGGGACACACTGTCTTCCCTCTGCTCTAGGAGCACACTGTCTTCACTCTGCTCAAGGAACACACTGTCTTCACTCTGCTCTAGGAACAAACTGTCTTCACACTGCTCCATGCACATACACAGGAACTATGCGTTAAGAACACACTGTCTTCACTCTGCTCTAGGAACACATTGTCTTCACTCTGCATTAGGAACATATTGTCTTCACTCTGCTCTAGGACACACTGTCTTCACTGTGTGTTAGGAACACACTGTCTTCACTCTGCGTTAGGAACACACTGTCTTCACTCTGCTCTGGGAACACACAGTCTTCACTCTGCATTAGGAATACACTGTCTTCACTCTGCTCTAGGCACACAGTCTTCACTCTGCATTAGGAACACACAGACTTCACTCTGCTCTAGGAACACACTGTCTTCATCTGCGTTAGGAACACACTGTCTTCACTCTGCTCCATGCACATACACTGCAACTCTGCCTTAGGAACACACTGTCTTCACTCTGCATTAGGAAAACACTGTCTTCACTCTGCTCTAGGAACACACTGTTCACTCTGCATTAGGAACACACTGTCTTCACACTGCTCTAGGAACACACTGTCTTCACTCTGCTATAGGAACCCACTGTCTTCACTCTGCTCTAGGAACACACTGTCTTCACTTTGCTCTAGGAACACACTGTCCTCACTCTGCTCTAGGAACACACTGTCTTCACTCTACTCCATGCACATACACCGCAACTCTGTGTGTGGAACACACTGTGTTCACTATGCTCTAGGAACACACTGTCGTCACTCTGCTCTAGGAACACATTGTCTTCACTCTGCATTAGGAACCCACTGTCTTCATTCTGCTCTAGGAATACACTGTCTTCACTCTGCTCTAGGAACACTCTGTCTTCATTCAGCTCCATGCACATACACCGCAACTCTGTGTTAGGAACACACTGTCTTCACTATGCTCTAGGAACACACTGTCTTCACTCTGCATTAGGAACACACTGTCTTCACTCTGCGTTAGGAACACACTGTCTTCATTCTGCTCTAGGAACACACTGTCTACACTCTGCTCTAGGAACACACTGTCTTCACTCTGCCCTAGGAACACACTGTCTTCACTCAGCTCCATGCACATACACCGCAACTCTGCGTTAGGAACACACTGTCTTCATTCTGCTCTAGGAACACACTGTCTTCACTCTGCATTAGTAACATACTGTCTTCACTCTGCTTAGGAACACACTGTCTTCACTCTGCATTAGGAACACAATGTCCTCACTCTTCTCCATGCACATACACCGCTACTCTGTGTTTGGAACACACTGTCTTCACTCTGCTCTAGGAACACACTGTCTTCACTCTGCTCTAGGAACACACTGTCTTTACTATGCTCTAGGAACACACTGTTTTCACTCTGCATTAGGAACACACTGTCTTCATTCTTCTCCATGCACATACACCGCAACTCTGAATTTGGAACACACTGTCTTCACTCTGCTCTAGGACCACACTGTCTTCATTCTGCTCTAGGAACACACTGTCTTCACTCTGCTCTAGGAGCACACTGTCTTCATTCTGCTCTAGGAACACACTGTCTTCACTCTGCTATAGGAACATACTGACTTCACTCTGCTCTAGGAACACACTGTCTTCACTCTGCTATAGGAACACACTGTCTTCAATCTGCTCTAGGAACACACTGTCTTCATTCTGCTCTAGGAACACACTGTCTTCACTCTGCATTAGGAATACACTGTCTTCACTCTGCATTAGGAACACACTGTTTTCACTCTGCTCTGGGAACACACAGTCTTCACTCTGCATTAGGAACACACTGTCTTCACTCTGCTCTAGGAACACATTGTCTCCACTCTGCATTAGGAACACACTGTTTTCACTCTACTTTAGGACCACACTCTTCTCTCTGCTCTAGGAAGACACTGTCTTCACTGTGCTCTAGGAACACACTGTCTTCAATCTGCATTAGGAACACACTGTCTTCACTCTGCTTTAGGACCACACTGTCTTCTCTCTGCTCTAGGAACACACTGTCTTCTCTCTGCTCCAAGCTCGTACACTGCAACTCTGGGTTAGGAACACACTGTCTTCACTCTGCTCTAGGAACACACTGTCTTCACTCTGCATTAGGAACAAACTGTATTCCCTGTGCCTTAGGAACACACTGTCTTTACTCTGCATTAGGAACACACTGTATTCACTCTGCTCCATGCACATACACAGCAACTCTGCGTTAGGAACACACTGTCTTCACTCTGCTCTAGGAACACACTGTCTTCACTCTTCTCTAGGAACACAATGCCTTCACTCTGCATTAGGAACACACAGTCTTCACTCTTCTCTAGGAACACACTGACTTCACTCTGCTCTAGGAACACACTGTCTTCACTCTGCTCTAGGAGCACACTGTCTTCACTCTGCTCAAGGAACACACTGTCTCCACTCTGCTCTATGAACACACTGTCTTCACTCTGCTGTAGGAACACAGTGTCTTCACTCTGCTGTAGGAACACACTGTCTTCACTCTGCTCTAGGAAAACACTGTATTCATTCTGCTCTAGAAACACACTCTATTCACTCTGCGTTAGGAACACACTGTCTTCACTCTGCGTTAGGAACATACTGTCTTCCCTCCGCTCTGGGAACACACTGTCTTCACTCTGCATTAGGAAAACACTGTCTTCACTCTGCTCTATGAATACAGTCTTCACTCTGAAATAGGAACACACTGTCTTAACTCTGCTCTAGGAACACACTGTCTTAAACTGCGTTAGGAACACACTGTCTTCCCTCTGCTCCATGCTCATACATCGCAACTCTGCGTTAGGAATACACTGTCTTCCCTCTGCTTTAGGAACACACTGTCTTCACTCTGCTCTAGGAACACACTGTTCACTCTGCATTAGGAACACACTGTCTTCACTCTGCTCTAGGAACACACTGTCTTCACTCAGCTCCATTCATATACACCGCAACTCTGCTTTAGGAACACACTGTCTTCATTCTGCCCTAGGAACACACTGTCTTCACTCTGCATTAGGAACATACTGTCTTCCCTCTGCTCTAGGAACACACTGTCTTCACTCTGCTCCATGCACGTACACTGCAACTCTGCGTTAGGAACACACTGTCTTCACTCTGCTCCAAGCACGTACAAGGCAACTCTGGGTTAGGAACACACTGTCTTCACTCTGCTCTAGGAACTCACTGTCTTCACTCTGCTCTAGGAACACACGGTCTTCACTCTGCTTTAGGAACACACTGTCTTCACTCTGCTCTAGGAACTCACTGTCTTCACTCTGCTCTAGGGACCCACTGTCCTCACTCTGCTCCATGCACATACACTGCAACACTGCTCTAGGAACACACAGTCTTCACTCTGCATTAGGAACACACTGTATTCCCTGTCCCTTAGGAACACACTGTCTTTACCCTGCATTAGGAACACACTGTCTTCACTCTGCTCTAGGAACTCACTGTCTGCACTCTGCTCTAGGAACACACTGTCTTCACTCTGCATTAGGAACAGACTGTCTTTACTCTGCTTTAGGACCACACTGTCTTCTCACTGCTCTAGGAAGACACTGTCTTCACTCTGCTCTAGGAACACACTGTCTTCAACCTGCATTAGGAACACACTGTCTTCAATCTGCTTTAGGACCACACTGTCTTCTCTCTGCTCTAGGAAGACACTGTCTTCACTCTACTCTAGGAACCCACTGTCTTCACTCTGCATTAGCAACACACTGTCTTCAGTCTGCTTTAGGACTACACTGTCTTCTCTCTGCTCTAGGAAGACACTGTCTTCACTCTGCTCTAGGAACACACCGTTTTCACTCTGCTCCATGCACATATACTGCAACTCCTTGTTTGGAACACACTGTCTTCACGCTTCTCTAGGAACACACTGTCTTTACTCTGCCTTAAGAACACACTGTCTTCACTCTGTGTAGTAATAAGGAGCGGCTGCAGGGCTGCATTCCCAGCACCCCTGCCGCCTGCCCTGCTCGGCTAGCTTATGACCTGAAATAATTACACAGACACTATATTCTTTTAAACACTGCTTGGCCCTTAGCTCTAGCCCTTACTGGCTAATTCTGATATCCCTATCAACCCATCTCTAACAATCTGTGAGCACCGGTCTTACCGGGAAGATTCCAGCCTAAGTCCATCCTGGGTCGGAGCTTCATAGCGTGCGTCTTCCCTGGAGCAGGTAGCATGGCGTCTCTCCTGCGTCTGCTCCGGAGAGCAGAGCTGTGGAGTCTGACCTCACTTCCTCTTCCTCCCAGCGTTCTGTTCTGTTTACTCCTCCCACCTATCTCCTAACCAATGAGAGCCAAGCAGCTTCTTTTATTTTAACCAATGACCTTCCTCCATCATTTCCCCTCTTTCGGTTTAAACAAAAAAAGGCTTTAACTTTAACATAGCAAAATTACATATAACAAAACAGTTATCAAGTAAAAGTTACATCAGAAACATTTATACATATAACAAAATTGACCGTAAATCTCTATCAATAAAGCAAAATCTATACTAATGCAAATTATTCATGTCTATATCATATCCCCCTTTAAATGTAAAAGAACATTTATAAACCATATTTGGGAACATGGGCGCAGTTTTTTCTCTCCAAACTGCTTCCTGCTGAATGGGGGCGTCGTTAATTAGGTCTTTCATGGTATAACCTGTGTGCTAGTTTCATCTCAGTTGGCAGTTGAGCAAAGCAATTTTCTGAAGATGTTCACAGCAACCCTTCAGGAGGACGTGGTCCATCATACCAAATCGGAATAGAAGAAATCCATAGAGTCTCATCCTCTGTGAAAACAAAAGAAGAATCTCTTTTCCAAAGTATCATATCCTTAGATCCAAATTCTGAAATCATACCCTCATGATATCCGTTCTGGTTTAGCTTGGCAGCCCATGTAATGAAATGTCTCTCTGTACTTAGCTCCTTCACAGTCAAAAATTTTAAAGAAAACACAATGTACATAATCCAGACTCTCTGTGAATTTTTCATTTTTACGTAGCATATTTTTCTTTATTTCTTTTAATCTCTTAACTATCTGTACTCTGTCTCTTTAAAGACTTTACCTTTTTTTTTAAACCATTAACTTTATTCTCTATATTCCTTTTCTCCTCTCTCCCAAGCCTACGTACATTCATCCAACAGTGTGACTCATTTAGTGGTCTGAATCTGTCCTACTGTGCATCTGCAATTTTTTACTATCCAGGAGCACTTTTGATTTGCGCCTTTAAATCACTAGGCGCTTAAGAATCTAAGCTGTGACATTCCTAAGTTAACTTTGCGGTAGAGCATGAGACTCTTAATCTCAGGGTCGTGGGTTCGAGCCCAACGTTGGGCGCCAAAATGTAGCGGCGGAAACGAATGCAGACAGTTTGTAAAAATATATATAGTTTTAATGTAGAAATAGACTTACAGAACCACCGTTCCCGCGGAGACCAGGAAAGTAGAAGAGACAGCTCGGAGCACACTCGCCAAATTTATAGGCAGACATTAGCCCGAGGCGAACACGCCCCCTAAGGGGCGGGATTTATCCCTACAACTCTGCTCTAGGAACACACTGTATTCACTCTGCCCTAGGAACACACTGTCTTCACTCTGCTCTAGGAACACACTGTCTTCACTCTGCGTTAGGAACACACTGTCTTCACTCTGCATTAATAACACACTGTTTTCACTCTGCGTTAGGAACACACTGTCATCACTCTGCTCTAGGAACACAGTCTTCACTCGGCATTAGGAAAACAATGTCTTCACTCTGCTCTTGGAACACACTGTCTTCACTCTGCATTAGGAACACACTGTCATCACTCTGCTCTAGGAACACAGTCTTCACTCTGCGTTAGGAACACATTGTCTTCACTCTGCTCCATGCACATACACTGCTACTCTGCATTAGGAAAACACTGTCTTCACTCTGCGTTAGGAACACACTGTCTTCACTCTGCTCTAGGAACACAATGTCTTCAATCTGCATTAGGAACACACAATCTTCACTCTGCATTAGGAACAAACTGTCTTCATTCTCCTTTAGGAACACACTGTCTTCACTCTGCTCTAGGAACACACTGTCTTCACTCTGCTCTAGGAACACACGGTCTTTACTCTGCATTAGGAACACACTGTCTTCACTCTGCTCCATGCACATACACCTCAACTCTGCGTTTGGAACAAACTGTCTTCACTCTGCTCTAGGAACACACTCTCTTCACTCTGCATTAAGAACACAATGTCTTCACTCTTCTCTAGGACACACTGTCTTCACTCTGAATTAAGAACAAACTGTCTTCACTCTGCGTTAGGGACACACTGTCTTTACTCTGCTCTAGGAACACACTGTCTTCACTCAGCATTAAGAACACACTGTCATCACTCTGCTCTAGCAACACAGTCTTCACTCTGCATTAGGAACACACTGTCTTCACTCTGCTCCATGCATATACACCGCAACTCTGCATTTGAAACACAGTGTCTTCACTCTGCATTAGGAACACACTGTCTTCACTCTGCATTTAGAACACACTGTCTTCACTCTGCTCCATGCACATACACCGCAACTCTGCGTTTGGAACACACTGTCTTCACTCTGCATTAGGAATACACTGCCTTCCCTCTGCATTATGAACTCACTGTCTTCACTCTGCATTAGGAACACACCGTTTTCACTCTGCTCCATGCACATATACTGCAACTCCTTGTTTGGAACACACTGTCTTCACGCTTCTCTAGGAACACACTGTCTTTACTCTGCCTTAAGAACACACTGTCTTCACTCTGTGTAGTAATAAGGAGCGGCTGCAGGGCTGCATTCCCAGCACCCCTGCCGCCTGCCCTGCTCGGCTAGCTTATGACCTGAAATAATTACACAGACACTATATTCTTTTAAACACTGCTTGGCCCTTAGCTCTAGCCCTTACTGGCTAATTCTGATATCCCTATCAACCCATCTCTAACAATCTGTGAGCACCGGTCTTACCGGGAAGATTCCAGCCTAAGTCCATCCTGGGTCGGAGCTTCATAGCGTGCGTCTTCCCTGGAGCAGGTAGCATGGCGTCTCTCCTGCGTCTGCTCCGGAGAGCAGAGCTGTGGAGTCTGACCTCACTTCCTCTTCCTCCCAGCGTTCTGTTCTGTTTACTCCTCCCACCTATCTCCTAACCAATGAGAGCCAAGCAGCTTCTTTTATTTTAACCAATGACCTTCCTCCATCATTTCCCCTCTTTCGGTTTAAACAAAAAAAGGCTTTAACTTTAACATAGCAAAATTACATATAACAAAACAGTTATCAAGTAAAAGTTACATCAGAAACATTTATACATATAACAAAATTGACCGTAAATCTCTATCAATAAAGCAAAATCTATACTAATGCAAATTATTCATGTCTATATCATATCCCCCTTTAAATGTAAAAGAACATTTATAAACCATATTTGGGAACATGGGCGCAGTTTTTTCTCTCCAAACTGCTTCCTGCTGAATGGGGGCGTCGTTAATTAGGTCTTTCATGGTATAACCTGTGTGCTAGTTTCATCTCAGTTGGCAGTTGAGCAAAGCAATTTTCTGAAGATGTTCACAGCAACCCTTCAGGAGGACGTGGTCCATCATACCAAATCGGAATAGAAGAAATCCATAGAGTCTCATCCTCTGTGAAAACAAAAGAAGAATCTCTTTTCCAAAGTATCATATCCTTAGATCCAAATTCTGAAATCATACCCTCATGATATCCGTTCTGGTTTAGCTTGGCAGCCCATGTAATGAAATGTCTCTCTGTACTTAGCTCCTTCACAGTCAAAAATTTTAAAGAAAACACAATGTACATAATCCAGACTCTCTGTGAATTTTTCATTTTTACGTAGCATATTTTTCTTTATTTCTTTTAATCTCTTAACTATCTGTACTCTGTCTCTTTAAAGACTTTACCTTTTTTTTTAAACCATTAACTTTATTCTCTATATTCCTTTTCTCCTCTCTCCCAAGCCTACGTACATTCATCCAACAGTGTGACTCATTTAGTGGTCTGAATCTGTCCTACTGTGCATCTGCAATTTTTTACTATCCAGGAGCACTTTTGATTTGCGCCTTTAAATCACTAGGCGCTTAAGAATCTAAGCTGTGACATTCCTAAGTTAACTTTGCGGTAGAGCATGAGACTCTTAATCTCAGGGTCGTGGGTTCGAGCCCCACGTTGGGCGCCAAAATGTAGCGGCGGAAACGAATGCAGACAGTTTGTAAAAATATATATAGTTTTAATGTAGAAATAGACTTACAGAACCACCGTTCCCGCGGAGACCAGGAAAGTAGAAGAGACAGCTCGGAGCACAGTCGCCAAATTTATACGCAGACATTAGCCCGAGGCGAACACGCCCCCTAAGGGGCGGGATTTATCCCTACAACTCTGCTCTAGGAACACACTGTATTCACTCTGCCCTAGGAACACACTGTCTTCACTCTGCTCTAGGAACACACTGTCTTCACTCTGCGTTAGGAACACACTGTCTTCACTCTGCATTAGGAACACACTGTCTTCACTCTGCTCTGGGAACACAGTCTCCACTCTGCATTAGGAAAACATAGTCTTCACTCAGCTCTAGGAACACCCTGTCTTCATCTGCGTTAGGAACACACAGTCTTCACTCTGCTCCATGCACATACACCGCAACTCTGCGTTAGGAACACACTGTCTTCACTCTGCATTAGGAAAACACTGTCTTCACTCTGCTCCAGGAACACACTGTTCACTCTGCATTAGGAACACACTGTCTTCACACTGCTCTAGGAACACACTGTCTTCACTCAGCTCCATGCACATACACAGCAACTCTGCGTGAGGAACACACTGTCTACACTCTGCTCTAGGAACACACTGTCTTCACTCTGCTCTAGGAACACACTGTCTTCACTGTGCGTTAAGAACACACTGTCTTCACTCTGCTCTAGGAACACACTGTCTTCACTCTACTCCATGCACATACACCGCAACTCTGTGTTTGGAACACACTGTCTTCACTATGCTCTAGGAACACAGTGTCTTCACTCTGCTCTAGGAACACACTGTCTTCACTCTGCATTAGGAACACACTGTCTTCATTCTGCTCTAGGAAGACACTGCCTTCACTCTGCTCTAGGAACACACTGTCTTCATTCAGCTCCATGCACATACACCGCAACTCTGCGTTAGGAACACACTGTCTTCACTCTGCTCTAGGAACACACAGTCCTCACTCCACTCCATGCACATACACAGCAATTCTGTGTTAGGAACACACTGTCTTCACTATGCTCTAGGAACACACTGTCTTCACTCTGCATTAGGAACACTCTGTCTTCACTCCTCATTAGGAACATACTGTCTTCATTCTGCTCTAGGAACACACTGCTTACCCTCTGCTCTAGGAACACACTGTCTTCACTCTGCTCTAGGAACACTCTGTCTTCACTCTGCTCCATGCACATGCACCGCAACTCTGCATTAGCAACACACTGTATTCACTATGCGTTAGGAACAAACTGTCTTGACTATGCGTTAGGAACACACTGTCTTCACTCTGCATTAGGAACACACTGTCTTCCCTCTGCTCTAGGAGCACACTGTCTTCACTCTGCTCAAGGAACACACTGTCTTCATTCTGCTCTAGGAACACACTGTCTTCATCTGCGTTAGGAACACACTGTCTTCACTCTGCTCCATGCACATACACTGCAACTCTGCCTTAGGAACACACTGTCTTCACTCTGCATTAGGAAAACACTGTCTTCACTCTGCTCTAGGAACACACAGTCTTCACTCTGTATTAGGAACACACTGTCTTCACACTGCTCTAGGAACACACTGTCTTCACTCTGCTATAGGAACCCACTGTCTTCACTCTGCTCTAGGAACACACTGTCTTCACTTTGCTCTAGGAACACACTGTCCTCACTCTGCTCTAGGAACACACTGTCTTCACTCTACTCCATGCACATACACCGCAACTCTGTGTGTGGAACACACTGTCTTCACTATGCTCTAGGAACACACTGTCGTCACTCTGCTCTAGGAACACATTGTCTTCACTCTGCATTAGGAACCCACTGTCTTCATTCTGCTCTAGGAATACACTGTCTTCACTCTGCTCTAGGAACACTCTGTCTTCATTCAGCTCCATGCACATACACCGCAACTCTGTGTTAGGAACACACTGTCTTCACTATGCTCTAGGAACACACTGTCTTCACTCTGCATTAGGAACACACTGTCTTCACTCTGCGTTAGGAACACACTGTCTTCATTCTGCTCTAGGAACACACTGTCTACACTCTGCTCTAGGAACACACTGTCTTCACTCTGCCCTAGGAACACACTGTCTTCACTCATCTCCATGCACATACACCGCAACTCTGCGTTAGGAACACACTGTCTTCATTCTGCTCTAGGAACACACTGTCTTCACTCTGCTCTAGGAACACACTGTCTTCACTCTGCTTAGGAACACACTGTCTTCACTCTGCATTAGGAACACAATGTCTTCACTCTTCTCCATGCACATACACCGCTACTCTGTGTTTGGAACACACTGTCTTCACTCTGCTCTAGGAACACACTGTCTTCACTCTGCTCTAGGAACACACTGTCTTTCCTATGCTCTAGGAACACACTGTCTTCACTCTGCATTAGGAACACACTGTCTTCATTCTTCTCCATGCACATACACCGCAACTCTGCGTTTGGAACACACTGTCTTCACTCTGCTCTAGGACCACACTGTCTTCATTCTGCTCTAGGAACACACTGTCTTCACTCTGCTCTAGGAGCACACTGTCTTCATTCTGCTCTAGGAACACACTGTCTTCACTCTGCTATAGGAACATACTGACTTCACTCTGCTCTAGGAACACACTGTCCTCACTCTGCTATAGGAACACACTGTCTTCATTCTGCTCTAGGAACACACTGTCTTCACTCTGCATTAGGAACACACTGTCTTCACTCTGCATTAGGAACACACTGTTTTCACTCTGCTCTCGGAACACACAGTCTTCACTCTGCATTAGGAACACACTGTCTTCACTCTGCTCTAGGAACACATTGTCTTCACTCTGCATTAGGAACACACTGTTTTCACTCTGCTTTAGGACCACACTGTCTTCTCTCTGCTCTAGGAAGACACTGTCTTCACTGTGCTCTAGGAACACACTGTCTTCAATCTGCATTAGGAACACACTGTCTTCACTCTGCTTTAGGACCACACTGTCTTCTCTCTGCTCTAGGAACACACTGTCTTCTCTCTGCTCCAAGCTCGTACACTGCAACTCTGGGTTAGGAAGACACTGTCTTCACTCTGCTCTAGGAACACACTGTCTTCACTCTGCTCTAGGATCACAATGTCTTCACTCTGCATTAGGAACACACTGTCTTCACTCTGCTCAAGGAACACACTGTCTTCACTCTGCTCTAGGAACCCACTGTCTTCACTCTGCTCCATGCACATACACCGCAACACTGCTCTAGGAACACACAGTCTTCACTCTGCATTAGGAACAAACTGTATTCCCTGTGCCTTAGGAACACACTGTCTTTACTCTGCATTAGGAACACACTGTATTCACTCTGCTCCATGCACATACACAGCAACTCTGCGTTAGGAACACACTGTCTTCACTCTGCTCTAGGAACACACTGTCTTCACTCTTCTCTAGGAACACAATGCCTTCACTCTGCATTAGGAACACACAGTCTTCACTCTTCTCTAGGAACACACTGACTTCACTCTGCTCTAGGAACACACTGTCTTCACTCTGCTCTAGGAGCACACTGTCTTCACGCTGCTCAAGGAACACACTGTCTTCACTCTGCTCTATGAACACACTGTCTTCACTCTGCTGTAGGAACACAGTGTCTTCACTCTGCTGTAGGAACACACTGTCTTCACTCTGCTCTAGGAAAACACTGTATTCATTCTGCTCTAGAAACACACTCTATTCACACTGCGTTAGGAACACACTGTCTTCACTCTTCGTTAGGAACATACTGTCTTCCCTCTGCTCTGGGAACACACTGTCTTCACTCTGCATTAGGAAAACACTGTCTTCACTCTGCCCTATGAATACAGTCTTCACTCTGAAATAGGAACACACTGTCTTAACTCTGCTCTAGGAACACACTGTCTTAATCTGCGTTAGGAACACACTGTCTTCCCTCTGCTCCATGCTCATACATCGCAACTCTGTGTTAGGAATACACTGTCTTCCCTCTGCTTTAGGAACACACTGTCTTCACTCTGCTCTAGGAACACACTGTCTTCACTCAGCTCCATTCATATACACCGCAACTCTGCTTTAGGAACACACTGTCTTCATTCTGCCCTAGGAACACACTGTCTTCACTCTGCATTAGGAACATACTGTCTTCCCTCTGCTCTAGGAACACACTGTCTTCACTCTGCTCCATGCACGTACACTGCAACTCTGCGTTAGGAACACACTGTCTTCACTCTGCTCCAAGCACGTACAATGCAACTCTGGGTTAGGAACACACTGTCTTCACTCTGCTCTAGGAACACACTGTCTTCACTCTGCTCTAGGAACACACTGTCTTCACTCTGCTTTAGGAACACACTGTCTTCACTCTGCTCTAGGAACTCACTGTCTTCACTCTGCTCTAGGGACCCACTGTCCTCACTCTGCTCCATGCACATACACTGCAACACTGCTCTAGGAACACACAGTCTTCACTCTGCATTAGGAACACACTGTATTCCCTGTCCCTTAGGAACACACTGTCTTTACCCTGCATTAGGAACACACTGTCTTCACTCTGCTTCATGCACATACACCGTAACTCTGCGTTAGGAACACACTGTCTTCACTCTGCTCTAGGAACACACTGTCTTCACTCTGCATTAGGAACACACTGTCTTTACTCTGCTTTAAGACCACACTGTCTTCTCACTGCTCTAGGAAGACACTGTCTTCACTCTGCTCTAGGAACACACTGTCTTCAACCTGCATTAGGAACACACTGTCTTCAATCTGCTTTAGGACCACACTGTCTTCTCTCTGCTCTAGGAAGACACTGTCTTCACTCTACTCTAGGAACCCACTGTCTTCACTCTGCATTAGCAACACACTGTCTTCACTCTGCTTTAGGACTACACTGTCTTCTCTCTGCTCTAGGAAGACACTGTCTTCACTCTGCTCTAGGAACACACTGTCTACAATCTGTATTAGGAACACACTGTCTTCACTCTGCTTGAGGAACACACTGTCTTCCATGTGCTCTAGGAACACACAGTCATCACTCTGCTCCATGCATATGCACCTCCACTCTGCTCTATTAACACACTGTCTTCACTCTGCTCTAGGAACACACTGTCTTCTCTCTGCATTAGAAACACTATGTCTTCACTCTTCTCCATGCACATACACCGCTACTCTGTGTTTGGAACACACTGTCTTCACTCTGCTCTAGGAACACACTGTCTTCACTCTGCTCTAGGAACACACTGTCTTCACTCTGCTCTAGGAACACACTGTCTTCACTCTGCATTAGGAACACACTGTCTTCATTCTTCTCCATGCACATATACCGCAACTCTGCGATTGGAACACACTGTTTTCACTCTGCTCTAGGACCACACTGTCTTCAATCTGCTCTAGGAACACACTGTATTCACTCTGCTCTAGGAGCACACTGTCTTCACTCTGCTCTAGGAACACACTGTCTTCACTCTGCTCTAGGAACACACTGTCTTCACTCTGCTCTAGGAACACACTGTCTTCACTCTGCATTAGCAACACACTGTCTTCACTCTGCTTTAGGACCACACTGTCTTCTCTCTGCTCTAGGAAGACACTGTCTTCACTCTGCTCTAGGAACACACTGTCTTCACTCTGCTCTGGGAACACACAGTCTTCACTCTGCATTAGGAACACACTGTCATCACTCTGCTCTAGGAACACACTGTCTTCACTCTGCATTAGGAACACACTGTTTTCACTCTGCTTTAGGACCACACTGTCTTCTCTCTGCTCTAGGAAGACACTGTCTTCACTCTGCTCTAGGAACACGCTGTCTTCAATCTGCATTAGGAACACACTGTCTTCTCTCTTCTTTAGGACCACACTGTCTTCTCTCTGCTCTAGGAACACACTGTCTTCACTCTGCTCCATGCACGTACACTGCAACTCTGGGTTAGGAACACACTGTCTTCACTCTGCTTTAGGAACACACTGTCTTCACTCTGCTCTAGGAACACACTGTTCACTCTGCATTAGGAACACACTGTCTTCACTCTGCTCTAGGAACACACTGTCTTCACTCAGCTCCATTCATATACACCGCAACTCTGCTTTAGGAACACACTGTCTTCATTCTGCCCTAGGAACACACTGTCTTCACTCTGCATTAGGAACATACTGTCTTCCCTCTGCTCTAGGAACACACTGTCTTCACTCTGCTCCATGCACGTACACTGCAACTCTGCGTTAGGAACACACTGTCTTCACTCTGCTCCAAGCACGTACAATGCAACTCTGGGTTAGGAACACACTGTCTTCACTCTGCTCTAGGAACACACTGTCTTCACTCTGCTCTAGGAACACACTGTCTTCACTCTGCTTTAGGAACACACTGTCTTCACTCTGCTCTAGGAACTCACTGTCTTCACTCTGCTCTAGGGACCCACTGTCCTCACTCTGCTCCATGCACATACACTGCAACACTGCTCTAGGAACACACAGTCTTCACTCTGCATTAGGAACACACTGTATTCCCTGTCCCTTAGGAACACACTGTCTTTACCCTGCATTAGGAACACACTGTCTTCACTCTGCTTCATGCACATACACCGTAACTCTGCGTTAGGAACACACTGTCTTCACTCTGCTCTAGGAACACACTGTCTTCACTCTGCATTAGGAACACACTGTCTTTACTCTGCTTTAAGACCACACTGTCTTCTCACTGCTCTAGGAAGACACTGTCTTCACTCTGCTCTAGGAACACACTGTCTTCAACCTGCATTAGGAACACACTGTCTTCAATCTGCTTTAGGACCACACTGTCTTCTCTCTGCTCTAGGAAGACACTGTCTTCACTCTACTCTAGGAACCCACTGTCTTCACTCTGCATTAGCAACACACTGTCTTCACTCTGCTTTAGGACTACACTGTCTTCTCTCTGCTCTAGGAAGACACTGTCTTCACTCTGCTCTAGGAACACACTGTCTACAATCTGTATTAGGAACACACTGTCTTCACTCTGCTTGAGGAACACACTGTCTTCCATGTGCTCTAGGAACACACAGTCATCACTCTGCTCCATGCATATGCACCTCAACTCTGCTCTATTAACACACTGTCTTCACTCTGCTCTAGGAACACACTGTCTTCTCTCTGCATTAGAAACACTATGTCTTCACTCTTCTCCATGCACATACACCGCTACTCTGTGTTTGGAACACACTGTCTTCACTCTGCTCTAGGAACACACTGTCTTCACTCTGCTCTAGGAACACACTGTCTTCACTCTGCTCTAGGAACACACTGTCTTCACTCTGCATTAGGAACACACTGTCTTCATTCTTCTCCATGCACATATACCGCAACTCTGCGATTGGAACACACTGTTTTCACTCTGCTCTAGGACCACACTGTCTTCAATCTGCTCTAGGAACACACTGTATTCACTCTGCTCTAGGAGCACACTGTCTTCACTCTGCTCTAGGAACACACTGTCTTCACTCTGCTCTAAAAACACACTGTCTTCACTCTGCTCTAGGAACACACTGTCTTCACTCTGCATTAGCAACACACTGTCTTCACTCTGCTTTAGGACCACACTGTCTTCTCTCTGCTCTAGGAAGACACTGTCTTCACTCTGCTCTAGGAACACACTGTCTTCACTCTGCTCTGGGAACACACAGTCTTCACTCTGCATTAGGAACACACTGTCATCACTCTGCTCTAGGAACACACTGTCTTCACTCTGCATTAGGAACACACTGTTTTCACTCTGCTTTAGGACCACACTGTCTTCTCTCTGCTCTAGGAAGACACTGTCTTCACTCTGCTCTAGGAACACGCTGTCTTCAATCTGCATTAGGAACACACTGTCTTCTCTCTTCTTTAGGACCAAACTGTCTTCTCTCTGCTCTAGGAACACACTGTCTTCACTCTGCTCCATGCACGTACACTGCAACTCTGGGTTAGGAACACACTGTCTTCACTCTGCTCTAGGAACACACTGTCTTCACTCTGCTCTAGGAACACACTGTCTTCACTCTGCATTAGGAACACACTGTCTTCACTCGCTCTAGGAACACATTGTCTTCACTCTGCTCTAGGAACCCACTCTCTTCACTCTGCTCCATGCACATACACCGCAACACTGTTCTAGGAACAAACAGCCTTCACTCTGCATTAGGAACACACTGTATTCCCTGTTCTTAGGAACACACTGTATTCCCTGTGCCTTAGGAACACACTGTCTTTTTTTTTTTTAAATATTTATTTATTTATCATGTATACAGTATTCTTTCTGCATTGTGCCTGAAGGGCAGAAGAGGGCACCAGACCTCACTACGGATGGTCGTGAGCCACCATGTGGTCGCTGGGAATTGAACTCAGGACCTTTGGAAGAGCAAGCAATGCTCTTAACCACTGAGCCATCTCTCCAGCCCGGAACACACTGTCTTTACTCTGCATTAGGAACACACTGTCTCCACTCAGGTCCATGCACGTACACCGCAACTCTGTGTTAGGAACACACTGTCTTCACTCTGCTCTAGGAACACACTGTCTTCACTCTTCTAAAGGAACACACTGTCTTCACTCTGCTCTAGGAACACACTGTCTTCACTCTGTTGTAGGAACACACGGTCTTCACTATGTTGTAGGAACACACTGTCTTCACACTGCTCTAGGAACACAATATCTTCATTCTGCTCTAGGAACACACTGTCTTCACCCTGCGTTAGGAACACACTGTCTTCCCTCTGCTCTGGGAACACACTGTCGTCACTCTGCATTAGGAAAACACTGTCTTTACTCTGCTCTATGAACACAGACTTCACTCTGCTCTAGGAACACACTGTCTTCATTCTGCTCTATGAACACACTCTCTTCACTCTGCATTAGGAAGACACTGTCTTCACTCTGCTTTAGGAACACACTGTCTTCCCTCTCCTCTAGGAACACACTGTCTTCACTCTGCATTAGGAACACAATGTCTTCACTCTTCTCCATGCACATACACCGCAACTCTGCGTTTGGAACACACTGTCTTCACTCTGCTCAAGGAACACACTGTCTTCACTCTGCTCTAGGAACACACTGTCTTCACTCTGCTCTAGGAACACACTGTCTTCACTCTGCTCTAGGAACACACTGTCTTCACTCTGCTTTAGGAACACACTGTCTTCACTCTGCTCTAGGAACTCACTGTCTTCACTCTGCTCTAGGGACCCACTGTCCTCACTCTGCTCCATGCACATACACTGCAACACTGCTCTAGGAACACACAGTCTTCACTCTGCATTAGGAACACACTGTATTCCCTGTCCCTTAGGAACACACTGTCTTTACCCTGCATTAGGAACACACTGTCTTCACTCTGCTTCATGCACATACACCGTAACTCTGCGTTAGGAACACACTGTCTTCACTCTGCTCTAGGAACACACTGTCTTCACTCTGCATTAGGAACACACTGTCTTTACTCTGCTTTAGGACCACACTGTCTTCTCACTGCTCTAGGAAGACACTGTCTTCACTCTGCTCTAGGAACACACTGTCTTCAACCTGCATTAGGAACACACTGTCTTCAATCTGCTTTAGGACCACACTGTCTTCTCTCTGCTCTAGGAAGACACTGTCTTCACTCTACTCTAGGAACCCACTGTCTTCACTCTGCATTAGCAACACACTGTCTTCACTCTGCTGTAGGACTACACTGTCTTCTCTCTGCTCTAGGAAGACACTGTCTTCACTCTGCTCTAGGAACACACTGTCTACAATCTGTATTAGGAACACACTGTCTTCACTCTGCTTGAGGAACACACTGTCTTCCATGTGCTCTAGGAACACACAGTCATCACTCTGCTCCATGCATATGCACCTCAACTCTGCTCTATTAACACACTGTCTTCACTCTGCTCTAGGAACACACTGTCTTCTCTCTGCATTAGAAACACTATGTCTTCACTCTTCTCCATGCACATACACCGCTACTCTGTGTTTGGAACACACTGTCTTCACTCTGCTCTAGGAACACACTGTCTTCACTCTGCTCTAGGAACACACTGTCTTCACTCTGCTCTAGGAACACACTGTCTTCACTCTGCATTAGGAACACACTGTCTTCATTCTTCTCCATGCACATATACCGCAACTCTGCGATTGGAACACACTGTTTTCACTCTGCTCTAGGACCACACTGTCTTCAATCTGCTCTAGGAACACACTGTATTCACTCTGCTCTAGGAGCACACTGTCTTCACTCTGCTCTAGGAACACACTGTCTTCACTCTGCTATAGGAACATACTGACTTCACTCTGCTCTAGGAACACACTGTCTTCACTCTGCTCTAGGAACACACTGTCTTCACTCTGCATTAGCAACACACTGTCTTCACTAAGCTTTAGGACCACACTGTCTTCTCTCTGCTCTAGGAAGACACTGTCTTCACTCTGCTCTAGGAACACACTGTCTTCACTCTGCTCTGGGAACACACAGTCTTCACTCTGCATTAGGAACACACTATCTTCACTCTGCTCTAGGAACACCCTGTCTTCACTCTGCGTTAGGAACACACTGTCTTCACTCTGCATTAGGAACACACTGTTTTCACTCTGCTCTAGGAACACACTGTCTCCACTCAGCTCCATGCACATACACCGCAACTCTGTGTTTGGAACACACTGTTTTCACTATGCTCTAGGAACACACTGTCTTCACTCTGCTCTAGGAACACACTGTCTTCACTCTGCATTAGGAACACACTGTCTTCATTCTGCTCTAGGAAGACACTGCCTTCACTCTGCTCTAGGAACACACTGTCTTCATTCAGCTCCATGCACATACACCGCAACTCTGCGTTAGGAACACACTGTCTTCACTCTGCTCTAGGAACACACAGTCCTCACTCCACTCCATGCACATACACAGCAATTCTGTGTTAGGAACACACTGTCTTCACTATGCTCTAGGAACACACTGTCTTCACTCTGCATTAGGAACACTCTGTCTTCACTCCTCATTAGGAACATACTGTCTTCATTCTGCTCTAGGAACACACTGCTTACCCTCTGCTCTAGGAAGACACTGCCATCACTCTGCTCTAGGAACACACTGTCTTCACTCTGCTCTAGGAACACTCTGTCTTCACTCTGCTCCATGCACATGCACCGCAACTCTGCATTAGCAACACACTGTCTTCACTATGCGTTAGGAACAAACTGTCTTGACTATGCGTTAGGAACACACTGTCTTCACTCTGCATTAGGAACACACTGTCTTCCCTCTGCTCTAGGAGCACACTGTCTTCACTCTGCTCAAGGAACACACTGTCTTCACTCTGCTCTAGGAACACACTGTCTTCATCTGCGTTAGGAACACACTGTCTTCACTCTGCTCCATGCACATACACTGCAACTCTGCCTTAGGAACACACTGTCTTCACTCTGCATTAGGAAAACACTGTCTTCACTCTGCTCTAGGAACACACAGTCTTCACTCTGCATTAGGAACACACTGTCTTCACACTTCTCTAGGAACACACTGTCTTCACTCTGCTATAGGAACCCACTGTCTTCACTCTGCTCTAGGAACACACTGTCTTCACTTTGCTCTAGGAACACACTGTCCTCACTCTGCTCTAGGAACACACTGTCTTCACTCTACTCCATGCACATACACCGCAACTCTGTGTGTGGAACACACTGTCTTCACTATGCTCTAGGAACACACTGTCGTCACTCTGCTCTAGGAACACATTGTCTTCACTCTGCATTTGGAACCCACTGTCTTCATTCTGCTCTAGGAATACACTGTCTTCACTCTGCTCTAGGAACACTCTGTCTTCATTCAGCTCCATGCACATACACCGCAACTCTGTGTTAGGAACACACTGTCTTCACTATGCTCTAGGAACACACTGTCTTCACTCTGCATTAGGAACACACTGTCTTCACTCTGCGTTAGGAACACACTGTCTTCATTCTGCTCTAGGAACACACTGTCTACACTCTGCTCTAGGAACACACTGTCTTCACTCTGCCCTAGGAACACACTGTCTTCACTCAGCTCCATGCACATACACCGCAACTCTGCGTTAGGAACACACTGTCTTCATTCTGCTCTAGGAACACACAGTCTTCACTCTGCATTAGTAACATACTGTCTTCACTCTGCTTAGGAACACACTGTCTTCACTCTGCATTAGGAACACAATGTCTTCACTCTTCTCCATGCACATACACCGCTACTCTGTGTTTGGAACACACTGTCTTCACTCTGCTCTAGGACCACACTGTCTTCATTCTGCTCTAGGAACACACTGTCTTCACTCTGCTCTAGGAGCACACTGTCTTCATTCTGCTCTAGGAACACACTGTCTTCACTCTGCTATAGGAACATACTGACTTCACTCTGCTCTAGGAACACACTGTCTTCACTCTGCTATAGGAACACACTGTCTTCATTCTGCTCTAGGAACACACTGTCTTCATTCTGCTCTAGGAACACACTGTCTTCACTCTGCATTAGGAACACACTGTCTTCACTCTGCATTAGGAACACACTGTTTTCACTCTGCTCTGGGAACACACAGTCTTCACTCTGCATTAGGAACACACTGTCTTCACTCTGCTCTAGGAACACATTGTCTTCACTCTGCATTAGGAACACACTGTTTTCACTCTGCTTTAGGACCACACTGTCTTCTCTCTGCTCTAGGAAGACACTGTCTTCACTGTGCTCTAGGAACACACTGTCTTCAATCTGCATTAGGAACACACTGTCTTCACTCTGCTTTAGGACCACACTGTCTTCTCTCTGCTCTAGGAACACACTGTCTTCTCTCTGCTCCAAGCTCGTACACTGCAACTCTGGGTTAGGAACACACTGTCTTCACTCTGCTCTAGGAACACACTGTCTTCACTCTGCTCTAGGATCACAATGTCTTCACTCTGCATTAGGAACACACTGTCTTCACTCTGCTCTAGGAACACACTGTCTTCACTCTGCTCTATGAACCCACTGTCTTCACTCTGCTCCATGCACATACACCGCAACACTGCTCTAGGAACACACAGTCTTCACTCTGCATTAGGAACAAACTGTATTCCCTGTGCCTTAGGAACACACTGTCTTTACTCTGCATTAGGAACACACTGTATTCACTCTGCTCCATGCACATACACAGCAACTCTGCGTTAGGAACACACTGTCTTCACTCTGCTCTAGGAACACACTGTCTTCACTCTGCTCTAGGAACACTCTGTCTTCACTCTGCTCCATGCACATGCACCGCAACTCTGCATTAGCAACACACTGTCTTCACTATGCGTTAGGAACAAACTGTCTTGACTATGCGTTAGGAACACACTGTCTTCACTCTGCATTAGGAACACACTGTCTTCCCTCTGCTCTAGGAGCACACTGTCTTCACTCTGCTCAAGGAACACACTGTCTTCACTCTGCTCTAGGAACACACTGTCTTCATCTGCGTTAGGAACACACTGTCTTCAATCTGCTCCATGCACATACACTGCAACTCTGCCTTAGGAACACACTGTCTTCACTCTGCATTAGGAAAACACTGTCTTCACTCTGCTCTAGGAAAACACAGTCTTCACTCTGCATTAGGAACACACTGTCTTCACACTTCTCTAGGAACACACTGTCTTCACTCTGCTATAGGAACCCACTGTCTTCACTCTGCTCTAGGAACACACTGTCTTCACTTTGCTCTAGGAACACACTGTCCTCACTCTGCTCTAGGAACACACTGTCTTCACTCTACTCCATGCACATACACCGCAACTCTGTGTGTGGAACACACTGTCTTCACTATGCTCTAGGAACACACTGTCGTCACTCTGCTCTAGGAACACATTGTCTTCACTCTGCATTAGGAACCCACTGTCTTCATTCTGCTCTAGGAATACACTGTCTTCACTCTGCTCTAGGAACACTCTGTCTTCATTCAGCTCCATGCACATACACCGCAACTCTGTGTTAGGAACACACTGTCTTCACTATGCTCTAGGAACACACTGTCTTCACTCTGCATTAGGAACACACTGTCTTCACTCTGCGTTAGGAACACACTGTCTTCATTCTGCTCTAGGAACACACTGTCTACACTCTGCTCTAGGAACACACTGTCTTCACTCTGCCCTAGGAACACACTGTCTTCACTCAGCTCCATGCACATACACCGCAACTCTGTGTTAGGAACACACTGTCTTCATTCTGCTCTAGGAACACACAGTCTTCACTCTGCATTAGTAACATACTGTCTTCACTCTGCTTAGGAACACACTGTCTTCACTCTGCATTAGGAACACAATGTCTTCACTCTTCTCCATGCACATACACCGCTACTCTGTGTTTGGAACACACTGTCTTCACTCTGCTCTAGGAACACACTGTCTTCACTCTGCTCTAGGAACACACTGTCTTTACTATGCTCTAGGAACACACTGTCTTCACTCTGCATTAGGAACACACTGTCTTCATTCTTCTCCATGCAGATACACCGCAACTCTGCGTTTGGAACACACTGTCTTCACTCTGCTCTAGGACCACACTGTCTTCATTCTGCTCTAGGAACACACTGTCTTCACTCTGCTCTAGGAGCACACTGTCTTCATTCTGCTCTAGGAACACACTGTCTTCACTCTGCTATAGGAACATACTGACTTCACTCTGCTCTAGGAACACACTGTCTTCACTCTGCTATAGGAACACACTGTCTTCATTCTGCTCTAGGAACACACTGTCTTCTCTCTGCTCCAAGCTCGTACACTGCAACTCTGGGTTAGGAACACACTGTCTTCACTCTGCTCTAGGAACACTCTGTCTTCACTCTGCTCTAGGATCAAAATGTCTTCACTCTGCATTAGGAACACACTGTCTTCACTCTGCTCTAGGAACACACTGTCTTCACTCTGCTCTATGAACCCACTCTCTTCACTCTGCTCCATGCACATACACCGCAACACTGCTCTAGGAACACACAGTCTTCACTCTGCATTAGGAACAAACTGTATTCCCTGTGCCTTAGGAACACACTGTCTTTACTCTGCATTAGGAACACACTGTATTCACTCTGCTCCATGCACATACACAGCAACTCTGCGTTAGAAACACACTGTCTTCACTCTGCTCTAGGAACACACTGTCTTCACTCTTCTCTAGGAACACAATGCCTTCACTCTGCATTAGGAACACACAGTCTTCACTCTTCTCTAGGAACACACTGACTTCACTCTGCTCTAGGAACACACTGTCTTCACTCTGCTCTAGGAGCACACTGTCTTCACGCTGCTCAAGGAACACACTGTCTTCACTCTGCTCTATGAACACACTGTCTTCACTCTGCTGTAGGAACACAGTGTCTTCACTCTGCTGTAGGAACACACTGTCTTCACTCTGCTCTAGGAAAACACTGTATTCATTCTTCTCTAGAAACACACTCTATTCACTCTGCGTTAGGAACACACTGTCTTCACTCTGCGTTAGGAACATACTGTCTTCCCTCTGCTCTGGGAACACACTGTCTTCACTCTGCATTAGGAAAACACTGTCTTCACTCTGCTCTATGAATACAGTCTTCACTCTGAAATAGGAACACACTGTCTTAACTCTGCTCTAGGAACACAATGTCTTAATCTGCGTTAGGAACACACTGTCTTCCCTCTGCTCCATGCTCATACATCGCAACTCTGCGTTAGGAATACACTGTCTTCCCTCTGCTTTAGGAACACACTGTCTTCACTCTGCTCTAGGAACACACTGTTCACTCTGCATTAGGAACACACTGTCTTCACTCTGCTCTAGGAACACACTGTCTTCACTCAGCTCCATTCATATACACCGCAATTCTGCTTTAGGAACACACTATCTTCATTCTGCCCTAGGAACACACTGTCTTCACTCTGCATTAGGAACATACTGTCTTCCCTCTGCTCTAGGAACACACTGTCTTCACTCTGCTCCATGCACGTACACTGCAACTCTGCGTTAGGAACACACTGTCTTCACTCTGCTCCAAGCACGTACAATGCAACTCTGGGTTAGGAACACACTGTCTTCACTCTGCTCTAGGAACACACTGTCTTCACTCTGCTCTAGGAACACACTGTCTTCACTCTGCTCTAGGAACACACTGTCTTCACTCTGCATTAGGAACACACTGTCTTCATTCTTCTCCATGCACATATACCGCAACTCTGCGATTGGAACACACTGTTTTCACTCTGCTCTAGGACCACACTGTCTTCAATCTGCTCTAGGAACACACTGTATTCACTCTGCTCTAGGAGCACACTGTCTTCACTCTGCTCTAGGAACACACTGTCTTCACTCTGCTATAGGAACATACTGACTTCACTCTGCTCTAGGAACACTCTGTCTTCACTCTGCTCTAGGAACACACTGTCTTCACTCTGCATTAGCAACACACTGTCTTCACTCTGCTTTAGGACCACACTGTCTTCTCTCTGCTCTAGGAAGACACTGTCTTCACTCTGCTCTAGGAACACACTGTCTTCACTCTGCTCTGGGAACACACAGTCTTCACTCTGCATTAGGAACACACTGTCTTCACTCTGCTCTAGGAACACACTGTCTTCACTCTGCTTTAGGAACACACTGTTTTCACTCTGCTTTAGGACCACACTGTCTTCTCTCTGCTCTAGGAAGACACTGTCTTCACTCTGCTCTAGGAACCCGCTGTCTTCAATCTGCATTAAAAACACACTGTCTTCTCTCTTCTTTAGGACCACACTGTCTTCTCTCTGCTCTAGGAACACACTGTCTTCACTCTGCTCCATGCACGTACACTGCAACTCTGGGTTAGGAACACACTGTCTTCACTTTGCTCTAGGAACACACTGTCTTCACTCTGCTCTAGGAACACACTGTCTTCACTCTGCATTAGGAACACACTGTCTTCACTCGCTCTAGGAACACATTGTCTTCACTCTGCTCTAGGAACCCACTCTCTTCACTCTGCTCCATGCACATACACCGCAACACTGTTCTAGGAACAAACAGCCTTCACTCTGCATTAGGAACACACTGTATTCCCTGTGCCTTAGGAACACACTGTCTTTTTTTTTTTTTTAAATATTTATTTATTTATCATGTATACAGTATTCTTTCTGCATTGTGCCTGAAGGGCAGAAGAGGGCACCAGACCTCACTACGGATGGTCGTGAGCCACCATGTGGTCGCTGGGAATTGAACTCAGGACCTTTGGAAGAGCAAGCAATGCTCTTAACCACTGAGCCATCTCTCCAGCCCGGAACACACTGTCTTTACTCTGCATTAGGAACACACTGTCTCCACTCAGCTCCATGCACGTACACCGCAACTCTGTTTTAGGAACACACTGTCTTCACTCTGCTCTAGGAACACACTGTCTTCACTCTTCTCAAGGAACACACTGTCTTCACTCTGCTCTAGGAACACACTGTCTTCACTCTGTTGTAGGAACACACGGTCTTCACTATGTTGTAGGAACACACTGTCTTCACACTGCTCTAGGAACACAATATCTTCATTCTGCTCTAGGAACACACTGTCTTCACCCTGCGTTAGGAACACACTGTCTTCCCTCTGCTCTGGGAACACACTGTCGTCACTCTGCATTAGGAAAACACTGTCTTCACTCTGCTCTATGAACACAGACTTCACTCTGCTCTAGGAACACACTGTCTTCATTCTGCTCTATGAACACACTCTCTTCACTCTGCATTAGGAAGACACTGTCTTCACTCTGCTTTAGGAACACACTGTCTTCCCTCTCCTCTAGGAACACACTGTCTCACTCTGCATTAGGAACACAATGTCTTCACTCTTCTCCATGCACATACACCGCAACTCTGCGTTTGGAACACACTGTCTTCACTCTGCTCAAGGAACACACTGTCTTCACTCTGCTCTAGGAACACACTGTCTTCACTCTGCTCTAGGAGCACACTGTCTTCACTCCGCTCAAGGAACACACTGTCTTCACTCTGCCCTAGGAACACAATCTCTTCACTCTGATGTAGGAACACACTGACTTCACTCTGCTCTAGGAACAAACTGTCTTCACTCTGCTCTAGGAACACACTGTCTTCACTCTGCTCTAGGAACACACTGTCTTCATTCTGCTCTAGGAACACAGTCTTCACTCTGCATTAGGAACACACAGTCTTCACTCTCCTCTAGGAACCCACTGTCTTCATCTGCGTTAGGAACACACTGTCTTCACTCTGAGGTAGGAACACACTGTCTTCACTCTGCTCTAGGAACACAGTCTTCACTCTGCATTAGGAACACACAGTCTTCACTCTCCTCTAGGAACCCACTGTCTTCATCTGCGTTAGGAACACACTGTCTTCACTCTGCTCCATGCACATACACCGCAACTCTGCGTGGGAACACACTGTCTTCACTCTGCTTAGGAAAACACTGTCTTCCCTCAGCTCTAGGAACACACTGATCACAGTGCATTAGGAAAACACTGTCTTCACTCTGCTCTAGGAACACACTGTCTCCACTCAGCTCCATGCACATACACCGCAACTCTGCGTTAGGAACACACTGTCTTCACTCTGCTCTAGGAACACACTGTCTTCACTCTGCTCTAGGAACACCCTGTCTTCACTCTGCGTTAGGAACACACTGTCTTCACTCTGCATTAGGAACACACTGTTTTCACTCTGCTCTAGGAACACACTGTCTCCACTCAGCTCCATGCACATACACCGCAACTCTGTGTTTGGAACACACTGTCTTCACTATGCTCTAGGAACACACTGTCTTCACTCTGCTCTAGGAACACACTGTCTTCACTCTGCATTAGGAACACACTGTCTTCATTCTGCTCTAGGAAGACACTGCCTTCACTCTGCTCTAGGAACACACTGTCTTCATTCAGCTCCATGCACATACACCGCAACTCTGCGTTAGGAACACACTGTCTTCACTCTGCTCTAGGAACACACAGTCCTCACTCCACTCCATGCACATACACAGCAATTCTGTGTTAGGAACACACTGTCTTCACTATGCTCTAGGAACACACTGTCTTCACTCTGCATTAGGAACACTCTGTCTTCACTCCTCATTAGGAACATACTGTCTTCATTCTGCTCTAGGAACACACTGCTTACCCTCTGCTCTAGGAAGACACTGCCTTCACTCTGCTCTAGGAACACACTGTCTTCACTCTGCTCTAGGAACACTCTGTCTTCACTCTGCTCCATGCACATGCACCGCAACTCTGCATTAGCAACACACTGTCTTCACTATGCGTTAGGAACAAACTGTCTTGACTATGCGTTAGGAACACACTGTCTTCACTCTGCATTAGGAACACACTGTCTTCCCTCTGCTCTAGGAGCACACTGTCTTCACTCTGCTCAAGGAACACACTGTCTTCACTCTGCTCTAGGAACACACTGTCTTCATCTGCGTTAGGAACACACTGTCTTCACTCTGCTCCATGCACATACACTGCAACTCTGCCTTAGGAACACACTGTCTTCACTCTGCATTAGGAAAACACTGTCTTCACTCTGCTCTAGGAACACACAGTCTTCACTCTGCATTAGGAAAACACTGTCTTCACACTTCTCTAGGAACACACTGTCTTCACTCTGCTATAGGAACCCACTGTCTTCACTCTGCTCTAGGAACACACTGTCTTCACTTTGCTCTAGGAATACACTGTCCTCACTCTGCTCTAGGAACACACTGTCTTCACTCTACTCCATGCACATACACCGCAACTCTGTGTGTGGAACACACTGTCTTCACTATGCTCTAGGAACACACTGTCGTCACTCTGCTCTAGGAACACATTGTCTTCACTCTGCATTAGGAACCCACTGTCTTCATTCTGCTCTAGGAATACACTGTCTTCACTCTGCTCTAGGAACACTCTGTCTTCATTCAGCTCCATGCACATACACCGCAACTCTGTGTTAGGAACACACTGTCTTCACTATGCTCTAGGAACACACTGTCTTCACTCTGCATTAGGAACACACTGTCTTCACTCTGCGTTAGGAACACACTGTCTTCATTCTGCTCTAGGAACACACTGTCTACACTCTGCTCTAGGAACACACTGTCTTCACTCTGCCCTAGGAACACACTGTCTTCACTCAGCTCCATGCACATACACCGCAACTCTGCGTTAGGAACACACTGTCTTCATTCTGCTCTAGGAACACACAGTCTTCACTCTTCATTAGTAACATACTGTCTTCACTCTGCTTAGGAACACACTGTCTTCACTCTGCATTAGGAACACAATGTCTTCACTCTTCTTAATGCACATACACCGCTACTCTGTGTTTGGAACACACTGTCTTCACTCTGCTCTAGGAACACACTGTCTTCACTCTGCTCTAGGAACACACTGTCTTTACTATGCTCTAGGAACACACTGTCTTCACTCTGCATTAGGAACACACTGTCTTCATTCTTCTCCATGCACATACACTGCAACTCTGCGTTTGGAACACACTGTCTTCACTCTGCTCTAGGACCACACTGTCTTCATTCTGCTCTAGGAACACACTGTCTTCACTCTGCTCTAGGAGCACACTGTCTTCATTCTGCTCTAGGAACACACTGTCTTCACTCTGCTATAGGAACATACTGACTTCACTCTGCTCTAGGAACACACTGTCTTCACTCTGCTATAGGAACACACTGTCTTCATTCTGCTCTAGGAACACACTGTCTTCATTCTGCTCTAGGAACACACTGTCTTCACTCTGCATTAGGAACACACTGTCTTCACTCTGCATTAGGAACACACTGTTTTCACTCTGCTCTGGGAACACACAGTCTTCACTCTGCATTAGGAACACACTATCTTCACTCTGCTCTAGGAACACATTGTCTTCACTCTGCATTAGGAACACACTGTTTTCACCCTGCTTTAGGACCACACTGTCTTCTCTCTGCTCTAGGAAGACACTGTCTTCACTGTGCTCTAGGAACACACTGTCTTCAATCTGCATTAGGAACACACTGTCTTCACTCTGCTTTAGGACCACACTGTCTTCTCTCTGCTCTAGGAACACACTGTCTTCTCTCTGCTCCAAGCTCGTACACTGCAACTCTGGGTTAGGAACACACTGTCTTCACTCTGCTCTAGGAACACACTGTCTTCACTCTGCTCTAGGATCACAATGTCTTCACTCTGCATTAGGAACACACTGTCTTCACTCTGCTCTAGGAACACACTGTCTTCACTCTGCTCTAGGAACACACTGTCTTCACTCTGCTCCATGCACATACACCGCAACACTGCTCTAGGAACACACAGTCTTCACTCTGCATTAGGAACAAACTGTATTCCCTGTGCCTTAAGAACACACTGTCTTTACTCTGCATTAGGAACACACTGTATTCACTCTGCTCCATGCACATACACAGCAACTCTGCGTTAGGAACACACTGTCTTCACTCTGCTCTAGGAACACACTGTCTTCACTCTTCTCTAGGAACACAATGCCTTCACTCTGCATTAGGAACACACAGTCTTCACTCTTCTCTAGGAACACACTGACTTCACTCTGCTCTAGGAACACACTGTCTTCACTCTGCTCTAGGAGCACACTGTCTTCACGCTGCTCAAGGAACACACTGTCTTCACTCTGCTCTATGAACACACTGTCTTCACTCTGCTGTAGGAACACAGTGTCTTCACTCTGCTGTAGGAACACACTGTCTTCACTCTGCTCTAGGAAAACACTGTATTCATTCTGCTCTAGAAACACACTCTATTCACTCTGCGTTAGGAACACACTGTCTTCACTCTGCGTTAGGAACATACTGTCTTCCCTCTGCTCTGGGAACACACTGTCTTCACTCTGCATTAGGAAAACACTGTGTTCACTCTGCTCTATGAATACAGTCTTCACTCTGAAATAGGAACACACTGTCTTAACTCTGCTCTAGGAACACACTGTCTTAATCTGCGTTAGTAACACACTGTCTTCCCTCTGCTCCATGCTCATACATCGCAACTCTGCGTTAGGAATACACTGTCTTCCCTCTGCTTTAGGAACACACTGTCTTCACTCTGCTCTAGGAACACACTGTTCACTCTGCATTAGGAACACACTGTCTTCACTCTGCTCTAGGAACACACTGTCTTCACTCAGCTCCATTCATATACACCGCAACTCTGCTTTAGGAACACACTGTCTTCATTCTGCCCTAGGAACACACTGTCTTCACTCTGCATTAGGAACATACTGTCTTCCCTCTGCTCTAGGAACACACTGTCTTCACTCTGCTCCATGCACGTACACTGCAACTCTGCGTTAGGAACACACTGTCTTCACTCTGCTCCAAGCACGTACAATGCAACTCTGGGTTAGGAACACACTGTCTTCACTCTGCTCTAGGAACACACTGTCTTCACTCTGCTCTAGGAACACACTGTCTTCACTCTGCTCTAGGAACACACTGTCTTCACTCTGCTTTAGGAACACACTGTCTTCATTCTTCTCCATGCACATATACCACAACTCTGCGATTGGAACACACTGTTTTCACTCTGCTCTAGGCAAACACTGTCTTCAATCTGCTCTAGGAACACACTGTATTCACTCTGCTCTAGGAGCACACTGTCTTCACTCTGCTCTAGGAACACACTGTCTTCACTCTGCTATAGGAACATACTGACTTCACTCTGCTCTAGGAACACTCTGTCTTCACTCTGCTCTAGGAACACACTGTCTTCACTCTGCATTAGCAACACACTGTCTTCACTCTGCTTTAGGACCACACTGTCTTCTCTCTGCTCTAGAAGACACTGTCTTCACTCTGCTCTAGGAACACACTGTCTTCACTCTGCTCTGGGAACACACAGTCTTCACTCTGCATTAGGAACACACTGTCTTCACTCTGCTCTAGGAACACACTGTCTTCACTCTGCAGTAGGAACACACTGTTTTCACTCTGCTTTAGGACCACACTGTCTTCTCTCTGCTCTAGGAAGACACTGTCTTCACTCTGCTCTAGGAACACGCTGTCTTCAATCTGCATTAGGAACACACTGTCTTCTCTCTTCTTTAGGACCACACTGTCTTCTCTCTGCTCTAGGAACACACTGTCTTCACTCTGCTCCATGCACGTACACTGCAACTCTGGGTTAGGAACACACTGTCTTCACTCTGCTCTAGGAACACACTGTCTTCACTCTGCATTAGGAACACACTGTCTTCACTCGCTCTAGGAACACATTGTCTTCACTCTGCTCTAGGAACCCACTCTCTTCACTCTGCTCCATGCACATACACCGCAACACTGTTCTAGGAACAAACAGCCTTCACTCTGCATTAGGAACACACTGTACTCCCTGTGCCTTAGGAACACACTGTCTTTTTTTTTTTTTTTTAAATATTTATTTATTTATCATGTATACAGTATTCTTTCTGCATTGTGCCTGAAGGGCAGAAGAGGGCACCAGACCTCACTACGGATGGTCGTGAGCCACCATGTGGTCGCTGGGAATTGAACTCAGGACCTTTGGAAGAGCAAGCAATGCTCTTAACCACTGAGCCATCTCTCCAGCCCGGAACACACTGTCTTTACTCTGCATTAGGAAGACACTGTCTCCACTCAGCTCCATGCACGTACACCGCAACTCTGTGTTAGGAACACACTGTCTTCACTCTGCTCTAGGAACACACTGTCTTCACTCTTCTCAAGGAACACACTGTCTTCACTCTGCTCTAGGAACACACTGTCTTCACTCTGTTGTAGGAACACACGGTCTTCACTATGTTGTAGGAACACACTGTCTTCACACTGCTCTAGGAACACACTCAAGGAACACACTGTCTTCCCTCTCCTCTAGGAACACACTGTCTTCACTCTGCATTAGGAACACAATGTCTTCACTCTTCTCCATGCACATACACCGCAACTCTGCGTTTGGAACACACTGTCTTCACTCTGCTCAAGGAACACACTGTCTTCACTCTGCTCTAGGAACACACTGTCTTCACTCTGCTCTAGGAGCACACTGTCTTCACTCCGCTCAAGGAACACACTGTCTTCACTCTGCTCTAGGAACACAATCTCTTCACTCTGATGTAGGAACACACTGACTTCACTCTGCTCTAGGAACAAACTGTCTTCACTCTGCTCTAGGAACACACTGTCTTCACTCTGCTCTAGGAACACACTGTCTTCATTCTACTCTAGGAACACAGTCTTCACTCTGCATTAGGAACACACAGTCTTCACTCTCCTCTAGGAACCCACTGTCTTCATCTGCGTTAGGAACACACTGTCTTCACTCTGAGGTAGGAACACACTGTCTTCACTCTGCTCTAGGAACACAGTCTTCACTCTGCATTAGGAACACACAGTCTTCACTCTCCTCTAGGAACCCACTGTCTTCATCTGCGTTAGGAACACACTGTCTTCACTCTGCTCCATGCACATACACCGCAACTCTGCGTAAGGAACACACTGTCTTCACTCTGCTTAGGAAAACACTGTCTTCCCTCAGCTCTAGGAACACACTGATCACAGTGCATTAGGAAAACACTGTCTTCACTCTGCTCTAGGAACACACTGTCTCCACTCAGCTCCATGCACATACACCGCAACTCTGCGTTAGGAACACACTGTCTTCACTCTGCTCTAGGAACACACTGTCTTCACTCTGCTCTAGGAACACCCTGTCTTCACTCTGCGTTAGGAACACACTGTCTTCACTCTGCATTAAAAACACACTGTTTTCACTCTGCGTTAGGAACACACTGTCATCACTCTGTCTAGGAACACAGTCTTCACTCTGCATTAGGAACACAATGTCTTCACTCTGCTCCATGCACATACACCGCAATTCTGCGTTTGGAACACACCTTCTTCACTCTGCTCAAGGAACACACTGTCTTCACTCTGCTCTAGGAACACACTGTCTTCACTCTGCTCCATGCATATACACCGCAACCCTGCTCTAGGAACACACTGTCTTCAATGTGCATTAGGAAACACACAGTCTTCACTCTGCCTTAGGAACACACTGTCTTCCCTCTGCTCTAGGAACACACTGTCTCACTCTGCAATAGGAAAACAATGTCTTCTCTCTTCTCCATGCACATCAACTCTGCGTTTGGAACACATTGTCTTCACTCTGCTCAAGGAACACACTGTCTTCACTCTGCTCTAGGAACACACTGTCTTCACTCTGTTGTAGGAACACACTGACTTCACTCTGCTCTAGGAACACACTGTCTTCACTCTGCTACATGCACCTACACCGCAACTCTGCGTAAGGAACACACTGTCGTCACTCTGCTTTAGGAACACACAGTCTTCACTCTGCTCTAGGAACACACTGTCTTCACTCCGCATTAGGAACACACTCTCTTCACTCTGCATTAGGAACACACTGTCTTCACTCTGCTCTAAGAACACACTGTCTTCACTCTGCATTAGGAACACACTGTCTTCACTCTGCTTTAGGACCACACTGTCTTCTTTCTGCTCTAGGAAGACACTGTCTTCACTCTGCTCTAGGAACACACTGTATTCAATCTGCATTAGGAACACACTGTCTTCACTCTGCTTTAGGAACACACTGTCTTCCCTCTGCTCTAGGAACACACTCTCTTCACTCTGCTCTAGGAAACACTGTCATCACTCTGCTCCATGCATATACACCGCAACCCTGCACTAGGAACACACTGTCTTCACTCTGCCTTAGGAACACACTGTCTTCCCTCTGCTCTAGGAACACACTGTCTTCACTCTGCATTAGGAACACAATGTCTTCACTCTTCTCCATGCACATACACTGCAACTCTGCGTTTGGAACACACTGTCTTCACTCTGCTCAAGGAACACACTGTCTTCACTCTGCTCTAAGACCACACTGTCTTCACTCTGTTGTAGGAACACACTGTCTACACTCTGCTCTAGGAACACACTGTCTTCAGTCTGCTCTAGGAACACACTGTCTTCAGTCTGCTCTAGGAACACACTGTCTTCACTCTGCTGTATGAACACACTGACTTCACTCTGCTCTAGGAACAAACTGTCTTCACACTGCTCTTGGAACACACTGTCTTCACTATGTTCTTGGAACACACTGTCTTCATTCTGCTCTAGGAACACACTGTCTTCACTCTGCGTTAGGAACACACTGTCTTCACTCTGAGTTAGGAACAAAATGTCTTCACTCTGTTCTAGGAACACAGTCTTCACTCTGCATTAGTAACACACAGTCTTCACTCTACTCTACGAACACACTGTCTTCATCTGCGTTAGGAACACACTGTCTTCACTCTGCTCCATGCACATACAACGCAACTCTGCTTTAGGAACACACTGTCTTCACTCTGCCTAAGAAAAGACTGTCTTCACTCTGCTCTAGGAACACACTGTCTTCACTCTGTATTAAGAACACACTGTCTTCACTCTGCGTTAGGAACACACTGTCTTCACTCTGCTCTAGGAACACACTGTCTTCACTCAGCATTAGGAACACACTGTCATCACTCTGCTCTAGGAACACACTGTCTCCACTCAGCTCCATACACATACACCGCAACTCTGCGTTAGGAACACAGTGTATTCACTCTGCTCTAGGAACACACTGTCTTCACTCTGCTCTAGGAACACCCTGTCTTCACTCTTCGTTAGGAACACACTGTCTTCACTCTGCATTAATAACACACTGTTTTCACTCTGCATTAGGAACACACTGTCATCACTCTGCTCTAGGAACACAGTCTTCACTCTGCATTAGGAAAACAATGTCTTCACTCTGCTCTTGGAACACACTGTCTTCATTCTGCATTAGGAACACACTGTCATCACTCTGCTCTAGGAACACAGTCTTCACTCTGCGTTAGGAACACATTGTCTTCACTCTGCTCCATGCACATACACCGCTACTCTGCATTAGGAAAACACTGTCTTCACTCTGCGTTAGGAACACACTGTCTTCACTCTGCTCTAGGAACACACTGTCTTCAATCTGCATTAGGAACACACAATCTTCACTCTGCATTAGGAAAAACCTGTCTTCATTCTCCTTTAGGAACACACTGTCTTCACTCTGCTCTAGGAACACACTGTCTTCACTCTGCTCTAGGAACACACGGTCTTCACTCTGCATTAGGAACACACTGTCTTCACTCTCCTCCATGCACATACACCTCAACTCTGCGTTTGGAACAAACTGTCTTCACTCTGCTCTAGGAACACACTCTCTTCACTCTGCATTAAGAATACAATGTCTTCACTCTTCTCTAAAAACACACTGTCTTCACTTTGTATTAAGAACACACTGTCTTCACTCTGCGTTAGGAACACACTGTCTTCACTGTGCTCTAGGAACACACTGTCTTCACTCAGCATTAGGAACACACTGTCATCACTCTGCTCTAGGAACACAGTCTTCACTCTGCATTAGGAACACACTGTCTTCACTCTGCTCCATGCATATACACCGCAACTCTGCATTTGAAACACAGTGTCTTCACTCTGCATTAGGAACACACTGTCTTCACTCTGCATTTAGAACACACTGTCTTCACTCTGCTCCATGCACATACACCGCAACTCTGCGTTTGGAACACACTGTCTTCACTCTGCATTAGGAATACACTGTCTTCCCTCTGCATTAGGAACTCACTGTCTTCACTCTTCATTTGGAACACACCGTCTTCACTCTGCTCCATGCACATATACTGCAACTCCTTGTTTGGAACACACTGTCTTCACGCTTCTCTAGGAACACACTGTCTTCACTCTGCCTTAAGAACACACTGTCTTCACTCTGTGTAGTAATATGGAGCGGCCGCAGGGCTGCATTCCCAGCACCCCTGCCGCCTGCCCTGCTCGGCTAGCTTATGACCTGAAATAATTACACAGACACTATATTCTTTTAAACACTGCTTGGCCCTTAGCTCTAGCCCTTACTGGCTAATTCTGATATCCCTATCAACCCATCTCTAACAATCTGTGAGCAGCCGGTCTTACCGGGAAGATTCCAGCCTAAGTCCATCCTGGGTCGGAGCTTCATAGCGTGCGTCTTCCCTGGAGCAGGTAGCATGGCGTCTCTCCTGCGTCTGCTCCGGAGAGCAGAGCTGTGGAGTCTGACCTCACTTCCTCTTCCTCCCAGCGTTCTGTTCTGTTTACTCCTCCCACCTATCTCCTAACTAATGAGAGCCAAGCAGCTTCTTTTATTTTAACCAATGACCTTCCTCCATCATTTCCCCTCTTTCGGTTTAAACAAAAAAAGGCTTTAACTTTAACATAGCAAAATTACATATAACAAAACAGTTATCAAGTAAAAGTTACATCAGAAACATTTATACATATAACAAAATTGACCGTAAATCTCTATCAATAAAGCAAAATCTATACTAATGCAAATTATTCATGTCTATATCATATCCCCCTTTAAATGTAAAAGAACATTTATAAACCATATTTGGGAACATGGGCGCAGTTTTTTCTCTCCAAACTGCTTCCTGCTGAATGGGGGCGTCGTTAATTAGGTCTTTCATGGTATAACCTGTGTGCTAGTTTCATCTCAGTTGGCAGTTGAGCAAAGCAATTTTCTGAAGATGTTCACAGCAACCCTTCAGGAGGACGTGGTCCATCATACCAAATCGGAATAGAAGAAATCCATAGAGTCTCATCCTCTGTGAAAACAAAAGAAGAATCTCTTTTCCAAAGTATCATATCCTTAGATCCAAATTCTGAAATCATACCCTCATGATATCCGTTCTGGTTTAGCTTGGCAGCCCATGTAATGAAATGTCTCTCTGTACTTAGCTCCTTCACAGTCAAAAATTTTAAAGAAAACACAATGTACATAATCCAGACTCTCTGTGAATTTTTCATTTTTACGTAGCTTATTTTTCTTTATTTCTTTTAATCTCTTAACTATCTGTACTCTGTCTCTTTAAAGACTTTACCTTTTTTTTTTAAACCATTAACTTTGTTCTCTATATTCCTTTTCTTCTCTCGCGCAAGCCTACGTACATTCATCCAACAGTGTGACTCATTTAGTGGTCTGAATCTGTCCTATTGTGCATCTGCAATTTTTTACTATCCAGGAGCACTTTTGATATGCGCCTTTAAATCACTAGGCGCTTAAGAATCTAAGCTGTGACATTCCTAAGTTAACTTTGCGGTATAGCATGAGACTCTTAGTCTCAGGGTCGTGGGTTCGAGCCCCACGTTGGGCGCCAAAATGTAGCGGCGTAAACGAATGCAGACAGTTTGTAAAAATATATATAGTTTTAATGTAGAAATAGACTTACAGAACCACCGTTCCCGCGGAGACCAGGAAAGTAGAAGAGACAGCTCGGAGCACGCTCGCCAAATTTATAGGCAGACATTAGCCCGAGGCGAACACGCCCCCTAAGGGGCGGGACTTATCCATACAACTCTGCTCTAGGAACACACTGTATTCACTCTGCCCTAGGAACACACTGTCTTGACTCTGCTCTAGGAACACACTGTCTTCATTCTGCTCTAGGAACACACTGTCTTCACTCTGCGTTAGGAACACACTGTCTTCACTCTGCGTTAGGAACACACTGTCTTCACTCTGTTCTGGGAACACACTGTCTTCACTCTGCATTAGGAACACACTGTCTTCACTCTGATCTGGGACACACAGTCTTCACTCTGCATTAGGAACACACTGTCTTCACTCTGATCTGGGACACACAGTCTTCACTCTGCATTAGGAACACACTGTCTTCATTCTGCACTAGGAACACACTGTCTTCACTCTGCTTTAGGAACACACTGTCTTCACTCTGCATTAGGAACACACTGTCTTCACTCTGCTCTGGGAACACACAGTCTTCATCTGCGTTAGGAACACACTGTCTTCTCTCTGCTCCATGCACATACACCGCAATTCTGCGTTAGGAACACACTGTCTTCACTCTGCATTAGGAACACACTGTCTTCACTCTGCTCTAGGAACACACTGTTCACTCTTCATTAGGAACACACTGTCTTCACACTGCTATAGGAACACACTGTCTTCACTCTGCTCTAGGAACACACTGTCTTCACTGTGCGTGAAGAACACACTGTGTTCACACTGCTCAAGGAACACACTGACTTCACAATACTCCATGCACATACACCGCAACTCTGTGTTTGGAACACACTGTCTTCACTATGCTCTAGGAACACACTGTCTACACTCTGCTCTAGGAACAAACTGTCTTCACTCTGCTCAAGAAACACACTGTCTTCACTATGCTCTAGGAACAAACTGTCTTCACTCTGCTCAAGGAACACACTGTCTTCATTCTGCTCTAGGAACACACTGTCTTCACACTGCTCTAGGAACACACTGTCTTCACTCAGCTCCATGCACATACACCGCAACCCTGCGTTAGGAACACACTGTCTTCACTCTGCTCTAGGAACACAAAGTCCTCACTCTACTCCATGCACATACACCGCAACTCTGTGTTAGGAACACACTGTCTTCACTATGCTCTAGGAACACACTGTCTTCACTCTGCATTAGGAACACACTGTCTTCACTCTGCATTAGGAACACACTGTCTTCATTCTGCTCTAGGAACACACTGTCAACACTCTGCTCTAGGAACACACTGTCTTCACTCTGCTCTAGGAACACACTGTCTTCACTCTGCTCCATGCACATACACCGCAACTCTGCATTAGCAACACACTGTCTTCACTATGCATTAGGAACATACTGTCTTGACTATGAGTTACGAACACACTGTCTTCACTCTGCATTAGGAACACACTGTCTTCACTCTCCTCTAGGAACAAACTGTCATCACACTGCTCCATGCACATACACCGCAAATCTGTGTTAGGAACACACTGTCTTCACTGTGCTCTAGGAACACACTGTCTTCACTCTGCATTAGGAACACACTGTCTTCACTCTGCGTTAGGAACACACTGTCTTCATTCTGCTCTAGGAACACATTGTCTTCACTCTGCATGTGAAACATACTGTCTTCACTCTGCTCTAGGAACACATTGTCTTCTCTCTGCTCCATGCACATACACCCCAACTCTGCGTTAGGAACACACTGTCTTCACTCTGCTCTAGGAACTCACTGTCTTCACTCTGCATTAGGAACACACTGTCTTCACTCTGCATTAGGAACACACTGTCTTCACACGGCTCTAGAAAAACACTGTCTTCACACTTCTCCATGCACATACACAGCAACTCTTTGTTAGGAACACACTGTCTTCACTCTGCAGTAGGAACATACTGTATTTACTCTGCATTAGGAACACACTGTCTTCACTCTGCTCTAGGAACACACTGTCTTCACTCTGTTCCATGCACATACACCGCAACTCTTCGTTAGGAACACACTGTCTTCAATCTGTGTTAGGAACAAACTGTCTTCATTCTGCTCTAGGAACACACTCTCTTCACTATGCGTTAGGAACATACTCTCTTCAATATGCGTTAGGAACACACTGTCTTCACTATACATTAGGAACACACTGTCTTCACTCTGCTCTAGGAAGTCATTGTCTTCACTCTGCAAGAGGAACACACTGTCTTCACTCTGCATTAGGAACACACTGTCTTCATTCTGCTCTAGGAACACACTGTCTTCACTCTGCTCCATGCACATACACCGCAACTATGCATTTGGAACACACTGTCTTCACTCTGCTGGAGGAACACACTGTTCACTCTGCATTAGGAACACACTGTCTACACTCTGCTCTAGGAACACTCTGTCTTCACTCAGCTCCATGCACATAAACCGCAACTCTGCATTAGGAACACACTGTCTTCACTCTGATCTAGGAACACACTGTCTTCACTCTGCTCTAGGAACACACTGTCTTCACTGCTCGTTAGGAACACAATGTCTTCACTCTGTCCAGGAACACACTGTCTTCAGTGTCCTCCATGCACATACATCGCAACTCTGCATTAGCAACACACTGTCTTCACTCTGCGTTAGGAACACACTGTCTTCATTCTCCTCTAGGAACACACTGTCTTCACTCTGCATTAGGAACACACTGTCTTCACTCTGCATTAGAAACACACTGTCTTCACTCTGCATTAGGAACACAATGTCTTCACTCTGCTCTAGGAACACACTGTCTACACTCTTCTAAATGCACATACACAGCAACTCTTTGTTAGGAAAACACTGTCTTCACTCTCCTGTAGGAACATACTGTATTAAGTCTGCATTAGGAACACACAGTCTTCCTTCTGCTCTAGGAACACACTGTCTTCATTCTTCTCCATGCACATACACCGCAACTCTGCGTTAGGAGCACACTGTCTTCACTCTACGTTAGGATCAAACTGTCTTCATTCTGCTCTAGGAACACACTGTCTTCACTATGCGTTAGGAACATACTGTCTTCACTCCTCTAGGAACACACTGTCTTCACTCTGCTCCATGCACATAAACCGCAACTCTGCTTTAGGAACACACTGTCTTCATAATGCTCTAGGAACACACTGTCTTCACTCTGCTCTAGGAACACACAGTCTTCACTCTACTCCATGCACATACACCGGAACTCGGTGTTAGGAACACACTGTCTTCACTCTGCTCTAGGAACACATGGTCTAAACTCTGCTCTAGGAGCACACTGTCTTCACTCTGCTCAAGGAACACACTGGCTTCACTCTGCTCTAGGAACACACTGTCTTCACTCTGCTGTAGGAACACACTGTCTTCAATCTGCTCTAGGAACACACTGTCTTCACTCTGCTGTAGGACACACTGTATTCATTCTGGTCTATGAACACACTCTCTTCACTCTCCGTGAGGAACACACTGTCTTCACTCTGCATTAGGAAGACACTGTCTTCACTCTGCGTTAGGAACACACTGTCTTCACTCTGCGTTTGGAACACACTGTCTTCACTCTGCTCTAGGAACACACTGTCTTCATTCTGCTCTAGGAACACACTGTCTTGACTCTGCTCTAGGAGCACACTATCTTCACTCTGCTCAAAGAACACACTGTCTTCACTCTGCTCTAGGAATACACTGTCTTCACTCTGCTATAGGAACATACTGACTTCACTCTTCTCTAGGAACACAGAGTCTTCACTCTGCTCTAGGAACACACTGTCTTCACTCTGCTCTAGGAACACACTGTCTTCATTTTGCTCTAGGAACACAATGTCTTCACCCTGCCTTAGGAACACACTGTCTTCCCTCTGTGTTAGGAACACACTGTCATCACTCTGCTCTGGGAACACGCAGTCTTCACTCTGCATTAGAAACACACTGTCTTCACTCTCCTCTAGGAACACAGTCTTCACTCTGCATTAGGAACACACAGTCTTCACTCTACTCTAGGAACACACTGTCTTCATGTGCGTTAGAAACACACTGTCTTCACTCTGCGTTAGGAACACACTGTCATCACTCTGCTCTGGGAACACACAGTCTTCACTCTCCATTAGGAACACACTGTCTTCACTCTGCTCTAGGAACACAATCTTCACTCTGCATTAGGAACACACAGTCTTCACTCTACTCTAGGAACACACTGTCTCCATGTGCGTTAGAAACACACTGTCTTCACTCTGCTCCATGCACATATACCGCAACTCTGCGTTAGGAACACACTCTCTTCACTCTGCATTAGGAAAACACTGTCTTCATTCTGCTCTAGGATCACACTGTTCACTTTGCATTAGGAACACACTGTCTTCACTCTGCTCTAGGAACACACTGTCTCCAATCATCTCCGTGCACATACACCGCAACTCTGCGTTAGGAACACACTGTCTTCACTCTGCTCTAGGAACACACTGTCTTCACTCTGCTCTAGGAAGACATTGTATTCACTCTGCAATAGGAACACACTGTCTTCACTCTGCATTAGGAACACACTGTCTTCATTCTGCTCTAGCAACACACTGTCTTCACTCTGCTTCATGCACATACACTGCAACTCTGCATTTGAAACACACTGTTTTCACTCTGCTTGAGGAACACACTGTTCACTCTGCATTAGGAACACACTGTCTTCATTCTGCTCTAGGATTCACTGTCTTCACTCAGCTCCATGCACATACACGGCAACTCTGCATTAGGAACACACTATCATCACTCTGCTCTAGGAACACACTGTCTTCACTCTGCATTAAGAACAAACTGTCTTCACTCTGCGTTAGGATCACACTGTCTTCACTCCGTTCTAGGAACACACTGTCTTCACTCCGCCCTAGAAACACAGTCTTCATTCTGCATTAGGAACACACTGTCTTCATTCTGCATTAGGAACACACTGTCTTCACTCTGCTCTAGGAACACACTGTCTTCATTCTGCGTTAGGAACAAACTGTGTTCACTTTGTTCCATCCACATACACAGCAAGTCTGCATTAGGAACACACTGTCTTCACTCTGCGTTTGGAAAACACTGTCTTCACTCTGCTCTAGGAACACACCGTCTTAACTCTGCTCCCTGCACATAAACAGCAACTCTGCATTAGGAACACACTATATTCACTCTGCTCTAGGAACACACTGTCTTCACTCTGCATTAAGAACACACTGTCTTCAAAATGCGTTAGGATCACACTGTCTTCACTCCATTCTAGGAACACACTGTCTTCACTCTGCTCTAGGAACTTACTGTCTTCACTCTGCGTAAGGAACACACTGTCTTCACTCTGCTCTAGGAACACACTGTCTTCACTCTGCATTAGGAACACACTGTCTTCATTTGCATTAGGAACACACTGTCTTCAGTCTGCATTAAGAACACAGTGTCTTCACTCTGCTCCAGGCACATACAACACAACTCTGTGTTAGGAACACACTGTCTTCACTCTGCTCTAGGAACACACTGTCTTCACTCTGCTCTAGGAACACACTGTCTTCACTCTGCTCTAGGAACATACTGTCTTCACTCTGCATTTGGAACACAGTGTCTTCACTCTGCTCTAGGAAAATGCTTTCTTCACTCTGCATTAGGAACACAATGTCTTCACTCTGCATTATAAACACAGTGTCTTCACTCTGCTCTAGGAACACACTGTCTTCACTCTGCTCTAAGAACACGCTGTCTTCACTCTGCTCTAAAACACACTGTCTTCACTCTGCTCTAGGAACACACTGTCTTCACTCTGCTCTAGGAACACACTGTCTTCACTCTGCTCTAGGAACACACTGTCTTCACTCTGCTCTAAAACACACTGTCTTCACTCTGCTCTAGAAACACACTGTCTTCACTCTGCTCTAGGAACACACTGTCTTCACTCTGCATTAGGAACACACTGTCATCACTCTGCTCTAGGAACACAGTCTTCATTCTGCGTTAGGAACACATTGTCTTCACTCTGCTCCATGCACATACACCGCAACTCTGCTCTAGGAACACACTGTCTTCACTCTGCATTAGGAACACACAATCTTCACTCTGCATTAGGAACAAATTGTCTTCACTCTCCTTTAGGAACACACTGTCTTCACTCTGCTCTAGGAACACACTGTCTTCACCTTGCTTTAGGAACACACTGTCTTCACTCTGCATTAGGAACACACTGTCTTCACTCTGCTCCATGCACATACACCTCAACTCTGCGTTAGGAACACACTGCCTTCACTCTGCTCTAGGAACACACTGTCTTCACTCAGCATTAGGAACACACTGTCATCACCCTGCTCTAGGAACACAGTCTTCACTCTGCATTAGGAACACACTGTCTTCACTCTGCTCCATGCATATACACCGCAACTCTGCGTTTGGAACACAGTGTCTTCACTCTGATTTGGACCACACTGTCTTCACTCTGCATTAGGAACACACTGTCTTCACTCTGCTCCATGCACATACACCGCAACTCTGCGTTTGGAACACACTGTCTTCACTCTGCATTAGGAGCACACTGTCTTCAGTCTGCATTAGGAACACACTGTCTTCACTCTGCTCCATGCACATATACTGCAACTCTTTGTTTGGAACACACTGTCTTCACGCTGCTCTAGGAACACACTGTCTTCTCTCTGCCTTAAGAACACACTGTCTTCACTCTGTGTAGTAATAAGGAGCGGCAGCAGGGCTGCATTCCCAGCACCCTTGCCGCCTGCCCTGCTCGGTTATCTTATAACCAGAAATAATTACACAGACACTATATTCTTTTAAACACTGCTTGGCCCTTCGCTCTAGCCCTTACTGGCTACTTCTGATGTCCCTATCAACCCATCTCTAACAATCTCTGAGCACCGGTCTTACCGGGAAGATTCCAGCCTAAGTCCATCCTGGGTCGGAGCTTCATAGCGTGCGTCTTCCCTGGAGCAGGTAGCATGGCGTCTCTCCTGCGTCTGCTCCGGAGAGCAGAGCTGTGGAGTCTGACCTCACTTCCTCTTCCTCCCAGCGTTCTGTTCTGTTTACTCCTCCCACCTATCTCCTAACCAATGAGAGCCAAGCAGCTTCTTTTATTTTAACCAATGATCTTCCTCCATCATTTCCCCTCTTTCGGTTTAAACAAAAAAAGGCTTTAACTTTAACATAGCAAAATTACATATAACAAAACAGTTATCAAGTAAAAGTTACATCAGAAACATTTATACATATAACAAAATTGACCGTAAATCTCTATCAATAAAGCAAAATCTATACTAATGCAAATTATTCATGTCTATATCATATCCCCCTTTAAATGTAAAAGAACATTTATAAACCATATTTGGGAACATGGGCGCAGTTTTTTCTCTCCAAACTGCTTCCTGCTGAATGGGGGCGTCGTTAATTAGGTCTTTCATGGTATAACCTGTGTGCTAGTTTCATCTCAGTTGGCAGTTGAGCAAAGCAATTTTCTGAAGATGTTCACAGCAGCCCTTCAGGAGGACGTGGTCCATCATACCAAATCGGAATAGGAGAAATCCATAGAGTCTCATCCTCTGTGAAAACAAAAGAAGAATCTCTTTTCCAAAGTATCATATCCTTAGATCCAAATTCTGAAATCATACCCTCATGATATCCGTTCTGGTTTAGCTTGGCAGCCCATGTAATGAAATGTCTCTCTGTACTTAGCTCCTTCACAGTCAAAAATTTTAAAGAAAACACAATGTACATAATCCAGACTCTCTGTGAATTTTTCATTTTTACGTAGCTTATTTTTCTTTATTTCTTTTAATCTCTTAACAATCTGTACTCTGTCTCTTTAAAGACTTTACCTTTTTTTTTAAACCATTAACTTTATTCTCTATATTCCTTTTCTTCTCTCTCCCAAGCCTATGTACATTCATCCAACAGTGTGACTCATTTAGTGGTCTGAATCTGTCCGATTGTGCATCCGCAATTTTTTACTATCCAGGAGCACTTTTGATATGCGCCTTTAAATCACTAGGCGCTTAAGAATCTAAGCTGTGACATGCCTAAGTTAACTTTGCGGTAGAGCATGAGACTCTTAATCTCAGGGTCTTGGGTTCGAGCCCCACGTTGGGCGCCAAAATGTAGCGGCGTAAACGAATGCAGACAGTTTGTAAAAATATATATAGTTTTAATGTAGAAATAGACTTACAGAACCACCATTCCACGGAGACCAGGAAAGTAGAAGAGACAGGTCGGAGCACGCTCGCCAAATTTATAGGCAGACATTAGCCCGAGGCGAAAACGCCACCTAAGGGGCGGGACTTATCCCTATAACTTGCTCTAGGAACACACTGTATTCACTCTGCCCTAGGAACACACTGTCTTCACCCTGCTGTAGGAACACACTGTCTTCACTCTGCTCTAGGAACACACTGTCTTCACTCTGCGTTAGGAACACACTGTCTTCACTCTGCTCTGGGAACACACAGTCTTTTTTTTTTTTATTATTATTTTTATTTTATTTTTATTTTTTTTTAATTTATTTATTTATTAAAGCTTTCTGTCTCTTCCCCGCCACCGCCTCCCATTTCCCTCCCCCTCCCCCAATTAAGTCTCCGCCCCAGCCCGAAAAGCAATCCCTGTCCTGTGGGAAGTCCAAGGAACCCCCACCTCCATCCAGGTCTACTAAGTTGAGCATCCAAACTGCCTAGGCTCCCACAAAGTCAGTGCGTGCGGTAGGATCAGAAACCCATTGCCATTGTTCTTGAGTTCTCAGTAGTCCTCATTGTCCGCTATGTTCAGAGAGTCCGGTTTTATCCCAGGCTTTTCCAGACCCAGGCCAGCTGGCCTTGGTGAGTTCCCAATAGAACATCCCCATTGTCTCAATGTGTGGGTGCACCCCTCGCGGTCCTGAGTTCCATGCTCGTGCTCTCTCTCTTTCTGCTCCTGATTTGGACCTTGAGATTTCAGTCCTGTGCTCCAATTTAGGTCTCTGTCTCTGTCTCCTTTCATCGCTTGCTGAAGGTTAATATTCAGGAGGATGCCTATATGTTTTTCTTTGGGTTCTCCTTATTTAGCTTCTCTAGGATCACTAATTATAAGCTCAATGTCCTTGGTTTATGGCTAGAAACCAAATATGAGTGAGTACATCCCATGTTCCTCTTTTTGGGTCTGGCTTACCTCACTCAGGATAGTGTTTTCTATTTCCATCCATTTGTATGCAAAATTCATGAAGTCCTTGTTTTTTATTGCTGAGTAGTACTCTAATATGTATAAATTCCATACTTTCTTCATCCATTCTTCCATTGAAGGGCATCTAGGTTGTTTCCAGGTTCTGGCTATTACAAACAATGCTGCTATGAACATTGGAGAGCATACTGTCTTCACTCTACTCCATGCACATACACCTCAACTCTGCGTTTGGAACACACTGTCTTCACTCTGCTCTATGAACACACTCTATTCACTCTGCATTAAGCCCACAATGTCTTCACTCTGCTCTAGGAACACACTGTCTTCACTCTGCATTAGGAACACACTGTCTTCACTCTGCATTAAGAACACACTGTCTACACTCTGCTTTAGGAACACACTGTCTTCACTCTGCTCTAGGAACACACTGCCTTCACTCAGCATTAGGAACACACTGTCATCACTCTTCTCTGGGAACGCAGTCTTCACTCTGCATTAGGAACACACTGCCTTCACTCTGCATTTAGAACACACTGTCTTCACTCTACTTAGGAACACACTGTCGTCACTCTGCTCCATGCACATACACCGCAACTCTGCGTTAGGAACACACTGTCTTCACTCTGCATTAGGTACACACTCTCTTCACTATGCTCTAGGAACACACTGTCTTCACTCAGCTCCATGCACATACACCGCAACTCTGCGTTAAGAACACACTGTCTTAACTCTGCATTAGGAACACACTGTGTCTACTCTGCTCTAGCAACACACTGTCTTCACTGTGCGTTAGGAACACACTGTCTTCACTCTGCTCTAGGAACACACTGTCTTCACTCTGCTCCATGCACATACACCGCAACTCTGCGTTAGGAACACACTGTCTTCACTCTGCTTTAGGAACACACTGTCCTCACTCTGCTCTAGGATCAGACAGTCTTCATTCAGCTCCATGCACATACACCACAACTCTGCGTTAGGAACACACTGTCTTCACTCTGCATTAGGAACACAATGTCTTCACTCTTCTCCATGCATATACAACGCAACTCTGCTCTAGGAACACAATGTCTTCACTCTGCTCTAGGAACACAGTGTTTTCACTCTGCATTAGGAACACAATGTCTTCAATCTTCTCCATGCACATACACTGCTACTGGGCGTTTAGAATACACTGTCTGCACTCTGCATTAGGAACACACTGTCTTCACTCTGCATTAGGAACACACTGTCTTCACTCTGCATTAGGAACACAATGTCTTCACTCTTCTCTATGCATATACAACGCAACTCTGCTCTAGGAACACAATGTCTTCACTCTGCTCTAGGAACACACTGTCTTCACTCTGCATTAGGAACACAATGTCTTCACTCTTCTCCATGCACATACACCGCTACTGGGCATTTGGAACACTCTGTCTGCACTCTGCATTAGGAACACACTGTCTTCACTCTGCTCTAGGAACACTCTGTCTTCACTCTGCATTAGGAACACACTGTCTTCAATCTGCATTAGGAACACACTGTCTTCACTCTTCTCTAGGCACACACTGTCTTCACTCTGCTATAGGAGCACACTGTCTTCTCTCTGCCCAAGGAACACACTGTCTTCACTCTACTCTAGGAACACACTGTCTTCACTCTGCGAAAAGAACATACTGACTTCACTCTTCTCAAGGAACACACTGTCTTCACTCTGCTCTAGGAACACACTGTCTTCACTCTGCGCTAGGAACACACTGTCTTCATTCTGCTCTAGGAACACACTGTCTTCACTCTGCATTAGGACCACACTCTCTTCACTCTGCTGTAGGAACACACTTACTTCACTCTGCTCTAGGAACACACTGTCTTCACTCTGCTCTAGGAACACACTGTCTTCAAACTGCTCTTGGAACACACTGTCTTCACTCAGCTCTAGGAAAACACTGTCTTCACTCTGCGTTAGGAACACACTGTCTTCACTCTGCTCCAGGAAAACACTGTTGACTCTGCATTAGGAACACACTGTCTTCACTCTGCGTTAGGAACACACTGTCTTCACTCTGCGTTAGGAACACACTGTCTTCACTCTGCGTTAGGAACAAACTGTCTTCACTCTTCATTAATAACACACTGTCTTCACTCTGCGTTAGGAACACACTGTCATCACTCTGCTCTAGGAACACAGTCTTCACTCTGCGTTAGGAACACACTGTCTTCACTCTGCTCTAGGAACACACTGTCTTCACTCTGCTCTAGGAACACACTGTCTTCACTCTGCATTAGGAACACACAATCTTCACTCTGCATTAGGAACAAAGTGTCTTCACTCTCCTTTAGGAACATACTGTCTTCCTTCTGCTCTAGGAACACACTGTCTTCACTCTGCATTAGGAACACACTGTCTTCACTCTGCTATAGGAACATACCGACTTCACTTTGCACAAGGAATACACTGTCTTCACTCTGCTCTAGGAACACACTGTCTACATTCTGCATTAGGAACACACTGTCTTCACTCTGCATTAGGAACACACTGTCTTCCCTCTGCTCCATGCACGTACACCACAACTCTGCTATAGGAACACACTGTCTTCACTCTGCATTAGGAACACACTGTCTTCACTCTGCATTAGGAACACACTGTCATCACTCTGCTCTTGGAACACACTGTCCACACTCTGCATTAGGAACACACTGTCATCACTCTGCTCTAGGAACACAGTCTTCACTCTGCGTTAGGAACACACTGTCTTCACTCTGCTCTAGGAACACACTGTCTTCACTCTGCTCTAGGAACACACTGTCTTCACTCTGCATTAGGAACACACAATCTTCACTCTGCATTAGGAACAAAGTGTCTTCACTCTCCTTTAGGAACATACTGTCTTCCTTCTGCTCTAGGAACACACTGTCTTCACTCTGCATTAGGAACACACTGACTTCACTCTGCTATAGGAACATACCGACTTCACTTTGCTCAAGGAACACACTGTCTTCACTCTGCTCTAGGAACACACTGTCTTCACTCTGCATTAGGAACACACTGTCTTCACTCTGCATTAGGAACACACTGTCTTCCCTCTGCTCCATGCACGTACACCGCAACTCTGCTATAGGAACACACTGTCTTCACTCTGCATTAGGAACACACTGTCTTCACTCTGCTCTAGGAACACACTGTCTTCACTCTGCTCTAGGAACACACTGTCTTCACTCTGCATTAGGAACACACTGATTTCACTCTGCTTTAGGACCACACTGTCTTCACTCTGCATTAATAACACACTGTCTTTACTCTGGGTTAGGAACACACTGTCATCACTCTGCCCTAGGAACACAGTCATGAGTCTGCATTAGGAACACAATGTCTTCACTCTGCTCTTGGAACACACTGTCCACACTCTGCATTAGGAACACACTGTCATCACTCTGCTCTAGGAACACAGTCTTCACTCTGCGTTAGGAACACACTGTCTTCACTCTGCTCTAGGAACACACTGTCTTCACTCTGCTCTAGGAACACACTGTCTTCACTCTGCATTAGGAACACACAATCTTCACTCTGCATTAGGAACAAACTGTCTTCACTCTCCTTTATGAACATACTGTCTTCCTTCTGCTCTAGGAACACACTGTCTTCACTCTGCTCTAGGAACACACTGTCATCACTCTGCTATAAGAACATACTGACTTCACTTTGCTCAAGGAACACACTGTCTTCACTCTGCTCTAGGAACACACTGTCTTCCCTCTGCTCCATGCACGTACACCGCAACTCTGCTCTAAGAACACACTGTCTTCACTCTGCATTAGGAACACACTGTCTTCACTCTGCATTAGGAACACACTGTCTTCACTCTGCATTAGGAACACACTGTTTTCAATCTGCTTTAGGACCACACTGGCTTCTCTCTGCTCTAGGAAGACACAGTCTTCACTGTGCTCTAGGAAAACACTGTCTTCAATCTGCTCTAGGAACACACTGTCTTCACTCTGCATTAGGAACACAATGTCTTCACTCTTCTCTATGCATATACAACGCAACTCTGCCCTAGGAACACAATGTCTTCACTCTGCTCTAGGAACACACTGTCTTCACTCTGCATTAGGAACACAATGTCTTCACTCTTCTCCATGCACATACACCGCTACTGGGCGTTTGGAACACTCTGTCTGCACTCTGCATTAGGAACACACTGTCTTCACTCTGCTCTAGGAACACACTGTCTTCACTCTGCATTAGAAACACACTGTCTTCAATCTGCATTAGGAACACACTGACTTCACTCTTCTCAAGGAACACACTGTCTTCACTCTGCTCTAGGAACACACTGTTTTCACACTGCGCTAGGAACACACTGTCTTCATTCTGCTCTAGGAACACACTGTCTTCACTCTGCATTAGGACCACACTGTCTTCACTCTGCTGTAGGAACACACTGACTTCACTCTGCTCTAGGAACACACTGTCTTCACTCTGCTCTAGGAACACACTGTCTTCACACTGCTCTTGGAACACACTGTCTTCACTCAGCTCTAGGAACACACTGTCTTCACTCTGCTCTAGGAAAACACTGTTGACTCTGCATTAGGAACACACTGTCTTCACTCAGCTCTAGGAACACACTGTCTTCACTCTGCGTTAGGAACACACTGTCTTCACTCTGCGTTAGGAACAAACTGTCTTCACTCTTCATTAATAACACACTGTCTTCACTCTGCGTTAGGAACACACTGTCATCACTCTGCTCTTGGAACACACTGTCCACACTCTGCTTTAGGAACACACTGTCATCACTCTGCTCTAGGAACACAGTCTTCACTCTGCGTTAGGAACACACTGTCTTCACTCTGCTCTAGGAACACACTGTCTTCACTCTGCATTAGGAACACACAATCTTCACTCTGCATTAGGAACAAAGTGTCTTCACTCTCCTTTAGGAACATACTGTCTTCCTTCTGCTCTAGGAACACACTGTCTTCACTCTGCATTAGGAACACACTGTCTTCACTCTGCTATAGGAACATACCGACTTCACTTTGCTCAAGGAACACACTGTCTTCACTCTGCTCTAGGAACACACTGTCTTCACTCTGCCTTAGGAACATACTGTCTTCACTCTGCATTTTGAATACACTGTCTTCACTCTTCTCAAGGAACACAATGTCTTCATTCTGCTCTAGGAACACACTGTCTTCAATCTGCGTTAGGAACACACTGTCTTCACTCTGTTCTAGGAACACACTGTATCACTCTGCTCTAGGAACACAGTCTTCACTCTGAATTAGGAACACAATGTCTTCACTCTGCTCTAGGAACACACTGTCTTCACTCTGCATTAGGAACACAATGTCTTCACACTTCTACATGCACATACACCGCTACTGGGCATTTGGAACACTCTGTCTGCACTCTGCATTAGGAACACACTGTCTTCACTCTGCTCTAGGAACACACTGTCTTCACTCTGCATTAGGAACACACTGTTTTCAATCTGCTTTAGGACCACACTGGCTTCTCTCTGCTCTAGAAAGACACTGTCTTCACTGTGCTCTAGGAAAACACTGTCTTCAATCTGCTCTAGGAACACACTGTCTTCACTCTGCATTAGGAACACAATGTCTTCACTCTTCTCTATGCATATACAACGCAACTCTGCCCTAGGAACACAATGTCTTCACTCTGCTCTAGGAACACACTGTCTTCACTCTGCATTAGGAACACAATGTCTTCACTCTTCTCCATGCACATACACCGCTACTGGGCGTTTGGAACACTCTGTCTGCACTCTGCATTAGGAACACACTGTCTTCACTCTGCTCTAGGAACACACTGTCTTCACTCTGCATTAGGAACACACTGTCTTCAATCTGCATTAGGAACACACTGACTTCACTCTTCTCAAGGAACACACTGTCTTCACTCTGCTCTAGGAACACACTGTTTTCACTCTGCGCTAGGAACACACTGTCTTCATTCTGCTCTAGGAACACACTGTCTTCACTCTGCATTAGGACCACACTGTCTTCACTCTGCTGTAGGAACACACTGACTTCACTCTGCTCTAGGAACACACTGTCTTCACTCTGCTCTAGGAACACACTGTCTTCACACTGCTCTTGGAACACACTGTCTTCACTCAGCTCTAGGAACACACTGTCTTCACTCTGCTCTAGGAAAACACTGTTGACTCTGCATTAGGAACACACTGTCTTCACTCAGCTCTAGGAACACACTGTCTTCACTCTGCGTCAGGAACACACTGTCTTCACTCTGCGTTAGGAACAAACTGTCTTCACTCTTCATTAATAACACACTGTCTTCACTCTGCGTTATGAACACACTGTCATCACTCTGCTCTTGGAACACACTGTCCACACTCTGCTTTAGGAACACACTGTCATCACTCTGCTCTAGGAACACAGTCTTCACTCTGCGTTAGGAACACACTGTCTTCACTCTGCTCTAGGAACACACTGTCTTCACTCTGCATTAGGAACACACAATCTTCACTCTGCATTAGGAACAAAGTGTCTTCACTCTCCTTTAGGAACATACTGTCTTCCTTCTGCTCTAGGAACACACTGTCTTCACTCTGCATTAGGAACACACTGTCTTCACTCTGCTATAGGAACATACCGACTTCAATTTGCTCAAGGAACACACTGTCTTCACTCTGCTCTAGGAACACACTGTCTTCACTCTGCCTTAGGAACATACTGTCTTCACTCTGCATTTTGAATACACTGTCTTCACTCTTCTCAAGGAACACAATGTCTTCATTCTGCTCTAGGAACACACTGTCTTCAATCTGCGTTAGGAACACACTGTCTTCACTCTGTTCTAGGAACACACTGTATCACTCTGCTCTAGGAACACAGTCTTCACTCTGAATTAGGAACACAATGTCTTCACTCTGCTCTAGGAACACACTGTCTTCACTCTGCATTAGGAACACAATGTCTTCACTCTTCTACATGCACATACACCGCTACTGGGCGTTTGGAACACTCTGTCTGCACTCTGCATTAGGAACACACTGTCTTCACTCTGCTCTAGGAACATACTGTCTTCACTCTGCATTAGGAACACACTGTCTTCAATCTGCATTTGGAACACACTGTCTTCACTCTTCTCTAGGCACACACTGTCTTCACTCTGCTATAGGAGCACACTGTCTTCTCTCTGCACAAGGAACACACTGTCTTCACTCTGCTCTAGGAACACACTGGCTTCACTCTGCGAAAAGAACATACTGACTTCACTCTTCTCAAGGAACACACTGTCTTCACTCTGCTCTAGGAACACACTGTCTTCACTCTGCGCTAGGAACACACTGTCTTCATTCTGCTCTAGGAACACACTGTCTTCACTCTGCATTAGGACCACACTGTCTTCACTCTGCTGTAGGAACACACTGACTTCACTCTGCTCTAGGAACACACTGTCTTCACACTGCTCTTGGAACACACTGTCTTCACTCAGCTCTAGGAACACACTGTCTTCACTCTGCGTTAGGAACACACTGTCTTCACTCTGATCCAGGAAAACACTGTTGACTCTGCATTAGGAACACACCGTCTTCACTCAGCTCTAGGAACACACTGTCTTCACTCTGCGTTAGGAACACACTGTCTTCACTCTGCGTTAGGAACAAACTGTCTTCACTCTTCATTAATAACACACTGTCTTCACTCTGCGTTGGAACACACTGTCATCACTCTCCTCTTGGAACACACTGTCCACACTCTGCATTAGGAACACACTGTCATCACTCTGCTCTAGGAACACAGTCTTCACTCTGCGTTAGGAACACACTGTCTTCACTCTGCTCTAGGAACACACTGTCTTCACTCTGCTCTAGGAACACACTGTCTTCACTCTGCATTAGGAACACACAATCTTCACTCTGCATTAGGAACAAAGTGTCTTCACTCTCCTTTAGGAACATACTGTCTTCCTTCTGCACTAGGAACACACTGTCTTCACTCTGGATTAGGAACACACTGTCTTCACTCTGCTATAGGAACATACCGACTTCACTTTGCTCAAGGAACACACTGTCTTCACTCTGCTATAAGAACATACTGACTTCACTTTGCTCAAGAAACACACTGTCTTCACTCTGCTCTAGGAACACACTGACTTCACTCTGCATTAGGAACACACTGTCTTCACTCTGCATTAGGAACACACTGTCTTCCCTCTGCTCCAAGCACGTACACCGTAACTCTGCTCAAAGAACACACTGTCTTCACTCTGCATTAGGAACACACTGTCTTCACACTGCATTAGGAACACACTGTCTTCACTCTGCTCTAGGAATACACTGTCTTCACTCTGCATTAGGAACACACTGTTTTCAATCTGCTTTAGGACCACACTGGCTTCTCTCTGCTCTAGGAAGACACTGTCTTCACTGTGCTCTAGGAAAACACTGTCTTCAATCTGCTCTAGGAACACACTGTCTTCACTCTGCATTAGGAACACAATGTCTTCACTCTTCTCTATGCATATACAACGCAACTCTGCCCTAGGAACACAATGTCTTCACTCTGCTCTAGGAACACACTGTCTTCACTCTGCATTAGGACCACAATGTCTTCACTCTTCTCCATGCACATACACCGCTACTGGGCGTTTGGAACACTCTGTCTGCACTCTGCATTAGGAACACACTGTCTTCACTCTGCTCTAGGAACACACTGTCTTCACTCTGCATTAGGAACACACTGTCTTCAATCTGCATTAGGAACACACTGACTTCACTCTTCTCAAGGAACACACTGTCTTCACTCTGCTCTAGGAACACACTGGCTTCACGCTGCGAAAAGAACATACTGACTTCACTCTTCTCAAGGAACACACTGTCTTCACTCTGCTCTAGGAACACACTGTCTTCACTCTGCGCTAGGAACACACTGTCTTCATTCTGCTCTAGGAACACACTGTCTTCACTCTGCATTAGGACCACACTGTCTTCACTCTGCTGTAGGAACACACTGACTTCACTCTGCATTAGGAACACACTCTCTTCACTCTGCTGTAGGAACACACTTACTTCACTCTGCTCTAGGAACACACTGTCTTCACTCTGCTCTAGGAACACACTGTCTTCAAACTGCTCTTGGAACACACTGTCTTCACTCAGCTCTAGGAAAACACTGTCTTCACTCTGCGTTAGGAACACACTGTCTTCACTCTGCTCCAGGAGAACACTGTTGACTCTGCATTAGGAACACACTGTCTTCACTCAGCTCTAGGAACACACTGTCTTCACTCTGCGTTAGGAACACACTGTCTTCACTCTGCGTTAGGAACAAACTGTCTTCACTCTTCATTAATAACACACTGTCTTCACTCTGCGTTAGGAACACACTGTCATCACTCTGCTCTAGGAACACAGTCTTCACTCTGCGTTAGGAACACACTGTCTTCACTCTGCTCTAGGAACACACTGTCTTCACTCTGCTCTAGGAACACACTGTCTTCACTCTGCATTAGGAACACACAATCTTCACTCTGCATTAGGAACAAAGTGTCTTCACTCTCCTTTAGGAACATACTGTCTTCCTTCTGCTCTAGGAACACACTGTCTTCACTCTGCATTAGGAACACACTGTCTTCACTCTGCTATAGGAACATACCGACTTCACTTTGCACAAGGAACACACTGTCTTCACTCTGCTCTAGGAACACACTGTCTTCATTCTGCATTAGGAACACACTGTCTTCACTCTGCATTAGGAACACACTGTCTTCCCTCTGCTCCATGCACGTACACCACAACTCTGCTATAGGAACACACTGTCTTCACTCTGCATTAGGAACACACTGTCTTCACTCTGCATTAGGAACACACTGTCATCACTCTGCTCTTGGAACACACTGTCCACACTCTGCATTAGGAACACACTGTCATCACTCTGCTCTAGGAACACAGTCTTCACTCTGCGTTAGGAACACACTGTCTTCACTCTGCTCTAGGAACACACTGTCTTCACTCTGCTCTAGGAACACACTGTCTTCACTCTGTATTAGGAACACACAATCTTCACTCTGCATTAGGAACAAAGTGTCTTCACTCTCCTTTAGGAACATACTGTCTTCCTTCTGCTCTAGGAACACACTGTCTTCACTCTGCATTAGGAACACACTGTCTTCACTCTGCTATAGGAACATACCGACTTCACTTTGCTCAAGGAACACACTGTCTTCACTCTGCTCTAGGAACACACTGTCTTCACTCTGCATTAGGAACACACTGTCTTCACTCTGCATTAGGAACACACTGCCTTCCCTCTGCTCCATGCACGTACACCGCAACTCTGCTATAGGAACACACTGTCTTCACTCTGCATTAGGAACACACTGTCTTCACTCTGCTCTAGGAACACACTGTCTTCACTCTGCTCTAGGAACACACTGTCTTCACTCTGCATTAGGAACACACTGATTTCACTCTGCTTTAGGACCACACTGTCTTCACTCTGCATTAATAACACACTGTCTTCACTCTGGGTTAGGAACACACTGTCATCACTCTGCCCTAGGAACACAGTCATCAGTCTGCATTAGGAACACAATGTCTTCACTCTGCTCTTGGAACACACTGTCCACACTCTGCATTAGGAACACACTGTCATCACTCTGCTCTAGGAACACAGTCTTCACTCTGCGTTAGGAACACACTGTCTTCACTCTGCTCTAGGAACACACTGTCTTCACTCTGCTCTAGGAACACACTGTCTTCACTCTGCATTAGGAACACACAATCTTCACTCTGCATTAGGAACAAACTGTCTTCACTCTCCTTTAGGAACATACTGTCTTCCTTCTGCTCTAGGAACACACTGTCTTCACTCTGCTCTAGGAACACACTGTCATCACTCTGCTATAAGAACATACTGACTTCACTTTGCTCAAGGAACACTCTGTCTTCACTCTGCTCTAGGAACACACTGTCTTCCCTCTGCTCCATGCACGTACACCGCAACTCTGCTCTAAGAACACACTGTCTTCACTCTGCATTAGGAACACACTGTCTTCACTCTGCATTAGGAACACACTGTCTTCACTCTGCTCTAGGAACACACTGTCTTCACTCTGCATTAGGAACACACTGTTTTCAATCTGCTTTAGGACCACACTGGCTTCTCTCTGCTCTAGAAAGACACTGTCTTCACTGTGCTCTAGGAAAACACTGTCTTCAATCTGCTCTAGGAACACACTGTCTTCACTCTGCATTAGGAACACAATGTCTTCACTCTTCTCTATGCATATACAACGCAACTCTGCCCTAGGAACACAATGTCTTCACTCTGCTCTAGGAACACACTGTCTTCACTCTGCATTAGGAACACAATGTCTTCACTCTTCTCCATGCACATACACCGCTACTGGGCGTTTGGAACACTCTGTCTGCACTCTGCATTAGGAACACACTGTCTTCACTCTGCTCTAGGAACACACTGTCTTCACTCTGCATTAGGAACACACTGTCTTCAATCTGCATTAGGAACACACTGACTTCACTCTTCTCAAGGAACACACTGTCTTCACTCTGCTCTAGGAACACACTGTTTTCACTCTGCGCTAGGAACACACTGTCTTCATTCTGCTCTAGGAACACACTGTCTTCACTCTGCATTAGGACCACACTGTCTTCACTCTGCTGTAGGAACACACTGACTTCACTCTGCTCTAGGAACACACTGTCTTCACTCTGCTCTAGGAACACACTGTCTTCACACTGCTCTTGGAACACACTGTCTTCACTCAGCTCTAGGAACACACTGTCTTCACTCTGCTCTAGGAAAACACTGTTGACTCTGCATTAGGAACACACTGTCTTCACTCAGCTCTAGGAACACACTGTCTTCACTCTGCGTTAGGAACACACTGTCTTCACTCTGCGTTAGGAACAAACTGTCTTCACTCTTCATTAATAACACACTGTCTTCACTCTGCGTTATGAACACACTGTCATCACTCTGCTCTTGGAACACACTGTCCACACTCTGCTTTAGGAACACACTGTCATCACTCTGCTCTAGGAACACAGTCTTCACTCTGCGTTAGGAACACACTGTCTTCACTCTGCTCTAGGAACACACTGTCTTCACTCTGCATTAGGAACACACAATCTTCACTCTGCATTAGGAACAAAGTGTCTTCACTCTCCTTTAGGAACATACTGTCTTCCTTCTGCTCTAGGAACACACTGTCTTCACTCTGCATTAGGAACACACTGTCTTCACTCTGCTATAGGAACATACCGACTTCACTTTGCTCAAGGAACACACTGTCTTCACTCTGCTCTAGGAACACACTGTCTTCACTCTGCCTTAGGAACATACTGTCTTCACTCTGCATTTTGAATACACTGTCTTCACTCTTCTCAAGGAACACAATGTCTTCATTCTGCTCTAGGAACACACTGTCTTCAATCTGCGTTAGGAACACACTGTCTTCACTCTGTTCTAGGAACACACTGTATCACTCTGCTCTAGGAACACAGTCTTCACTCTGAATTAGGAACACAATGTCTTCACTCTGCTCTAGGAACACACTGTCTTCACTCTGCATTAGGAACACAATGTCTTCACACTTCTACATGCACATACACCGCTACTGGGCATTTGGAACACTCTGTCTGCACTCTGCATTAGGAACACACTGTCTTCACTCTGCTCTAGGAACATACTGTCTTCACTCTGCATTAGGAACACACTGTCTTCAATCTGCATTTGGAACACACTGTCTTCACTCTTCTCTAGGCACACACTGTCTTCACTCTGCTATAGGAGCACACTGTCTTCTCTCTGCACAAGGAACACACTGTCTTCACTCTGCTCTAGGAACACACTGGCTTCACTCTGCGAAAAGAACATACTGACTTCACTCTTCTCAAGGAACACACTGTCTTCACTCTGCTCTAGGAACACACTGTCTTCACTCTGCGCTAGGAACACACTGTCTTCATTCTGCTCTAGGAACACACTGTCTTCACTCTGCATTAGGACCACACTGTCTTCACTCTGCTGTAGGAACACACTGACTTCACTCTGCTCTAGGAACACACTGTCTTCACACTGCTCTTGGAACACACTGTCTTCACTCAGCTCTAGGAACACACTGTCTTCACTCTGCGTTAGGAACACACTGTCTTCACTCTGATCCAGGAAAACACTGTTGACTCTGCATTAGGAACACACCGTCTTCACTCAGCTCTAGGAACACACTGTCTTCACTCTGCGTTAGGAACACACTGTCTTCACTCTGCGTTAGGAACAAACTGTCTTCACTCTTCATTAATAACACACTGTCTTCACTCTGCGTTAGGAACACACTGTCATCACTCTCCTCTTGGAACACACTGTCCACACTCTGCATTAGGAACACACTGTCATCACTCTGCTCTAGGAACACAGTCTTCACTCTGCGTTAGGAACACACTGTCTTCACTCTGCTCTAGGAACACACTGTCTTCACTCTGCTCTAGGAACACACTGTCTTCACTCTGCATTAGGAACACACAATCTTCACTCTGCATTAGGAACAAAGTGTCTTCACTCTCCTTTAGGAACATACTGTCTTCCTTCTGCACTAGGAACACACTGTCTTCACTCTGCATTAGGAACACACTGTCTTCACTCTGCTATAGGAACATACCGACTTCACTTTGCTCAAGGAACACACTGTCTTCACTCTGCTATAAGAACATACTGACTTCACTTTGCTCAAGAAACACACTGTCTTCACTCTGCTCTAGGAACACACTGACTTCACTCTGCATTAGGAACACACTGTCTTCACTCTGCATTAGGAACACACTGTCTTCCCTCTGCTCCATGCACGTACACCGTAACTCTGCTCAAAGAACACACTGTCTTCACTCTGCATTAGGAACACACTGTCTTCACACTGCATTAGGAACACACTGTCTTCACTCTGCTCTAGGAATACACTGTCTTCACTCTGCATTAGGAACACACTGTTTTCAATCTGCTTTAGGACCACACTGGCTTCTCTCTGCTCTAAGAAGACACTGTCTTCACTGTGCTCTAGGAAAACACTGTCTTCAATCTGCTCTAGGAACACACTGTCTTCACTCTGCATTAGGAACACAATGTCTTCACTCTTCTCTATGCATATACAACGCAACTCTGCCCTAGGAACACAATGTCTTCACTCTGCTCTACGAACACACTGTCTTCACTCTGCATTAGGACCACAATGTCTTCACTATTCTCCATGCACATACACCGCTACTGGGCGTTTGGAACACTCTGTCTGCACTCTGCATTAGGAACACACTGTCTTCACTCTGCTCTAGGAACACACTGTCTTCACTCTGCATTAGGAACACACTGTCTTCAATCTGCATTAGGAACACACTGACTTCACTCTTCTCAAGGAACACACTGTCTTCACTCTGCTCTAGGAACACACTGGCTTCACTCTGCGAAAAGAACATACTGACTTCACTCTTCTCAAGGAACACACTGTCTTCACTCTGCTCTAGGAACACACTGTCTTCACTCTGCGCTAGGAACACACTGTCTTCATTCTGCTCTAGGAACACACTGTCTTCACTCTGCATTAGGACCACACTGTCTTCACTCTGCTGTAGGAACACACTGACTTCACTCTGCATTAGGACCACACTGTCTTCACTCTGCTGTAGGAACACACTGACTTCACTCTGCTCTAGGAACACACTGTCTTCACTCTGCTCTAGGAACACACTGTCTTCACACTGCTCTTGGAACACACTGTCTTCACTCAGCTCTAGGAACACACTGTCTTCACTCTGCTCTAGGAAAACACTGTTGACTCTGCATTAGGAACACACTGTCTTCACTCAGCTCTAGGAACACACTGTCTTCACTCTGCGTTAGGAACACACTGTCTTCACTCTGCGTTAGGAACAAACTGTCTTCACTCTTAATTAATAACACACTGTCTTCACTCTGCGTTAGGAACACACTGTCATCACTCTGCTCTTGGAACACACTGTCCACACTCTGCTTTAGGAACACACTGTCATCACTCTGCTCTAGGAACACAGTCTTCACTCTGCGTTAGGAACACACTGTCTTCACTCTGCTCTAGGAACACACTGTCTTCACTCTGCTCTAGGAACACACTGTCTTCACTCTGCATTAGGAACACACAATCTTCACTCTGCATTAGGAACAAAGTGTCTTCACTCTTTTTTAGGAACATACTGTCTTCCTTCTGCTCTAGGAACACACTGTCTTCACTCTGCATTAGGAACACACTGTCTTCACTCTGCTATAGGAACATACCGACTTCACTTTGCTCAAGGAACACACTGTCTTCACTCTGCTCTAGGAACACACTGTCTTCACTCTGCCTTAGGAACATACTGTCTTCACTCTGCATTTTGAATACACTGTCTTCACTCTGCTCAAGGAACACAATGTCTTCATTCTGCTCTAGGAACACACTGTCTTCAATCTGCGTTAGGAACACACTGTCTTCACTCTGTTCTAGGAACACACTGTATCACTCTGCTCTAGGAACACAGTCTTCACTCTGAATTAGGAACACAATGTCTTCACTCTGCTCTAGGAACACACTGTCTTCACTCTGCATTAGGAACACAATGTCTTCACTCTTCTCCATGCACATACACCGCTACTGGGCGTTTGGAACACTCTGTCTGCACTCTGCATTAGGAACACACTGTCTTCACTCTGCTCTAGGAACACACTGTCTTCACTCTGCATTAGGAACACACTGTCTTCAATCTGCATTTGGAACACACTGTCTTCACTCTTCTCTAGGCACACACTGTCTTCACTCTGCTATAGGAGCACACTGTCTTCTCTCTGCACAAGGAACACACTGTCTTCACTCTGCTCTAGGAACACACTGGCTTCACTCTGCGAAAAGAACATACTGACTTCACTCTTCTCAAGGAACACACTGTCTTCACTCTGCTCTAGGAACACACTGTCTTCACTCTGCGCTAGGACCACACTGTCTTCATTCTGCTCTAGGAACACACTGTCTTCACTCTGCATTAGGACCACACTGTCTTCACTCTGCTGTAGGAACACACTGACTTCACTCTGCTCTAGGAACACACTGTCTTCTCTCTGCTCTAGGAACACACTGTCTTCACACTGCTCTTGGAACACACTGTCTTCACTCAGCTCTAGGAACACACTGTCTTCACTCTGCGTTAGGAACACACTGTCTTCACTCTGATCCAGGAAAACACTGTTGACTCTGCATTAGGAACACACCGTCTTCACTCAGCTCTAGGAACACACTGTCTTCACTCTGCGTTAGGAACACACTGTCTTCACTCTGCGTTAGGAACAAACTGTCTTCACTCTTCATTAATAACACACTGTCTTCACTCTGCGTTAGGAACACACTGTCATCACTCTCCTCTTGGAACACACTGTCCACACTCTGCATTAGGAACACACTGTCATCACTCTGCTCTAGGAACACAGTCTTCACTCTGCGTTAGGAACACACTGTCTTCACTCTGCTCTAGGAACACACTGTCTTCACTCTGCTCTAGGAACACACTGTCTTCACTCTGCATTAGGAACACACAATCTTCACTCTGCATTAGGAACAAAGTGTCTTCACTCTCCTTTAGGAACATACTGTCTTCCTTCTGCACTAGGAACACACTGTCTTCACTCTGCATTAGGAACACACTGTCTTCACTCTGCTAAAGGAACATACCGACTTCACTTTGCTCAAGGAACACACTGTCTTCACTCTGCTCTGTACCGGCACAAAATAAAGGCAATGCAGATATCAAAGAATATTTACCAGTTTATTGTTAAACTTACTGAACCAAAGTTCCAGCGTAGCACAGGTAGTGAGGAACAAAAGGGCCGAGCTGCCTCTCTGCGCACTCTTTATTGGCAGGCTTTCGCCTGAGGCAAACCCCGCCCTCTAAAGGGAGCTGATTTAACCCCTTTATCTCCCCCTTTTGTCTAAATAAGACACAACTAAACCAAATATAACTATAACAATAATAACAAATGATAAATATAACAAACAATATTGAGAGCAAAAGTTTTGCTAAAGAGTAACTACAATTAAATAATCTTCAACTCCATCAAAGATCTGAGAAGGGAGTAAATATTACTTAACAAAAAAGAGATATCCAAAATGTGCAACAAATGACAGAGACAACTGACTGCCTGGGCAATCACCCAAAATCTCGTTAGCAATGTTGAGTCAACCAACTTTGGCTAAGGCCTAACATAACTGACATACCATTCTCAAATGCAAGGAACTTTCTTAGGATTATCCTACCCTGTCTTGGCAAGATAAGACAATCCTGTTTATATCTTAGTCAGTAGTTGAGGTATGGGTTTTTCTTAACCCAAAGGCCAGTTCTGCCAGGAAGACAAGCTCCCAGTGGAGTGTCTTTGGTGCTCAACGTTCTCTCGGGAGTAGAGTGGTGTTGCCAGGAGTAAATTGTGTCTCGATGGCACAGAATTCTAGGTTAGATTAAAGGCCATTTTCTACAGCTCTTCAAAGAGGCTGAAGATTATACTATCTATACTGAAAATAATCTCTATGTATCTAAAAAACCTGATTAACCTAAAAATAATATGACAAACATGTAATTCTCAATACCTATCTAATTTGAAAACTAAGGGAATAAACAATTGTGCAATGTATGAAGACAATGATCTTCACTTGTAAACAATGTCATTACTTATCAAATGTAAACAATGTTATTACATAAATAGTACCAGAGGTAGAAATGTACATTGTGATATGATAGATGTATCCATACAATATAAGCATACTCTTATACCAAAATAGAGGTAGGAACACTCACATTCAATATTCAATATATCAATATACAAAAAACAGTACCAACATAATTTTCTAAAAACAGTAAGTCACAAATACCAATCATCCCATCAACCCAGTTAATCCCCCTCTTTTTTTTTTTTATATATATATATCCCTAATTCCATACAATATCTCCCCGTCCCCTCACCCCTAAACCAACCACTAAAAGATGTCCCTAACCCTGTGGGCAAACTCTGTTGGGAGAGGGGACGTCGTCCTCTTAGATTGCTTCTAGCTGACATGGGGGCGACGTTCTTCTTAGGGGCCCCTGTGAAAGCAAACGATGGTAAAATTCCCAAATTAACCTTTGACTTAAGAAGACTATAACTAGTCTCTGTGTGTTTCGAGAAGGTCCGGCCAGAGCGTTGTCAAAAATGTGCATCATATGAAATTGTCTCTTGCAATTGGTACCAAAAAACAGATCCAAAATTAGTGCTTAAAAAAAAAATTCATGACGTCATAAAAACCAGATTGAGTTGATGTTGTGGGGCCCCATCTTCATCCTGGAAACTTCAAAAATTACTGTAGGAAAATATGTTGCTTGTTATGGGAAATTTAAACATTAACAACAAGGACTTATACTGACATATAAAGAAAGACACAGATGTGAGGGAAGGCAAAGAAAGTTTATCAAGTATAAAATTATTCTTATTCTGTCCCATTTCATGGCTCCTGACCTGAGACAGAAACTTTGAAATATCTCTTATCAACAGGCTTGGAATTGAAGAAGGACTGAGCCATAGTCCAACTCCAAAACCAGCCCTACACATTTATAAAGAAGTGTTCAATAAAACATATAAATATAAATAAATATATATAAAACCAATACTTACGATACGTATAGAATTTTATTGTTGATGTTTAATGGGTCGTATCTATTTTCCATCCATCAGTAATTAAATATTCAGGGTCCCTCAAATTCTTTGGAGATGAATATTTTCCTGTGGAGATAAGAAAAGAACCCTGCCCCCATCCTATTAGTAATCCTTACCATCTGTATGTCGGTCATCCTTGTGAATGAATTGTTATTTATCTTTTCCAAGTGACTTCTCTTCCTCAAACCGAACCTTTATTAATTTTGACGGTATCCATAATTTTTCCTCACCTGTGGAGATAAGAGCAAAACCCCTTCCCCAACGCAGCACATCTCCTGGCTTCCATTGTGAGGTTAGTACATCCTTGAAATAAACTGGTTGATTTAGTTCAGCAGACTTTTCCATTATCCAATGTCTTTCTGCAGCCGTCGTTCCCTTCTCGTTAGCGTTGAGAAAATTCAAGGTTAACAAAGCATTATGTAACCTATTTCTAGGGGTGTTATCCACCCCTTTCTGTTTGTTCAACATATCCTTTATAGTTCGATTTGATCTTTCTATGACTGCTTGACCTGTAGGATTGTATGGTATACCTGTAACATGCTTGATATTGTAATGATCAAAAAACCGTTTCATCTTCCTAGAGACATAAGCAGGACCATTATCTGTCTTTATTTGTGTAGGTATACCCATGATAGCCATGACTTCTAATAAATGAGTGATTACTGAATCAGCTTTTTCTGAACTTAAAGCAGTTGCCCACTGAAAGCCTGAATAAGTGTCGATGGTGTGATGAACATATTTCAATTTGCCAAATTCTGCAAAGTGGAACACATCCATCTGCCAGATTTCATTTCTATGAGTGCCCTTTGGATTAACTCCTGCTGGCAGTGGCGTTTGGTTATAGAAAGAGCAGGTAGGACATTTCTTCACAATCTCCTTAGCTTGTTGCCATGTAATAGAAAACTCTTTCTTCAAACCTTTGCTATTAACATGATGTTTTTTATGAAATTCAGAGGCTTGAAGCACACTACCAATCAATAATTGATCAATTTCTGCATTACCTTGTGCTAGAGGACCTGGCAGACCCGTATGGGATCGGATGTGTGTTATGTACATAGGGCAAAGCCTGTTCCTGATCAAATCTTGAACCTGGATAAACAATGAGGTTAGTTCTGTATCATCAGGTATAAATTCAGCAGTTTCAATATGTAAAATAACTCTTTCTGCATATTGTGAATCAGTAACTATATTAATAGGTTCTTTAAAATCTCTTAGTACCATAAGAATGGCATATAATTCTGCCTTCTGAACAGAATCATAAGGACTTTGTTCCACCTTACCCAAGTCTTCTGATTTGTAACCTGCCTTCCCTGATTTATTGGCATCAGTATAGAATGTACGGGCTCCAGTTATTGGAGCATCACGGACTATTCGAGGAAGGATCCAAGAAGTTCTCTTTATGAAGTTGAGCCGCTTGCTTTTTGGTTAGTTGTTATTAATGTCTCCCAAAAAATTAGCACAAGCTCTTTGCCATGGTTCATTATCTTCCCATAATTTCTTTAGTTCATCAGCAGTGAAAGGCACTATAATTTCTGCTGGGTCTATGCCTGCTAGTTGACGAAGTCTCAGCTTGCCTTTTATAATTAACTCAGAGACTTTTTCCACATAAGTTTTCAGTTTCTTACTTGGTTTATGTGGTAAAAAGATCCATTCCAAGATAATATCATCTCTCTGCATTAAAATTCCTGTAGGAGAAATTTTCGATGGTAATATGACGAGAATACAATCGAGCTCTGGATTCACTCTGTCCACATGTGCCTGTTGTAATTTCTCCTCAATCATTGTCAGTTCCTTTTCTGCTTCAGCTGTTAATTCTCTGGGACTGTTTAAATCTTTATCACCATCCAAGGTCTTGTTCAAATGAATTATTAGATCAGGTGTTATCCCAATAGTTGGTCGTAAACTGGAAATGTCTCCTAACAGTCTTTGAAAGTCATTAAGAGTCCGTAAGCGATCTCTCCGAATTTGTGCCTTCTGTGTCTTAATTTTTTGCAAACCTATTCTATAACCTAAATAATTAACAGAATCTCCCTTCTGAATCTTTTCAGGAGCAATTTGCAATCCCCATTTAGGTAACAGTATCTGTATTTCTTCAAACAGCCTGTTCAAGGTATCTATGTTTGAATCAGATAACAATATGTCGTCCATGTAATGGTATACAATAGATTTGGGAAATTTCTTGCGTATTATTTGCAATGGTTGGTTCACAAAATATTGGCACAGGGAGGGGCTATTTAACATACCCTGGGGGAGGACGGTCCAGTGGTACCTCCTCGAAGGTTGAGAATTGTTATAAGTAGGCACTGTGAAGGCAAATTTTTCTCTATCTTCTTTTTGCAAAGGTATAGTGAAAAAACAATCCTTCAAATCAATAACTATGAGAGGCCATCCTTTTGGTAATAAAGAGGGCAACGGAATTCCAGATTGCAGAGGGCCCATAGGTTGAATAACCTTGTTGATGGCCCTGAGATCTGTCACCATTCTCCATTTACCTGATTTTTTCTTAACCACAAATACAGGAGAATTCCAAGGGCTGGTAGATTCTTCTATATGTCCAGCATCTAGTTGCTCTTGTACCAGCTGTTCTAAAGCCTGTAGCTTTTCCTCAGCTAAAGGCCATTGCTTTGTCCATATTGGTTTCTCAGTCAACCATTTTAGAGGCAAGGCTGTTGGTATTTCTGAAGGGACATCAATTGCTTGTTCCTGCACAGCCCTAATGGCCGGTTTTGTCCTTTTGTAATAACTTTTAATATTCCTTTCAGAAATATGGGCTCTAGAAGTAGCAGGAATGTTAATTTGAGTATTCCATTGTTGTAATAGGTCACGACCCCATAAATTCATTGCAATATTGGCTACATAAGGCCTTAATTTTCCTATTTGTCCCTCAGGCCCTATACATTCAACCCATCTCGTGCTCTGCCTTACTCGAGATAGGGTTCCAATTCCTAGGAGCTGAACATTTACATTCTGAAGAGGCCAATATGGATGCCAAGATTCTGGGGTAATGATACTTACATCAGCACCTGTGTCCAGTAAGCCAGTAATAAAAATGCCATTTACACACACTCTCAGCTTAGGTCTTTGATCATTTATAGAAGTTTGCCAAAACACACGTAACTCATCTTTCTGATTACTATTGCTTGTAACAGTAGGCATGTGGCTTTCTAATTGTCCTGACGAGGCATGTTCTCTGCAGAAACTGGGAATGTCTGAACCATGTTTGCCATGGGGGCCTGAGAGGCCCCCCCTCTCACGTTTCCCGTCTGTATCAGGTTGCCTTGTCTATCTCTTGTAGACCTGCATTCATTCGTCCAATGTCTGCCCTTCCCACATCTTCTACATAAACCTGAAGGCTGATTCCTTCTATTCCTGTTATTTCTAGAAGACGCATTATTATTATTTCTGAAAACCCATTGTTTACAATTCCTTTTCATATGACCCATTTTGCCACAATTAAAACATTTGGTATTCTGGTGTCTCCTTTTACCATTGGAAATTGCTTCTTCTACCCATGCTTCAGTGCCATAGTCAAATGTGTCAACATCTAGTGTATGCAAGACCCATTCTTCCAAGGACGCTGATCTGAACATTAAAGGCCTCAAGATCCTTTTGCATTCCACATTAGCATTTTCGTAAGCCAAAGACTCAATTATTATACGTCTTGCTTCTGGGTCAGGTATCCCCATTTGTACAGCCTTAGTTAATCTTTGTAAAAAGTCACTGAAGGGTTCTCTCTGACCCTGTTTAACTGTGACAAATGATTCCATTCTCTGTCCTGGGTCTTGTACTCTGTCCCAAGCCCTTAAGGCTGCTGTAGTACACATAGAAAGTATGTTTTCATCCAAATTAGCTTGTTCCTGAGGGTCTGAAAAGAGCCCTTCACCTAGAATTTTATCTAGGGAAACGTCAATTCCCTTCGCCTTTTCCTGCTGTTCTAAAAGTCTAGCCTCTTGCCTGAATAAGCATTTCCATTTTAAGTGCGGTCCACTCTCAAGGACCGCGGAGCTCAGCTGGAGCCAGTCCAAGGGGGTTGCTTTGCTTGTTGTGGCCCAAGATTTTAGCATCTCTTTAACAAAAGGGGAGTGCATCCCAAAAGACATGATGGCCTGTTTAATTTCTTTGAGATCATTCATACGGACAGGCTCCCATGTATCTTCCTTGATGACCCTAGGGTTTCTGGAACCAACCACCTTTTCTGTTGTTATTACAGGAAAGGCATGTAGAGCTGTAGGTAGAGCTTTGTGAAAATTGTCCCGGAGGGATTTATCCACAGATGTAGTTAAAATTTGCCTCTCTACCCTTTGCTCTTCTTCATCAGAATTTAGAAATTCCTCAATCTTTTCAATTCTATTCACCATTGCTTTTTGTAATGTCTGAATCTCCTGCCCAGAATTATGTTCTAAAGCCTTCATTGAGGATTCTAGAGTATGAAATTTGTCCAGTAGAGATAACTTGTCATCTTTGGACATAATTTTTATGGCATAAACCGTGCCTTCTTGTATTGACAATCTTTCCGCCAATCTGTCATACGCTTTAGACAAAATTCGATTGTCACATTCAGCAGTTTTGATTCTCTCAGTTAACGTTTCAGTTCCTACAGAAAGGGACTGCTGAAACTTACGATCTAATTCAGCTGTTCCTTCTTCCATAGTAATGAATTTCTCCTTAACATCAGATGTGGATTGCCTTGGCGGGCTCTGTTCGGGCGCCACTGTTGATTGCCTCGGCAGGCTACTTAGTCTAGGGTTAGTAGCCCGCCTGGCAGTTCAGTTATTCCAGGGTCACGGAGAGGCACTACCTGGAAGATAATGGGCTAAGAAAGAGGAAGAAGGCTATGCAAGGTTTGTCAAAGCCTCCGTTTATTAGGGACGAGATACAACCTTTTATAGGGTAAGGAGTTGGGGGGATGGGGCACAGGGTTCTGGGCTCTTGCCGCGTGGTTCACGTTGGTCACATGGTCCTCGTTGGTCACGTAGGCAGGAGGTTATCTTCTGTCAAGTCACAGTAGGCCTGGAAGTTGCAACTAGGAGATGACACACCTAGTTCTCTAGATAGTTTGGAATGGGGGGTGGGTTCCGCTAACAGATAGCTCTCATTAACAACCAATTTGGGTGTGGGGTAGGCTCTGTCAATAGAACTATTCCTAACACAATTAGGGGTGTGGGGTTCTCTGCAGACTCCCCAGGGTGATGGTTCCTGTAATGATTTTAGGAGGAAATTGGCTCCTGACAATCAGAAAGGGACTGCTGAAACTTACGATCTAATTCAGCTGTTCCTTCTTCCATAGTAATGAATTTCTCCTTAACATCAACCTGTACTTTTTTTAGATTTTGCTCAGTTAACCGAGTCATGTTAAACAAAGATTTGTTTTCTTCCTGGAGAACTTCAAACTGATTCTTGAGAAGATTGTTGTCACTCTCAATTGTTTTCAAACGTTCAACCTCTGCCTTAAGAGATTTGATCATTTTCCTATTATCAAACCAAATAGTGCTAAGGAAAATTAAGAATCCCAGGAATATCCATATATGTGGTGTGGTAGACACCTCTTGTAAGATCTCCCAAATGGTGCATTCAAAAGAACTATTGAAATAGGCTGAGGTCACGTTGTCAGACATTATTTAGAAAAGAAAAAGTTCTCTTACCTGTAATAACTGGTTCCTGCCAGTGGTGGCGAAAGAGCCCAGTTGAATCCACGTGTCCTAAATCTGAAATAAAAACACTCAAAAACAAAATTGAAACAGACACCAAGCTGATAAGTATTTTTTGCCGGGGCTCTCAGGCCGCTGTCACGTGACCTGAGCACTGGCGGCGGTGGGGGTGGGAGGGGGAGCAGACACAGGCAGCGCGCGCGCCGGCGGGCAGTTGCGCATGGGAAATCTGGCCGGGGCGGCTCGGAACAGAGTCTTAGGCGCTGTTAAAAAGGCTCTGTCGAATCAAACTAACTGCTTGATACTCTAACAAGCAGCAGGGAAAATCGAGCCGCTCAGAATCTCAGCTGTTTCAGCGTGCGCCCAGAGAGACCGCTGCAGCGGCTCGGGGTGCAAGAGACTCCAATTCGGGGCCGGTTCTCGGCAAAGCCCCACGGGGGAGGCGCCAGATGTACTGTCACAAAATAAAGGCAATGCAGATATCAAAGAATATTTACCAGTTTATTGTTAAACTTACTGAACCAAAGTTCCAGCGTAGCACAGGTAGTGAGGAACAAAAGGGCCGAGCCGCCTCTCCGCGCACTCTTTATTGGCAGGCTTTCGCCTGAGGCAAACCCCGCCCTCTAAAGGGAGCTGATTTAACCCCTTTACTGCTCTAGGAACACACTGTCTTCACTCTGCATTAGGAACACACTGTCTTCACTCTGCATTAGGAACACACTGTCTTCCCTCTGCTCCATGCACGTACACCGCAACTCTGCTATAGGAACACACTGTCTTCACTCTGCATTAGGAACACACTGTCTTCACTCTGCATTAGGAACACACTGTCTTCACTCTGCTCTAGGAACACACTGTCTTCACTCTGCATTAGGAACACACTGATTTCACTCTGCTTTAGGACCACACTGTCTTCACTCTGCATTAATAACACACTGTCTTCACTCTGGGTTAGGAACACACTGTCATCACTCTGCCCTAGGAACACAGTCATCACTCTGCATTAGGAACACAATGTCTTCACTCTGCTCTTGGAACACACTGTCCACACTCTGCATTAGGAACACACTGTCATCACTCTGCTCTAGGAACACAGTCTTCACTCTGCGTTAGGAACACACTGTCTTCACTCTGCTCTAGAAACACACTGTCTTCACTCTGCTCTAGGAACACACTGTCTTCACTCTGCATTAGGAACACACAATCTTCACTCTGCATTAGGAACAAAGTGTCTTCACTCTCCTTTAGGAACATACTGTCTTCCTTCTGCTCTAGGAACACACTGTCTTCACTCTGCTCTAGGAACACACTGTCATCACTCTGCTATAGGAACATACTGACTTCACTTTGCTCAAGGAACACACTGTCTTCACTCTGCTCTAGGAACACACTGACTTCACTCTGCATTAGGAACACACTGTCTTCACACTGCTCCATGCACGTACACCGCAACTCTGCTCTAAGAACACACTGTCTTCACTCTGCATTAGGAACACACTGTCTTCACTCTGCATTAGGAACACACTGTCTTCACTCTGCTCTAGGAACACACTGTCTTCACTCTGCATTAGGAACACACTGTTTTCACTCTGCTTTAGGACCACACTGTCTTCTCTCTGCTCTAGGAAGACACTGTCTTCACTGTGCTCTAGGAAAACACTGTCTTCAATCTGCTCTAGGAACACACTGTCTTCACTCTGCATTAGGAACACAATGTCTTCACTCTTCTCTATGCATATACAACGCAACTCTGCTCTAGGAACACAATGTCTTCACTCTGCTCTAGGAACACACTGTCTTCACTCTGCATTAGGAACACAATGTCTTCACTCTTCTCCATGCACATACACCGCTACTGGGCGTTTGGAACACTCTGTCTGCACTCTGCATTAGGAACACACTGTCTTCACTCTGCTCTAGGAACACATTGTCTTCACTCTGCATTAGGAACACACTGTCTTCAATCTGCATTAGGAACACACTGTCTTCACTCTTCTCTAGGCACACACTGTCTTCACTCTGCTATAGGAGCACACTGTCTTCACTCTGTTCAAGGAACACACTGTCTTCACTATGCTCTAGGAACACACTGTCTTCACTCTGCTGTTGGAACACACTGAACTCACTCTGCTCTAGGAACACACTGTCTTCACTCTGCTCTAGGAACACACTGTCTTCACTCTGCATTAGGAACACACTGTCTTCACTCTGCGTTAGGAACACACTGTCTTCACTCTGCTGTAAGAACGCACTGTTCACTCTGCATTAGGAACACACTGTCTTCACTCTGCTCCAGGAACACACTGTCTCCACTCAGCTCCATGCACATACTCCGCAACTCTGCGTTAGGAACACACTGTCTTCACTGTGCATTAGGAACACACTGTCTTCACTCTGCTCCATGCATATACACCGAAACTCTGCGTTTGGAACACAGTGTCTTCACTCTGCATTAAGAACACACTGTCTTTACTGTGCATTTAGAACACATTGTCTTCACTCTGCATTAAGAACACACTGTCTTCACTCTGCTCCATGCCCATACACCACAACTCTGTGTTTGGAACACACTGTCTTCACTCTGCTCTAGGAACACACTGTCTTCAATCTGCTCTAGGAACACACTGTCTTCACTCAGCATTAGGAACACACAATCTTCACTCTGCATTAGGAACAAACTGTCTTCACTCTCCTTTAGGAACACACTGTCTTCACTCTGCTCTAGGAACACACGGTCTTCACTCTGCATTAGGAACAGATTTGTCTTCACTCCGCTCTAGGAAGACATTGTCTTCACTCTGCAATAGGAACACACTGTCTTCACTCTGGATTAGGAACACACTGTCTTCATTCTGCTCTAGGAAAGCACTCTCTATACTCTGCTCCATTCACATAAACCCCAACTCTGCGTTTGGAACACACTGTCTTCACTCTGCTCTAGGAACACACTGTCTTCACTCTGCTCCATGCACATACACCGCAACTCTGTGTTAGGAACACACTGTCTTCACTCTGCTCTAGGACCATACTGTCTTCACTCTGCTCTAGGAACACACAGTCTTCACTGTGCGTTAAAAACACACTATCTTCACTCTGCTCTAGGAACACACTGTCTTCACTCTGCTCCATGTACATACACCGCAACTCTGCGTTAGGAACACACTGTCTTCACTCTGCGTTAGGAACACACTGTCTTCATTCTGCTAGGAACAAACTGTCTTCACTCTACTCCATGCAAACACACCGCAACTCTGTGTTAGGAACGCACTGTCTTCACTATTTTCTAGGAACACACTGTCTTCACTGTACTCCATGCACATACACCGCAACTCTGTGTTAGGAACACACTGTCTTCACTATGCATTAGGAACACACTGTCTTCACTCTGCTCTAGGAACACACTGTCTTCATTCTGCTCTAGGAACACACTGTCTTCACTCTGCATTAGGAACACACTGTCTTCACTCTGCATTAGGAACACACGGTCTTTACTCTGCTACATGCACATACACTGCAACTCTGCGTTAGGAACACACTGTCTTCACTCTGCGTTCAGAACACACTGTCTTCACTCTGCTCTAAGAACACACTGTTGACTCTGCATTAGGAACACACTGTCTTAACTCTGCTCCAGGAACACACTGTCTCCACTCAGCTCCATGCACATACTCCGCAACTCTGCGTTAGGAACACACTGTCTTAACTGTGCATTAGGAACAAACTTTCTTCACTCTGCTCCATGCATATACACCGCAACTCTGTGTTTGTAACACAAGTCTTCACTCTGCATTAAGAACACACTGTCTTCACTGTGCATTTAGAACACACTGTCTTCACTCTGCATTAAGAACACACTGTCTTCACTCTGCTCCATACCCATACACCACAACTCTGTGTTTGGACCACACTGTCTCACTCTGCATTAGGAACATACTGTCTTCACTCTGCTCGAGGAACACACTGTCTTCACTCTGCTCATGCACATACACAGCAACACTTTGTTAGGAACACACAGTCTTCACTCTGCTGTAGGAACATACTGTATTAACTCTGCATTAGAACACACTGTCTTCACTCTTCTCTAGGATCACACTGTCTTCACTCTGCTCCATGCACATACACCGCAAATCTGCGTTAGGAACACACTGTCTTCACTCTGCATTAAGAACAAACTGTCGTCATACTGCTCTAGGAACACACTGTCTTCACTATGCGTTAGGAACATACTGTCTTCACTCTCCTCTAGGAGCACACTGTCTTCACTCTGCTCCATGCACTTACACCGTAAATCTGTGTTAGGAACACACTGTCTTCACTATGCGTTAGGAACATACTGTCTTCACTATGCTTTAGGAACACACTGTTTTTACTATCCATTAGGAACACACTGTCTCCACTATGCTCTAGGAAGACATTGTCTTCACTCTGCAATAGGAACACACTGTCTTCACTCTGCATTAGGAGCACACTGTCTTCATTCTGATCTAGGAACACACTGTCTTCACTCTGATCCATGCACATACACCGCAACTCTGCTTTTGGAACATACTGTCTTCACTCTGATCGAGGAACACACTGTCTTCACTCTGCTTTACGAACACACGGTCTTCACTCTGCATTAGGAACACACTGTCTTCACTCTGCTTTAGGAACACACGGTCTTCACTCTGCATTAGGAACACACTGTCTTCACTCTGCATTAGGAACACACTGTCTTCACTCTGCATTAGGAACACACTGTCTTCACTCTGCTCTAGGAACACACTGTCTTCACTCTGCTGTAGAAAACACTGACTTCACTCTGCTCTTGGAACACCCTGTCTTCATTCTGCTCTAGGAACACACTGTTTTCACTCTGCTCTAGGAACACACTGTCTTCACTCTGCATTAGGAACACACAATCTTCACTCTGCATTAGGAACAAACAGTCTTTACTCTCCTTTAGGAACACACTGTCTTCACTCTGCTCTAGGAACACACTGTCTTCACTCTGCTCAAGGAACACACTGTCTTCACTCTGCATTAGGAACACACTGTCTTCACTCTGCTCCATGCACATACACCTCAATTCTGCGTTTGGAACAAACTGTCTTCACTCTCCTTTAGGAACACACTGTCTTCACTCTGCTCTAGGAACACACTGTCTTCACTCTCTTTTAGAAACACACTGTCTTCACTCTGCTCCATGCACATACACCTCAACTCTGCGTTTGGAACAAACTGTCTTCACTCTGCTCTAGGAACACACTCTCTTCACTCTGCATTAAGTCCACAATGTCTTCACTCTGCTCTAGGAACACACTGTCTTCACTATGCGTTAGGAACATACTGTCTTCACTATGCGTTACGTACACATTGTCTTCACTATGCGTTAGGAACACACTGTCTTCACTCTTCTCTAGGAACACACTGTATTCACTCTGCATTAGGAACACAATGTCTTCACTCTGCTCTATTAACACACTGTCTTCCCTCAGCATTAGGAACACACTGTCTTCCCTGTATTCTAGGAACACACTGTCTTCACTCCGTTCTAGGAACACACTGTCTTCACTCTGCATTAGGAACACACTGTCTTCACTCTGCTCTAGGAAAACACTGTCTTCACTCTGCTCTAGGAACACACTGTCTTCTTTCTCCTCTAGGAACACACTGTCTTCACTCTGCGTTAGGAACACACTGTCTTCACTCTGTTCTATTAACACACTATCTTTCCTCTGCATTAGGAACACACTGTCTTCACTCCGCTCCAGGAACACACTGTCTTCCCTCCGTTCTAGGAACGCAACGTCTTCACTCTGCTCTAGGAACACACTGTCTTCACTCTGCTCTTGGAACACACTGTCTTCACTCTGCTCCATGCACATACACCGCAACTCTGCGTTAGGAACACACAGTCTTCACTATGCGTAAGGAACATACTGTCTTCTCTATGTGTTAGGTACACATTTTCTTCACTATGCGTTAGGAACACACTGTCTTCACTCTGCTGTAGGAACACACTGTATTCACTCTGCATTAGGAACACACTGACTTCACTCTGCATTAGGAACACACTGTCTACATTCAGCTCTAGGAACACACTGTCTTCACTCTGCTCTAGGAACACACTGTCTTCATTCTGCTCTAGGAAGACACTGTCTTCCCTCTGCATTAGGAACGCACTGTCTTCACTCTGCATTTGGAACAAACTGTCTTCACTCTGCTCTAGGAACACACTGTCTTCACTCTGCTCTAGGAACACACTGTCTTCACTCTGCATTAGGAACACACTGTCTTCACTCTGCTCTAGGAACACACTGTCTTCTTTCTCCTCTAGGAACACACTGTCTTCACTCTGCGTTAGGAACACACTGTATTCACTCTATTCTAGGAACACACTGTCTTCACTCTGCGTTAGGAACACACTGTCTTCACTCTGCTCTATTAACACACTGTCTTCACTCTGCGTTAGGAACACACTGTCTTCACTCTGCTCTATTAACACACTGTCTTCCCTCTGCATTAGGAACACACTGTCTTCACTCAATTCTAGGAACACACTGTCTTCACTCCGTTCTAGGAACACACTGTCTTCACTCTGCATTAGGAACACACTGTCTTCACTCTATTCTAGGAACACACTGTCTTCACTCCCTTCTAGGAACACACTGTCTTCACACTGCATTAGGAACACACTGTCTTCTTTCTCCTCTAGGAACACATTGTCTTCACTCTGTGTTAGCAACACACTGTCTTCACTCTGCTCTATTAACACACTGTCTTTCCTCTGCATTAGGAATACACTGTCTTCACTCTGCTCTAGTAACACACTGTCTTTTCTCCGTTCTAGGAACACAATGTCTTCACTCTGCTCTAGGAACACACTGTCTTCACTCTGCTCTTGGAACACACTGTCTTCCCTCTGCTCCATGCACATACACCGCAACTTTGCCTTAGGAACACACAGTCTTCACTATGCATAGGAACATACTGTCTTCTCTATGCGTTAGGTACACATTGTCTTCACTATGAGTTAGGAACACACTGTCTTCACTATGCGTTAGGAACACACTGTCTTCATTCTGCTCTAGGAAGACACTGTCTTCCCTCTGCCTTAGGAACAAACTATCTTCACTCTGCATTAGGAGCAAACTGTCTTCACTCTGCTCTAGGAACACACTGTCTTCCCTCTGCTCTAGGAACACACTGACTTCACTCTGCATTAGGAACAAACTGTCTTCACTCTGCTCTAGGAACACACTGTCTTCACTCTGCTCTAGGAACACACTGTCTTCACTCTGCATTAGGAACACAATGTCTTCACTCTGCTCTAGGAACACACTGTCTTCTTTCTCCTCTAGGAACACACTGTCTTCACTCTGCGTTAGGAACACACTGTCTTCACTCTGCTCTATTAACACACTGTCTTCTCTCTGCTTTAGGAACACACTCTCTTCCCTGTATTCTAGGAACACACTGTCTTCACTCCGTCCTAGGAACACCCTGTCTTCACTCTGCATTAGGAACACACTGTCTTCAGTCTGCTCTAGGAACATACTGTCTTCACTCTGCTCTAGGAACACACTGTCTTCTTTCTCCTCTAGGAACACACTGTCTTCACTCTGCTTTAGGAACACACTGTCTTCACTCTGCTTTATTAACACACTATCTTTCCTCTGCATTAGGAACACACTGTCTTCACTCCGCTCTAGTAACACACTGTCTTCCCTCCGTTCTAGGAACGCAATGTCTTCACTCTGCTCAAGGAACACACTGTCTTCTTTCTCCTCTAGGAACACACTGTCTTCACTCTGCTCCAGGAACAAACTGTCTTCAATCTGCTCTAGGAACACACTGTCGTCTTTCTCCTCTAGGACCATACTGTCTTCACTCTGCGTTAGGAACACACTGTCTACACTCTGCTCTATTAACACATGGTCTTCACTCTGCATTAGGAACACAATGTCGTTACTCTGCTCCATGCACATACATGGCAATTCGGCGTTAGGAACACACTGTCTTTACCCTGCTCAAGGAACACCCTGTCTTCACACTTCATTAGGAACACAATGTCTTCACTCTGCATTAGGAACACACTGTCTATACTCTGCTCTAGGAACACACTGTCCTCACACTACATTAGTAACACACTGTCTTCACTCTGCATTAGGAACACACTGTCTTCACTCTGCATTAGGAACACACTGTCTTCACTCTGTTCTAGGTACACACTGTCTACACTCTGCTCTAGGAACACACTGTCTTCACTCTGCATTAGGAACACACTGTCTTCACTCTTCTCTTGGAACACACTGTCTTCACTCAGCTCTAGGAACTCATTGTCTTCACTCTGCCCCATGCACATACACCGCAACTCTGCGTTAGGAACACACTGTTTTCACTATGCGATAGGAAAATACTGCCTTCACTCTGCTCTCGGAACACACTGTCTTCACTCTGCTCCATGCAAATACACCTCAACTCTGCGTTAGGAACACACTGTCTTCACTATGCGTTAGAAACATACTGTCTTAACTATGCGTTAGGAACACACTGTCTTCACTATGCGTTAGGAACACACTGTCTTCATTCTGCTCTAGGAAGACACTGTCTTCACTCTGCATTAGGAACACACTGTCTTCACTCTGCATTAGGAACAAACTGTCTTCACTCTGCTCTAGGAACACACTGTCTTCACTCTGTATTGGAACAAACTGTCTTCACTCTGCTCTAGGAACACACTGTCTTCACTCTGCTCTAGGAACACACTGTCTTCAATCTGCATTAGGATCCCACTGTCTTCACTCTGCTCTAGGAACACACTGTCTTCTTTCTCCTCTAGGAACACACTGTCTTCACTCTGCGTTAGGAACACACTGTCTTCACTCTGCTCTATTAACACACTGTCTTCCCTCTGCATTAGGAACACACTGTCTTCACTCTATTCTAGGAACACACTGTCTTCACTCTATTCTAGGAACACACTGTCTTCACTCTGCGTTAGGAACACACTGTCTTCACTCTGCTCTATTAACACACTGTCTTCCCTCTGCATTAGGAACACACTGTCTTCCCTAAATTCTAGGAACACACTGTCTTCCCTCCGTTCTAGGAACGCAACGTCTTCACTCTGCTCTAGGAACACACTGTCTTCACTCTGCTCTTGGAACACACTGTCTTCACTCTGCTCCATGCACATACACCGCAACTCTGCGTTAGGAACACACAGTCTTCACTATGCGTTAGGAACATACTGTCTTCTCTATGTGTTAGGTACACATTTTCTTCACTATGCGTTAGGAACACACTGTCTTCACTCTGCTGTAGGAACACACTGTATTCACTCTGCATTAGGAACACACTGACTTCACTCTGCATTAGGAACACACTGTCTACATTCAGCTCTAGGAACACACTGTCTTCACTCTGCTCTAGGAACACACTGTCTTCACTCTGCTCTAGGAATACACTGTCTTCTTTCTCCACTAGGAACACACTGTCTTCACTCTGCTCTAGGAACACACTGTCCTCACTCTGCCCTAGGAACACACTGTCGTCTTTCTCCTCTAGGACCATACTGTCTTCACTCTGCGTTAGGAACACACTGTCTACACTCTGCTCTATTAACACACGGTCTTCACTCTGCATTAGGAACACAATGTCTTTACTCTGCTCCATGCACATACACCGCAATTCGGCATTAGGAACACACTGTCTTCACTCTGCTCTAGGAACACACTGTCTTCACTCTGCTCTAGGAACACACTGTCGTCTTTCTCCTCTAGGACCATACTGTCTTCACTCTGCATTAGGAACACACTGTCTTCACTATGCGTTAGGAACACACTGTCTTCATTCTGCTCTAGGAAGACACTGTCTTCCCTCTGCATTAGGAACGCACTGTCTTCACTCTGCATTTGGAACAAACTGTCTTCACTCTGCTCTAGGAACACACTGTCTTCACTCTGCTCTAGGAACACACTGTCTTCACTCTGCATTAGGAACACACTGTCTTCACTCTGCTCTAGGAACACACTGTCTTCTTTCTCCTCTAGGAACACACTGTCTTCACTCTGCGTTAGGAACACACTGTATTCACTCTATTCTAGGAACACATTGTCTTCACTCTGCGTTAGGAACACACTGTCTTCACTCTGCTCTATTAACACACTGTCTTCACTCTGCGTTAGGAACACACTGTCTTCACTCTGCTCTATTAACACACTGTCTTCCCTCTGCATTAGGAACACACTGTCTTCACTCAATTCTAGGAACACACTGTCTTCACTCTGCATTAGGAACACACTGTCTTCACTCTATTCTAGGAACACACTGTCTTCACTCCGTTCTAGGAACACACTGTCTTCACACTGCATTAGGAACACACTGTCTTCTTTCTCCTCTAGGAACACATTGTCTTCACTCTGTGTTAGCAACACACTGTCTTCACTCTGCTCTATTAACACACTGTCTTTCCTCTGCATTAGGAACACACTGTCTTCACTCTGCTCTAGTAACACACTATCTTTTCTCCGTTCTAGGAACACAATGTCTTCACTCTGCTCTAGGAACACACTGTCTTCACTGTGCTCTTGGAACACACTGTCTTCCCTCTGCTCCATGCACATACACCGCAACTTTGCCTTAGGAACACACAGTCTTCACTATGCATAGGAACATACTGTCTTCTCTATGCGTTAGGTACACATTGTCTTCACTATGAGTTAGGAACACACTGTCTTCACTATGCGTTAGGAACACACTGTCTTCATTCTGCTCTAGGAAGACACTGTCTTCCCTCTGCCTTAGGAACAAACTATCTTCACTCTGCATTAGGAGCAAACTGTCTTCACTCTGCTCTAGGAACACACTGTCTTCCCTCTGCTCTAGGAACACACTGACTTCACTCTGCATTAGGAACAAACTGTCTTCACTCTGCTCTAGGAACACACTGTCTTCACTCTGCTCTAGGAACACACTGTCTTCACTCTGCATTAGGAACACAATGTCTTCACTCTGCTCTAGGAACACACTGTCTTCTTTCTCCTCTAGGAACACACTGTCTTCACTCTGCGTTAGGAACACACTGTCTTCACTCTGCTCTATTAACACACTGTCTTCTCTCTGCTTTAGGAACACACTCTCTTCCCTGTATTCTAGGAACACACTGTCTTCACTCCGTCCTAGGAACACCCTGTCTTCACTCTGCATTAGGAACACACTGTCTTCAGTCTGCTCTAGGAACATACTGTCTTCACTCTGCTCTAGGAACACACTGTCTTCTTTCTCCTCTAGGAACACACTGTCTTCACTCTGCTTTAGGAACACACTGTCTTCACTCTGCTTTATTAACACACTATCTTTCCTCTGCATTAGGAACACACTGTCTTCACTCCGCTCTAGTAACACACTGTCTTCCCTCGGTTCTAGGAACGCAATGTCTTCACTCTGCTCAAGGAACACACTGTCTTCTTTCTCCTCTAGGAACACACTGTCTTCACTCTGCTCCAGGAACAAACTGTCTTCAATCTGCTCTAGGAACACACTGTCGTCTTTCTCCTCTAGGACCATATTGTCTTCACTCTGCGTTAGGAACACACTGTCTACACTCTGCTCTATTAACACATGGTCTTCACTCTGCATTAGGAACACAATGTCGTTACTCTGCTCCATGCACATACATGGCAATTCGGCGTTAGGAACACACTGTCTTTACCCTGCTCAAGGAACACCCTGTCTTCACACTTCATTAGGAACACAATGTCTTCACTCTGCATTAGGAACACACTGTCTATACTCTGCTCTAGGAACACACTGTCCTCACACTACATTAGTAACACACTGTCTTCACTCTGCATTAGGAACACACTGTCTTCACTCTGCATTAGGAACACACTGTCTTCACTCTGTTCTAGGTACACACTGTCTACACTCTGCTCTAGGAACACACTGTCTTCTTTCTCCTCTAGGAACACACTGTCTTCACTCTGCGTTAGGAACACACTGTCTTCACTCTGCTCTATTAACACACTGTCTTCTCTCTGCTTTAGGAACACACTCTCTTCCCTGTATTCTAGGAACACACTGTCTTCACTCCGTCCTAGGAACACCCTGTCTTCACTCTGCATTAGGAACACACTGTCTTCAGTCTGCTCTAGGAACATACTGTCTTCACTCTGCTCTAGGAACACACTGTCTTCTTTCTCCTCTAGGAACACACTGTCTTCACTCTGCTTTAGGAACACACTGTCTTCACTCTGCTTTATTAACACACTATCTTTCCTCTGCATTAGGAACACACTGTCTTCACTCCGCTCTAGTAACACACTGTCTTCCCTCGGTTCTAGGAACGCAATGTCTTCACTCTGCTCAAGGAACACACTGTCTTCTTTCTCCTCTAGGAACACACTGTCTTCACTCTGCTCCAGGAACAAACTGTCTTCAATCTGCTCTAGGAACACACTGTCGTCTTTCTCCTCTAGGACCATATTGTCTTCACTCTGCGTTAGGAACACACTGTCTACACTCTGCTCTATTAACACATGGTCTTCACTCTGCATTAGGAACACAATGTCGTTACTCTGCTCCATGCACATACATGGCAATTCGGCGTTAGGAACACACTGTCTTTACCCTGCTCAAGGAACACCCTGTCTTCACACTTCATTAGGAACACAATGTCTTCACTCTGCATTAGGAACACACTGTCTATACTCTGCTCTAGGAACACACTGTCCTCACACTACATTAGTAACACACTGTCTTCACTCTGCATTAGGAACACACTGTCTTCACTCTGCATTAGGAACACACTGTCTTCACTCTGTTCTAGGTACACACTGTCTACACTCTGCTCTAGGAACACACTGTCTTCACTCTGCATTAGGAACACACTGTCTTCACTCTTCTCTTGGAACACACTGTCTTCACTCTGCTCTAGGAACTCATTGTCTTCACTCTGCCCCATGCACATACACCGCAACTCTGCGTTAGGAACACACTGTTTTCACTATGCGATAGGAAAATACTGCCTTCACTCTGCTCTCGGAACACACTGTCTTCACTCTGCTCCATGCAAATACACCTCAACTCTGCGTTAGGAACACACTGTCTTCACTATGCGTTAGAAACATACTGTCTTAACTATGCGTTAGGAACACACTGTCTTCACTATGCGTTAGGAACACACTGTCTTCATTCTGCTCTAGGAAGACACTGTCTTCACTCTGCATTAGGAACACACTGTCTTCACTCTGCATTAGGAACAAACTGTCTTCACTCTGCTCTAGGAACACATTGTCTTCACTCTGTATTGGAACAAACTGTCTTCACTCTGCTCTAGGAACACACTGTCTTCACTCTGCTCTAGGAACACACTGTCTTCACTCTGCATTAGGATCCCACTGTCTTCACTCTGCTCTAGGAACACACTGTCTTCTTTCTCCTCTAGGAACACACTGTCGTCACTCTGCGTTAGGAACACACTGTCTTCACTCTGCTCTATTAACACACTGTCTTCCCTCTGCATTAGGAACACACTGTCTTCACTCTATTCTAGGAACACACTGTCTTCACTCTATTCTAGGAACACACTGTCTTCACTCTGCGTTAGGAATATACTGTCTTCACTCTGCTCTATTAACACACTGTCTTCCCTCTGCATTAGGAACACACTGTCTTCCCTCAATTCTAGGAACACACTGTCTTCACTCCGTTCTAGAAACACACTGTCTTCACTCTGCATTAGGAACACACTGTCTTCACTCTATTCTAGGAACACACTGTCTTCACTCCGTTCTAGGAACACACTGATTTCACACTGCATTAGGAACACACTGTCTTCTTTCTCCTCTAGGAAACATTGTCTTCACTCTGCGTTAGCAACACACTGTCTTCACTCTGCTCTATTAAAACACTGTCTTTCCTCTGCATTAGGAACACACTGTCTTCACTCTGCTCTAGTAACACACTGTCTTTTCTCCGTTCTAGGAACACAATGTCTTCACGCTGCTCTAGGAACACACTGTCTTCACTCTGCATTAGGAGCAAACTGTCTTCACTCTGCTCTAGGAACACACTGTCTTCCCTCTGCTCTAGGAACACACTGACTTCACTCTGCATTAGGAACAAACTGTCTTCACTCTGCTCTAGGAACACACTGTCTTTACTCTGCTCTAGGAACACACTGTCTTCACTCTGCATTAGGAAAACAATGTCTTCACTCTGCTCTGTTAACACACAGTCTTCCCTCTGCAATAGGAACAAACTATCTTCACTCTGCATTAGGAGCAAACTGTCTTCACTCTGCTCTAGGGACACACTGTCTTCCCTCTGCTCTAGGAACACACTGACTTCACTCTGCATTAGGATCAAACTGTCTTCACTCTGCTCTAGGAAGACACTGTCTTCAATCTCCTCTAGGAACACACTGTCGTCTTTCTCCTCTAGGACCATATTGTCTTCACTCTGCGTTAGGAACACAATGTCTACACTCTGCTCTATTAACACACGGTCTTCACTCTGCATTAGGAACACAATGTCGTTACTCTGCTCCATGCACATACACCGCAATTCGGCGTTAGGAACACACTGTCTTTACTCTGCTCAAGGAACACCCTGTCTTCACACTTCATTAGGAACACACTGTCTTCACTCTGCATTAGGAACACACTGTCTATACTCTGCTCTAAAAACACACTGTCTTCACACTACATTAGGAACATACTGTCTTCACTCTGCATTAGGAACACACTGTCTTCACTCTGCATTAGGAACACACTGTCTTCACTCTGTTCTAGGTACACACTGTCTACACTCTGCTCTAGGAACACACTGTCTTCACTCTGTTCTAGGTACACACTGTCTACACTCTGCTCTAGGAACACACTGTCTTCACTCTGCATTAGGAACACACTGTCTTCACTCTTCTCTTGGAACACACTGTCTTCACTCTGCTCTAGGAACTCATTGTCTTCACTCTGCCCCATGCACATACACCGCAACTCTGCGTTAGGAACACACTGTTTTCACTATGCGATAGGAAAATACTGCCTTCACTCTGCTCTCGGAACACACTGTCTTCACTCTGCTCCATGCAAATACACCTCAACTCTGCGTTAGGAACACACTGTCTTCACTATGCGTTAGAAACATACTGTCTTAAGTATGCGTTAGGAACACACTGTTTTCACTATGCGTTAGGAACACACTGTCTTCATTCTGCTCTAGGAAGACACTGTCTTCACTCTGCATTAGGAACACACTGTCTTCACTCTGCATTAGGAACAAACTGTCTTCACTCTGCTCTAGGAACACACTGTCTTCACTCTGTATTGGAACAAACTGTCTTCACTCTGCTCTAGGAACACACTGTCTTCACTCTGCTCTAGGAACACACTGTCTTCACTCTGCATTAGGATCCCACTGTCTTCACTCTGCTCTAGGAACACACTGTCTTCTTTCTCCTCTAGGAACACACTGTCGTCACTCTGCGTTAGGAACACACTGTCTTCACTCTGCTCTATTAACACACTGTCTTCCCTCTGCATTAGGAACACACTGTCTTCACTCTATTCTAGGAACACACTGTCTTCACTCTATTCTAGGAACACACTGTCTTCACTCTGCGTTAGGAACACACTGTCTTCACTCTGCTCTATTAACACACTGTCTTCCCTCTGCATTAGGAACACACTGTCTTCCCTCAATTCTAGGAACACACTGTCTTCACTCCGTTCTAGAAACACACTGTCTTCACTCTGCATTAGGAACACACTGTCTTCACTCTGCTCTAGGAACACACTGTCTTCACTCTGCATTAGGAACACAATGTCTTCACTCTGCTCTGTTAACACACAGTCTTCCCTCTGCAATAGGAACAAACTATCTTCACTCTGCATTAGGAGCAAACTGTCTTCACTCTGCTCTAGGAACACACTGTCTTCCCTCTGCTCTAGGAACACACTGATTTCACTCTGCATTAGGATCAAACTGTCTTCACTCTGCTCTAGGAACACACTGTCTTCAATCTCCTCTAGGAACACACTGTCGTCTTTCTCCTCTAGGACCATATTGTCTTCACTCTGCGTTAGGAACACAATGTCTACACTCTGCTCTATTAACACACGGTCTTCACTCTGCATTAGGAACACAATGTCGTTACTCTGCTCCATGCACATACACCGCAATTCGGCGTTAGGAACACACTGTCTTTACTCTGCTCAAGGAACACCCTGTCTTCACACTTCATTAGGAACACACTGTCTTCACTCTGCATTAGGAACACACTGTCTATACTCTGCTCTAAAAACACACTGTCTTCACACTACATTAGGAACATACTGTCTTCACTCTGCATTAGGAACACACTGTCTTCACTCTGCATTAGGAACACACTGTCTTCACTCTTCTCTTGGAACACACTGTCTTCACTCTGCTCTAGGAACTCATTGTCTTCACTCTGCCCCATGCACATACACCGCAACTCTGCGTTAGGAACACACTGTTTTCACTATGCGATAGGAAAATACTGCCTTCACTCTGCTCTAGGAACACACTGTCTTCACTCTGCTCTATTAACACACTGTCTTCACTCTGAGTTAGGAACACACTGTCTTCACTCTGCTCTATTAACACACTGTCTTCCCTCTGCATTAGGAACACACTGTCTTCACTCAATTCTAGGAACACACTGTCTTCACTCCGTTCTAGGAACACACTGTCTTCACTCTGCATTAGGAACACACTGTCTTCACTCTATTCTAGGAACACACTGTCTTCACTCCGTTCTAGGAACACACTGTCTTCACACTGCATTAGGAACACACTGTCTTCTTTCTCCTCTAGGAACACATTGTCTTCACTCTGTGTTAGCAACACACTGTCTTCACTCTGCTCTATTAACACACTGTCTTCCCTCTGCATTAGGAACACACTGTCTTCACTCTGCTCTAGTAACACACTGTCTTTTCTCCGTTCTAGGAACACAATGTCTTCACTCTGCTCTAGGAACACACTGTCTTCACTCTGCTCTTGGAACACACTGTCTTCCCTCTGCTCCATGCACATACACCGCAACTTTGCCTTAGGAACACACAGTCTTCACTATGCATAGGAACATACTGTCTTCTCTATGCGTTAGGTACACATTGTCTTCACTATGAGTTAGGAACACACTGTCTTCACTATGCGTTAGGAACACACTGTCTTCATTCTGCTCTAGGAAGACACTGTCTTCCCTCTGCCTTAGGAACAAACTATCTTCACTCTGCATTAGGAGCAAACTGTCTTCACTCTGCTCTAGGAACACACTGTCTTCCCTCTGCTCTAGGAACACACTGACTTCACTCTGCATTAGGAACAAACTGTCTTCACTCTGCTCTAGGAACACACTGTCTTCACTCTGCTCTAAAACACACTGTCTTCACTCTGCATTAGGAACACAATGTCTTCACTCTGCTCTAGGAACACACTGTCTTCTTTCTCCTCTAGGAACACACTGTCTTCACTCTGCGTTAGGAACACACTGTCTTCACTCTGCTCTATTAACACACTGTCTTCTCTCTGCTTTAGGAACACACTGTCTTCCCTGTATTCTAGGAACACACTGTCTTCACTCCGTCCTAGGAACACCCTGTCTTCACTCTGCATTAGGAACACACTGTCTTCAGTCTGCTCTAGGAACATACTGTCTTCACTCTGCTCTAGGAACACACTGTCTTCTTTCTCCTCTAGGAACACACTGTCTTCACTCTGCTTTAGGAACACACTGTCTTCACTCTGCTTTATTAACACATTATCTTTCCTCTGCATTAGGAACACACTGTCTTCACTCTGCTCTAGTAACACACTGTCTTCCCTCCGTTCTAGGAACGCAATGTCTTCACTCTGCTCAAGGAACACACTGTCTTCTTTCTCCTCTAGGAACACACTGTCTTCACTGTGCTCCAGGAACAAACTGTCTTCAATCTGCTCTAGGAACACACTGTCGTCTTTCTCCTCTAGGACCATACTGTCTTCACTCTGCGTTAGGAACACACTGTCTAAACTCTGCTCTATTAACACACGGTCTTCACTCTGCATTAGGAACACAATGTCGTTACTCTGCTCCATGCACATACATGGCAATTCGGCGTTAGGAACACACTGTCTTTACCCTGCTCAAGGAACACCCTGTCTTCACACTTCATTAGGAACACAATGTCTTCACTCTGCATTAGGAACACACTGTCTATACTCTGCTCTAGGAACACACTGTCTTCACACTACATTAGTAACACACTGTCTTCACTCTGCATTAGGAACACACTGTCTTCACTCTGCATTAGGAACACACTGTCTTCACTCTGTTCTAGGTACACACTGTCTACACTCTGCTCTAGGAACACACTGTCTTCACTCTGCATTAGGAACACACTGTCTTCACTCTTCTCTTGGAACACACTGTCTTCACTCTGCTCTAAAAACTCATTGTCTTCACTCTGCCCCATGCACATACACCGCAACTCTGCGTTAGGAACACACTGTTTTCACTATGCGATAGGAAAATACTGCCTTCACTCTGCTCTAGGAACACACTGTCTTCACTCTGCTCCATGTAAATACACCTCAACTCTGCGTTAGGAACACACTGTCTTCACTATGCGTTAGAAACATACTGTCTTAACTATGCGTTAGGAACACACTGTCTTCACTATGCGTTAGGAACACACTGTCTTCATTCTGCTCTAGGAAGACACTGTCTTCCCTCTGCATTAGGAACACACTGTCTTCACTCTGCATTAGGAACAAACTGTCTTCACTCTGCTCTAGGAACACACTGTCTTCACTCTGTATTGGAACAAACTGTCTTCACTCTGCTCTAGGAACAAACTGTCTTCACTCTGCTCTAGGAACACACTGTCTTCACTCTGCATTAGGATCCCACTGTCTTCACTCTGCTCTAGGAACACACTGTCTTCTTTCTCCTCTAGGAACACACTGTCTTCACTCTGCGTTAGGAACACACTGTCTTCACTCTGCTCTATTAACACACTGTCTTCCCTCTGCATTAGGAACACACTGTCTTCACTCTATTCTAGGAACACACTGTCTTCACTCTATTCTAGGAACACACTGTCTTCACTCTGCGTTAGGAACACACTGTCTTCACTCTGCTCTATTAACACACTGTCTTCCCTCTGCATTAGGAACACACTGTCTTCCCTCAATTCTAGGAACACACTGTCTTCACTCCGTTCTAGAAACACACTGTCTTCACTCTGCATTAGGAACACACTGTCTTCACTCTATTCTAGGAACACACTGTCTTCACTCCGTTCTGGGAACACACTGTCTTCACACTGCATTAGGAACACACTGTCTTCTTTCTCCTCTAGGAACACATTGTCTTCACTCTGCGTTAGCAACACACTGTCTTCACTCTGCTCTATTAAAACACTGTCTTTCCTCTGCATTAGGAACACACTGTCTTCACTCTGCTCTAGTAACACACTGTCTTTTCTCCGTTCTAGGAACACAATGTCTTCACGCTGCTCTAGGAACACACTGTCTTCACTCTGCATTAGGAGCAAACTGTCTTCACTCTGCTCTAGGAACACACTGTCTTCCCTCTGCTCTAGGAACACACTGACTTCACTCTGCATTAGGAACAAACTGTCTTCACTCTGCTCTAGGAACACACTGTCTTCACTCTGCTCTAGGAACACACTGTCTTCACTCTGCATTAGGAACACAATGTCTTCACTCTGCTCTGTTAACACACAGTCTTCCCTCTGCAATAGGAACAAACTATCTTCACACTGCATTAGGAGCAAACTGTCTTCACTCTGCTCTAGGAACACACTGTCTTCCCTCTGCTCTAGGAACACACTGACTTCACTCTGCATTAGGAACAAACTGTCTTCACTCTGCTCTAGGAACACACTGTCTTCAATCTCCTCTAGGAACACACTGTCGTCTTTCTCCTCTAGGACCATACTGTCTTCACTCTGCGTTAGGAACACAATGTCTACACTATGCTCTATTAACACACGGTCTTCACTCTGCATTAGAAACACAATGTCGTTACTCTGCTCCATGCACATACACCGCAATTCGGCGTTAGGAACATACTGTCTTTACTCTGCTCAAGGAACACCCTGTCTTCACACTTCATTAGGAACACACTGTCTTCACTCTGCATTAGGAACACACTGTCTATACTCTGCTCTAAAAACACACTGTCTTCACACTACATTAGGAACATACTGTCTTCACTCTGCATTAGGAACACACTGTCTTCACTCTGCATTAGGAACACACTGTCTTCACTCTGTTCTAGGTACACACTGTCTACACTCTGCTCTAGGAACACACTGTCTTCACTCTGCATTAGGAACACACTGTCTTCACTCTTCTCTTGGAACACACTGTCTTCACTCTGCTCTAGGAACTCATTGTCTTCACTCTGCCCCATGCACATACACCGCAACTCTGCGTTAGGAACACACTGTTTTCACTATGCGATAGGAAAATACTGTCTTCACTCTGCTCTAGGAACACACTGTCTTCACTCTGCTCCATGCACATACACCTCAACTCTGCGTTAGGAACACACTGTCTTCACTATGCGTTAGGAATATACTGTCTTAACTGTGCGTTAGGAACACACTGTCTTCACTATGCGTTAGGAACACACTGTCTTCATTCTGCTCTAGGAAGACACTGTCTTCCCTCTGCATTAGGAACACACTGTCTTCACTCTGCATTAGGAACAAACTGTCTTCACTCTGCTCTAGGAACACACTGTCTTCACTCTGCATTTGGAACAAACTGTCTTCACTCTTCTCTAGGAACACACTGTCTTCAATCTGCTCTAGGAACACACTGTCTTCACTCTGCATTAGGAACACACTGTCTTCACTCTGCATTAGGAACACACTGTCTTCTTTCTCCTCTAGGAACACACTGTCTTCACTCTATTCTAGGAACACACTGTCTTCACTCCGTTCTAGGAACACACAGTCTTCACTCTGCATTAGGAACGCACTGTCTTCACTCTGCCCTAGGAACATACTGTCTTCACTCTGCTCTAGGAACACACTGTCTTCTTTGTCCTCTAGGAACACACTGTCTTCACACTGCGTTAGGAACACACTGTCTTCACTCTGCACTATTAACACACTGTCTTTCCTCTGCATTAGGAACACACTGTCTTCACTCTGCTCTAGGAACACACTGTCTTCCCTCCGTTCTAGGAACACAATGTCTTCACTCTGTTCTAGGAACACACTGTCTTCACTCTGCTCTTGGAACACACTGTGTTCACTCTGCTCCATGCACATACACCGCAACTCTGCGTTAGGAACACACAGTCTTCACTATGCGTTAGGAACATACTGTCTTCTCTATGCGTTAGGTACACATTGTCTTCACTATGCGTTCGGAACACACTGTCTTCACTCTGTTCTAGGAACACACTGTATTCACTAAGCATTAGTAACACACTGACTTCACTCTGCATTAGGAACACACTGTCTACATTCTGCTATAGGAACACACTGTCTTCACTCTGCTCTAGGAACACACTGTCTTCACTCTGCTCTAGGAACACACTGTCTTCTTTCTCCTCTAGGAACACACTGTATTCACTCTGCTCTAGGAACACAGTGTCTTCACTCTGCTCTCGAACACACTGTCTTCTTTCTCCTCTAGGACCATACTGTCTTCACTCTGCGTTAGGAACACACTGTCTACACTCTGCTCTATTAACGCACGGTCTTCACTCTGCATTAGGAACACACTGTCTTCACTCTATTCTAGGAACACACTGTCTTCACTCTATTCTAGGAACACACTGTCTTCACTCTGCGTTAGGAACACACTGTCTTCACTCTGCTCTATTAACACACTGTCTTCCCTCTGCATTAGGAACACACTGTCTTCCCTAAATTCTAGGAACACACTGTCTTCCCTCCGTTCTAGGAACGCAACGTCTTCACTCTGCTCTAGGAACACACTGTCTTCACTCTGCTCTTGGAACACACTGTCTTCGCTCTGCTCCATGCACATACACCGCAACTCTGCGTTAGGAACACACAGTCTTCACTATGCGTTAGGAACATACTGTCTTCTCTATGTGTTAGGAACACATTTTCTTCACTATGCGTTAGGAACACACTGTCTTCACTCTGCTGTAGGAACACACTGTATTCACTCTGCATTAGGAACACACTGACTTCACTCTGCATTAGGAACACACTGTCTACATTCAGCTCTAGGAACACACTGTCTTCACTCTGCTCTAGGAACACACTGTCTTCACTCTGCTCTAGGAATACACTGTCTTCTTTCTCCTCTAGGAACACACTGTCTTCACTCTGCTCTAGGAACACACTGTCCTCACTCTGCCCTAGGAACACACTGTCGTCTTTCTCCTCTAGGACCATACTGTCTTCACTCTGCGTTAGGAACACACTGTCTACACTCTGCTCTATTAACACACGGTCTTCACTCTGCATTAGGAACACAATGTCTTTACTCTGCTCCATGCACATACACCGCAATTCGGCGTTAGGAACACACGGTCTTCACTCTGCTCTAGGAACACACTGTCTTCACTCTGCTCTAGGAACACACTGTCGTCTTTCTCCTCTAGGACCATACTGTCTTCACTCTGCATTAGGAACACACTGTCTTCACTATGCGTTAGGAACACACTGTCTTCATTCTGCTCTAGGAAGACACTGTCTTCCCTCTGCATTAGGAACGCACTGTCTTCACTCTGCATTTGGAACAAACTGTCTTCACTCTGCTCTAGGAACACACTGTCTTCACTCTGCTCTAGGAACACACTGTCTTCACTCTGCATTAGGAACACACTGTCTTCACTCTGCTCTAGGAACACACTGTCTTCTTTCTCCTCTAGGAACACACTGTCTTCACTCTGCGTTAGGAACACACTGTATTCACTCTATTCTAGGAACACACTGTCTTCACTCTGCGTTAGGAACACACTGTCTTCACTCTGCTCTATTAACACACTGTCTTCACTCTGCGTTAGGAACACACTGTCTTCACTCTGCTCTATTAACACACTGTCTTCCCTCTGCATTAGGAACACACTGTCTTCACTCAATTCTAGGAACACACTGTCTTCACTCTGCATTAGGAACACACTGTCTTCACTCTATTCTAGGAACACACTGTCTTCACTCCGTTCTAGGAACACACTGTCTTCACACTGCATTAGGAACACACTGTCTTCTTTCTCCTCTAGGAACACATTGTCTTCACTCTGTGTTAGCAACACACTGTCTTCACTCTGCTCTATTAACACACTGTCTTTCCTCTGCATTAGGAACACACTGTCTTCACTCTGCTCTAGTAACACACTGTCTTTTCTCCGTTCTAGGAACACAATGTCTTCACTCTGCTCTAGGAACACACTGTCTTCACTCTGCTCTTGGAACACACTGTCTTCCCTCTGCTCCATGCACATACACCGCAACTTTGCCTTAGGAACACACAGTCTTCACTATGCATAGGAACATACTGTCTTCTCTATGCGTTAGGTACACATTGCCTTCACTATGAGTTAGGAACACACTGTCTTCACTATGCGTTAGGAACACACTGTCTTCATTCTGCTCTAGGAAGACACTGTCTTCCCTCTGCCTTAGGAACAAACTATCTTCACTCTGCATTAGGAGCAAACTGTCTTCACTCTGCTCTAGGAACACACTGTCTTCCCTCTGCTCTAGGAACACACTGACTTCACTCTGCATTAGGAACAAACTGTCTTCACTCTGCTCTAGGAACACACTGTCTTCACTCTGCTCTAGGAACACACTGTCTTCACTCTGCATTAGGAACACAATGTCTTCACTCTGCTCTAGGAACACACTGTCTTCTTTCTCCTCTAGGAACACACTGTCTTCACTCTGCGTTAGGAACACACTGTCTTCACTCTGCTCTATTAACACACTGTCTTCTCTCTGCTTTAGGAACACACTGTCTTCCCTGTATTCTAGGAACACACTGTCTTCACTCCGTCCTAGGAACACCCTGTCTTCACTCTGCATTAGGAACACACTGTCTTCAGTCTGCTCTAGGAACATACTGTCTTCACTCTGCTCTAGGAACACACTGTCTTCTTTCTCCTCTAGGAACACACTGTCTTCACTCTGCTTTAGGAACACACTGTCTTCACTCTGCTTTATTAACACACTATCTTTCCTCTGCATTAGGAACACACTGTCTTCACTCCGCTCTAGTAACACACTGTCTTCCCTCCGTTCTAGGAACGCAATGTCTTCACTCTGCTCAAGGAACACACTGTCTTCTTTCTCCTCTAGGAACACACTGTCTTCACTCTGCTCCAGGAACAAACTGTCTTCAATCTGCTCTATGAACACACTGTCGTCTTTCTCCTCTAGGACCATATTGTCTTCACTCTGCGTTAGGAACACACTGTCTACACTCTGCTCTATTAACACATGGTCTTCACTCTGCATTAGGAACACAATGTCGTTACTCTGCTCCATGCACATACATGGCAATTCGGCGTTAGGAACACACTGTCTTTACCCTGCTCAAGGAACACCCTGTCTTCACACTTCATTAGGAACACAATGTCTTCACTCTGCATTAGGAACACACTGTCTATACTCTGCTCTAGGAACACACTGTCCTCACACTACATTAGTAACACACTGTCTTCACTCTGCATTAGGAACACACTGTCTTCACTCTGCATTAGGAACACACTGTCTTCACTCTGTTCTAGGTACACACTGTCTACACTCTGCTCTAGGAACACACTGTCTTCACTCTGCATTAGGAACACACTGTCTTCACTCTTCTCTTGGAACACACTGTCTTCACTCTGCTCTAGGAACTCATTGTCTTCACTCTGCCCCATGCACATACACCGCAACTCTGCGTTAGGAACACACTGTTTTCACTATGCGATAGGAAAATACTGCCTTCACTCTGCTCTCGGAACACACTGTCTTCACTCTGCTCCATGCAAATACACCTCAACTCTGCGTTAGGAACACACTGTCTTCACTATGCGTTAGAAACATACTGTCTTAACTATGCGTTAGGAACACACTGTCTTCACTATGCGTTAGGAACACACTGTCTTCATTCTGCTCTAGGAAGACACTGTCTTCACTCTGCATTAGGAACACACTGTCTTCACTCTGCATTAGGAACAAACTGTCTTCACTCTGCTCTAGGAACACACTGTCTTCACTCTGTATTGGAACAAACTGTCTTCACTCTGCTCTAGGAACACACAGTCTTCACTCTGCTCTAGGAACACACTGTCTTCACTCTGCATTAGGATCCCACTGTCTTCACTCTGCTCTAGGAACACACTGTCTTCTTTCTCCTCTAGGAACACACTGTCGTCACTCTGCGTTAGGAACACACTGTCTTCACTCTGCTCTATTAACACACTGTCTTCCCTCTGCATTAGGAACACACTGTCTTCACTCTATTCTAGGAACACACTGTCTTCACTCTATTCTAGGAACACACTGTCTTCACTCTGCGTTAGGAACACACTGTCTTCACTCTGCTCTATTAACACACTGTCTTCCCTCTGCATTAGGAACACACTGTCTTCCCTCAATTCTAGGAACACACTGTCTTCACTCCGTTCTAGAAACACACTGTCTTCACTCTGCATTAGGAACACACTGTCTTCACTCTATTCTAGGAACACACTGTCTTCACTCCGTTCTACGAACACACTGTCTTCACACTGCATTAGGAACACACTGTCTTCTTTCTCCTCTAGGAAACATTGTCTTCACTCTGCGTTAGCAACACACTGTCTTTACTCTGCTCTATTAAAACACTGTCTTTCCTCTGCATTAGGAACACACTGTCTTCACTCTGCTCTAGTAACACACTGTCTTTTCTCCGTTCTAGGAACACAATGTCTTCACGCTGCTCTAGGAACACACTGTCTTCACTCTGCATTAGGAGCAAACTGTCTTCACTCTGCTCTAGGAACACACTGTCTTCCCTCTGCTCTAGGAACACACTGACTTCACTCTGCATTAGGAACAAACTGTCTTCACTCTGCTCTAGGAACACACTGTCTTCACTCTGCTCTAGGAACACACTGTCTTCACTCTGCATTAGGAACACAATGTCTTCACTCTGCTCTGTTAACACACAGTCTTCCCTCTGCAATAGGAACAAACTATCTTCACTCTGCATTAGGAGCAAACTGTCTTCACTCTGCTCTAGGAACACACTGTCTTCCCTCTGCTCTAGGAACACACTGACTTCACTCTGCATTAGGATCAAACTGTCTTCACTCTGCTCTAGGAACACACTGTCTTCAATCTCCTCTAGGAACACACTGTTGTCTTTCTCCTCTAGGACCATATTGTCTTCACTCTGCGTTAGGAACACAATGTCTACACTCTGCTCTATTAACACACGGTCTTCACTCTGCATTAGGAACACAATGTCGTTACTCTGCTCCATGCACATACACCGCAATTCGGGGTTAGGAACACACTGTCTTTACTCTGCTCAAGGAACACCCTGTCTTCACACTTCATTAGGAACACACTGTCTTCACTCTGCATTAGGAACACACTGTCTATACTCTGCTCTAAAAACACACTGTCTTCACACTACATTAGGAACATACTGTCTTCACTCTGCATTAGGAACACACTGTCTTCACTCTGCATTAGGAACACACTGTCTTCACTCTGTTCTAGGTACACACTGTCTACACTCTGCTCTAGGAACACACTGTCTTCACTCTGCATTAGGAACACACTGTCTTCACTCTTCTCTTGGAACACACTGTCTTCACTCTGCTCTAGGAACTCATTGTCTTCACTCTGCCCCATGCACATACACCGCAACTCTGCGTTAGGAACACACTGTTTTCACTATGCGATAGGAAAATACTGCCTTCACTCTGCTCTAGGAACACACTGTCTTCACTCTGCTCTATTAACACACTGTCTTCACTCTGCGTTAGGAACACACTGTCTTCACTCTGCTCTATTAACACACTGTCTTCCTCTGCATTAGGAACACACTGTCTTCACTCAATTCTAGGAACACACTGTCTTCACTCCGTTCTAGGAACACACTGTCTTCACTCTGCATTAGGAACACACTGTCTTCACTCTATTCTAGGAACACACTGTCTTCACTCCGTTCTAGGAACACACTGTCTTCACACTGCATTAGGAACACACTGTCTTCTTTCTCCTCTAGGAACACATTGTCTTCACTCTGTGTTAGCAACACACTGTCTTCACTCTGCTCTATTAACACACTGTCTTTCCTCTGCATTAGGAACACACTGTCTTCACTCTGCTCTAGTAACACACTGTCTTTTCTCCGTTCTAGGAACACAATGTCTTCACTCTGCTCTAGGAACACACTGTCTTCACTCTGCTCTTGGAACACACTGTCTTCCCTCTGCTCCATGCACATACACCGCAACTTTGCCTTAGGAACACACAGTCTTCACTATGCATAGGAACATACTGTCTTCTCTATGCGTTAGGTACACATTGTCTTCACTATGAGTTAGGAACACACTGTCTTCACTATGCGTTAGGAACACACTGTCTTCATTCTGCTCTAGGAAGACACTGTCTTCCCTCTGCCTTAGGAACAAACTATCTTCACTCTGCATTAGGAGCAAACTGTCTTCACTCTGCTCTAGGAACACACTGTCTTCCCTCTGCTCTAGGAACACACTGACTTCACTCTGCATTAGGAACAAACTGTCTTCACTCTGCTCTAGGAACACACTGTCTTCACTCTGCTCTAGGAACACACTGTCTTCACTCTGCATTAGGAACACAATGTCTTCACTCTGCTCTAGGAACACACTGTCTTCTTTCTCCTCTAGGAACACACTGTCTTCACTCTGCGTTAGGAACACACTGTCTTCACTCTGCTCTATTAACACACTGTCTTCTCTCTGCTTTAGGAACACACTGTCTTCCCTGTATTCTAGGAACACACTGTCTTCACTCCGTCCTAGGAACACCCTGTCTTCACTCTGCATTAGGAACACACTGTCTTCAGTCTGCTCTAGGAACATACTGTCTTCACTCTGCTCTAGGAACACACTGTCTTCTTTCTCCTCTAGGAACACACTGTCTTCACTCTGCTTTAGGAACACACTGTCTTCACTCTGCTTTATTAACACATTATCTTTCCTCTGCATTAGGAACACACTGTCTTCACTCCGCTCTAGTAACACACTGTCTTCCCTCCGTTCTAGGAACGCAATGTCTTCACTCTGCTCAAGGAACACACTGTCTTCTTTCTCCTCTAGGAACACACTGTCTTCACTGTGCTCCAGGAACAAACTGTCTTCAATCTGCTCTAGGAACACACTGTCGTCTTTCTCCTCTAGGACCATACTGTCTTCACTCTGCGTTAGGAACACACTGTCTAAACTCTGCTCTATTAACACACGGTCTTCACTCTGCATTAGGAACACAATGTCGTTACTCTGCTCCATGCACATACATGGCAATTCGGCGTTAGGAACACACTGTCTTTACCCTGCTCAAGGAACACCCTGTCTTCACACTTCATTAGGAACACAATGTCTTCACTCTGCATTAGGAACACACTGTCTATACTCTGCTCTAGGAACACACTGTCTTCACACTACATTAGTAACACACTGTCTTCACTCTGCATTAGGAACACACTGTCTTCACTCTGCATTAGGAACACACTGTCTTCACTCTGTTCTAGGTACACACTGTCTACACTCTGCTCTAGGAACACACTGTCTTCACTCTGCATTAGGAACACACTGTCTTCACTCTTCTCTTGGAACACACTGTCTTCACTCTGCTCTAGGAACTCATTGTCTTCACTCTGCCCCATGCACATACACCGCAACTCTGCGTTAGGAACACACTGTTTTCACTATGCGATAGGAAAATACTGCCTTCACTCTGCTCTAGGAACACACTGTCTTCACTCTGCTCCATGCAAATACACCTCAACTCTGCGTTAGGAACACACTGTCTTCACTATGCGTTAGAAACATACTGTCTTAACTATGCGTTAGGAACACACTGTCTTCACTATGCGTTAGGAACACACTGTCTTCACTCTTCTCTTGGAACACACTGTCTTCACTCTTCTCTTGGAACACACTGTCTTCACTCTGCTCTAGGAACTCATTGTCTTCACTCTGCCCCATGCACATACACCGCAACTCTGCGTTAGGAACACACTGTTTTCACTATGCGATAGGAAAATACTGCCTTCACTCTGCTCTAGGAACACACTGTCTTCACTCTGCTCCATGCAAATACACCTCAACTCTGCCTTAGGAACACACTGTCTTCACTATGCATAGGAACATACTGTCTTCTCTATGCGTTAGGTACACATTGTCTTCACTATGAGTTAGGAACACACTGTCTTCACTCTGTTCTAGGTACACACTGTCTACACTCTGCTCTAGGAACACACTGTCTTCACTCTGCATTAGGAACACACTGTCTTCACTCTTCTCTTGTAACACACTGTCTTCACTCTGCTCTAGGAACTCATTGTCTTCACTCTGCCCCATGCACATACACCGCAACTCTGCGTTAGGAACACACTGTTTTCACTATGCGATAGGAAAATACTGCCTTCACTCTGCTCTAGGAACACACTGTCTTCACTCTGCTCCATGCAAATACACCTCAACTCTGCGTTAGGAACACACTGTCTTCACTATGCGTTAGAAACATATTGTCTTAACTATGCGTTAGGAACACACTGTCTTCACTATGCGTTAGGAACACACTGTCTTCATTCTGCTCTAGGAAGACACTGTCTTCACTCTGCATTAGGAACACACTGTCTTCACTCTGCATTAGGAACAAACTGTCTTCACTCTGCTCTAGGAACACACTGTCTTCACTCTGTATTGGAACAAACTGTCTTCACTCTGCTCTAGGAACAAACTGTCTTCACTCTGCTCTAGGAACACACTGTCTTCACTCTGCATTAGGATCCCACTGACTTCACTCTGCTCTAGGAACACACTGTCTTCTTTCTCCTCTAGGAACACACTGTCTTCACTCTGCGTTAGGAACACACTGTCTTCACTCTGCTCTATTAACACACTGTCTTCCCTCTGCATTAGGAACACACTGTCTTCACTCTATTCTAGGAACACACTGTCTTCACTCTATTCTAGGAACACACTGTCTTCACTCTGCGTTAGGAACACACTGTCTTAACTCTGCTCTATTAACACACTGTCTTCCCTCTGCATTAGGAACACACTGTCTTCCCTCAATTCTAGGAACACACTGTCTTCACTCCGTTCTAGAAACACACTGTCTTCACTCTGCATTAGGAACACACTGTCTTCACTCTATTCTAGGAACACACTGTCTTCACTCCGTTCTAGGAACACACTGTCTTCACACTGCATTAGGAACACACTGTCTTCTTTCTCCTCTAGGAACACATTGTCTTCACTCTGCGTTAGCAACACAATGTCTTCACTCTGCTCTATTAAAACACTGTCTTTCCTCTGCATTAGGAACACACTGTCTTCACTCTGCTCTAGTAACACACTGTCTTTTCTCCGTTCTAGGAACACAATGTCTTCACGCTGCTCTAGGAACACACTGTCTTCACTCTGCATTAGGAGCAAACTGTCTTCACTCTGCTCTAGGAACACACTGTCTTCCCTCTGCTCTAGGAACACACTGACTTCACTCTGCATTAGGAACAAACTGTCTTCACTCTGCTCTAGGAACACACTGTCTTCACTCTGCTCTAGGAACACACTGTCTTCACTCTGCATTAGGAACACAATGTCTTCACTCTGCTCTGTTAACACACAGTCTTCCCTCTGCAATAGGAACAAACTATCTTCACACTGCATTAGGAGCAAACTGTCTTCACTCTGCTCTAGGAACACACTGTCTTCCCTCTGCTCTAGGAACACACTGACTTCACTCTGCATTAGGAACAAACTGTCTTCACTCTGCTCTAGGAACACACTGTCTTCAATCTCCTCTAGGAACACACTGTCGTCTTTCTCCTCTAGGACCATACTGTCTTCACTCTGCGTTAGGAACACAATGTCTACACTATGCTCTATTAACACACGGTCTTCACTCTGCATTAGGAACACAATGTCGTTACTCTGCTCCATGCACATACACCGCAATTCGGCGTTAGGAACATACTGTCTTTACTCTGCTCAAGGAACACCCTGTCTTCACACTTCATTAGGAACACACTGTCTTCACTCTGCATTAGGAATAGACTGTCTATACTCTGCTCTAAAAACACACTGTCTTCACACTACATTAGGAACATACTGTCTTCACTCTGCATTAGGAACACACTGTCTTCACTCTGCATTAGGAACACACTGTCTTCACTCTGTTCTAGGTACACACTGTCTACACTCTGCTCTAGGAACACACTGTCTTCACTCTGCATTAGGAACACACTGTCTTCACTCTTCTCTTGGAGCACACTGTCTTCACTCTGCTCTAGGAACTCATTGTCTTCACTCTGCCCCATGCACATACACCGCAACTCTGCGTTAGGAACACACTGTTTTCACTATGCGATAGGAAAATACTGTCTTCACTCTGCTCTAGGAACACACTGTCTTCACTCTGCTCCATGCACATACACCTCAACTCTGCGTTAGGAACACACCGTCTTCACTATGCGTTAGGAATATACTGTCTTAACTGTGCGTTAGGAACACACTGTCTTCACTATGCGTTAGGAACACACTGTCTTCATTCTGCTCTAGGAAGACACTGTCTTCCCTCTGCATTAGGAACACACTGTCTTCACTCTGCATTAGGAACAAACTGTCTTCACTCTGTTATAGGAACACACTGTCTTCACTCTGCATTTGGAACAAACTGTCTTCACTCTTCTCTAGGAACACACTGTCTTCACTCTGCTCTAGGAACACACTGTCTTCACTCTGCATTAGTAACACACTGTCTTCACTCTGCATTAGGAACACACTGTCTTCTTTCTCCTCTAGGAACACACTGTCTTCACTCTGCGTTAGGAACACACTGTCTTCACTCTGCTCTATTAACACACTGTCTTCCCTCTGCATTAGGAACACACTGTCTTCACTCTATTCTAGGAACACACTGTCTTCACTCCGTTCTAGGAACACACAGTCTTCACTCTGCATTAGGAACACACTGTCTTCACTCTGCTCTAGGAACATACTGTCTTCACTCTGCTCTAGGAACACACTGTCTTCTTTGTCCTCTAGGAACACACTGTCTTCACACTGCGTTAGGAACACACTGTCTTCACTCTGCACTATTAACACACTGTCTTTCCTCTGCATTAGGAACACACTGTCTTCACTCTGCTCTAGGAACACACTGTCTTCCCTCCGTTCTAGGAACACAATGTCTTCACTCTGTTCTAGGAACACACTGTCTTCACTCTGCTCTTGGAACACACTGTGTTCACTCTGCTCCATGCACATACACCGCAACTCTGCGTTAGGAACACACAGTCTTCACTATGCGTTAGGAACATACTGTCTTCTCTATGCGTTAGGTACACATTGTCTTCACTATGCGTTCGGAACACACTGTCTTCACTCTGTTCTAGGAACACACTGTATTCACTAAGCATTAGTAACACACTGACTTCACTCTGCATTAGGAACACACTGTCTACATTCTGCTATAGGAACACACTGTCTTCACTCTGCTCTAGGAACACACTGTCTTCACTCTGCTCTAGGAACACACTGTCTTCTTTCTCCTCTAGGAACACACTGTATTCACTCTGCTCTAGGAACACAGTGTCTTCACTCTGCTCTCGAACACACTGTCTTCTTTCTCCTCTAGGACCATACTGTCTTCACTCTGCGTTAGGAACACACTGTCTACACTCTGCTCTATTAACGCACGGTCTTCACTCTGCATTAGGAACACAATGTCTTTACACTGCTCCATGCACATACACCGCAATTCGGCGTTAGGAACACACTGTCTTTACTCTGCTCTAGGAACACACTGTCTTCACTCTTCATTATGAACACACTGTCTTCACTCTGCATTAGGAACACACTGTCTTCACTGTGCTCTAGGAACACACTGTCTTCACTCTGCTCAAGGAACACACTGTCTTCACTCTGCATTAGGAACACACTGTCTTCACTCAGCATTAGGAACACACTGTCTTCACTCTGCATTAGGAACACACTGTCTTCACTCTGCTCTTGGAACACACTGTCTTCACACTGCTCCATAAACAAACACCGCAACTCTGTGTTAGTAACACACTGTCTTCACTCTGCATTAGGAACACACTGTCTTCAATCTGCATTTGGAACACACTGTCTTCACTCTGCTCTAGGAACACACTGTCTTCACTCTGCTCCATGTACATACACCGCAACTCTGTGTTAGTAACACACTGTCTTCACTCTGTTTTAGGAACACACTGTCTTCATTATGCTCTAGGAACACATTGTCTTCACTCTGCCTTAGGATGATACTGTCTTCACTCTGCATTAGGAACACACTGTCTTCACTATGCTCCATGCACGTACACCGCAACTCTGCGTTTGGAACACACTGTCTTCACTCTGTTCTATGAACACACTGTTTTCACTCTGCATTAGGAACACACTGTCTTCATTCTGCTCTAGGAACACACTGTCTGCACTCTGCTCCATGCACATACACAGGAACTCTTTGTTAGGAACACACTGTCTTCACTCTGCATTAGGAACACACTGTCTTCACTCTGCATTAGGAACACACTGTCTTCACTCTGCTCTTGGAACACACTGTCTTCACTCTGCCTCATAAACAAACAGCGCAACTCTGTGTAGTAACACACTGTCTTCACTCTGCATTAGGAACACACTGTCTTCAATCTGCATTAGGAACACACTGTCTTCACTCTGCTCTAGGAACACACTGTCTTCACTCTGCTCCATGTACATACACCGCAACTCTGTGTTAGTAACACACTGTCTTCACTCTGTTTTAGGAACACACTGTCTTCATTATGCTCTAGGAACACATTGTCTTCACTCTGCCTTAGGATGATATTGTCTTCACTCTGCATTAGGAACACACTGTCTTCACTCTGCTCCATGCACGTACACCGCAACTCTGCGTTTGGAACACACTGTCATCACTCTGTTCTATGAACACACTGTTTTCACTCTGCATTAGGAACACACTGTCTTCATTCTGCTCTAGGAACACACTGTCTGCACTCTCCTCCATGCACATACACAGGAACTCTTTGTTAGGAACACACTGTATTCACTCTGCTGTAGTAACACTGCGTTAGGAACAAACTGTCTTCATTCTGTTCTAGGAACACACTGTTTTCACTATGCGTTAGGAACATACTGTCTTCACTCTGCTCTAGGAACACACTCTCTTCACTCTGCTCAATGCACATACACCGCAAATCTGCGTTAGGAACACACTTTCTTCACTATGCATTAGGAACATACTGTCTTCACTATGCGTTAGGTACACATTGTCTTCACTATGCGTTAGGAACACACTGACTTCACTCTGCACTAGGAACACACTGTATTCACTCTGCATTAGGAACACATTGACTTCACTCTGCATTAGGAACACACTGTCTACATTCTGCTCTAGGAACACACTGTCTTCACTCTGCTCTAGGAACACACTGTCTTCTTACTCCTCTAGAAACACACTGTCTTCACTCTGCTCTAGGAACACACTGTCTTCTTACTCCTCTAGGAACACACTGTATTCACTCTGCATTAGGAACACACTGACTTCACTCTGCATTAGGAACACACTGTCTACATTCTGCTCTAGGAACACACTGTCTTCACTCTGCTCTAGGAACACACTGTCTTCACTCTGCTCTAGGAACACGCTGTCTTCTTTCTCCTCTAGGAACACACTGTCTTCTTTCTCCTCTAGGACCATACTGTCTTCACTCTGCGTTAGGAACACACTGTCTACACTCTGCTCTATTAACACACGGTCTTCACTCTTCATTAGGAACACACTGTCTTCACTCTGCATTAGGAACACACTGTCTTCACTCTGCATGAGGAGCACACTGTCTTCACTCTGCTCTAGGAACACACTGTCTTAACTTTGCGCTAGGAACACACTCTCTTCACTCTGCTCTAGGAACACACTGTCTTCACTCTGCATTAGGAACACACTGTGTTCACACTGTATGAGGAACACACTGTCTTCACTCTGCTCTAGGAACACACTGTCTTCACTCTGCTCTAGGAACACACTGTCTTCACTCTGCTCCATGTACATACACCGCAACTCTGTGTTAGTAACACACTGTCTTCACTCTGCATTAGGAACACACTGTCTTCACTCTGCATTGGGAACACACTGTCCTCACTCTGCTCTAGGAACACACTGTCTTCACTCTGCTCCATGTACATACAACGCAACTCTGTGTTAGTAACACACTGCCTTCACTCTGTTTTAGGAACTCACTGTCTTCATTCTGCTCTAGGAACACATTGTCTTCACTCTGCGTTAGGATGATACTGTCTTCACTCTGCATTAGGAATACACTGTCTTCACTCTGCTTCATGCACATACACTGCAACTCTGCGTTTGGAACTCACTGTCTGCACTCTGTTCTATGAACACACTGTTTTCACTCTGCATTAGGAACACACTGTCTTCATTCTGCTCTAGGAACACACTGTCTTCACTCTGCTCCATGCACATACACAGGAACTCTTTGTTAGGAACACACTGTATTCACTCTGCTGTAGGAACATACGGTATTAACTCTGCGTTAGGAACAAACTGTCTTCATTCTGCTCTAGGAACACACTGTCTTCACTATGCTTTAGGAACATACTGTCTTCACTCTGCACTTGGAACACACTGTTTTCAATCTGCATTAGGAACACACTGTCTTCACTCTGCATTAGGAACAAACTGTCTTCACTCTACTCTAGGAAGACACTGTCTTCACTCTGCTCTAGGAACACACTGTCTTCTTTCTCCCCTAGGAACTCACTGTCTTCACTCTGCTCTAGGAACACACTGTCTTCCCTCTGCTCTAGGACCACACTGTCTTCACCCTGCTCTAGGAACACACTGTCTTCACTCTGCTCTAGGAACACACTGTCTTCTTTCTCCTCTAGGACCACACTGTCTTCACTCTGCGTTAGGAACATACTGTCTACACTCTGCTCTATTAACACACGGTCTTCACTCTGCATTAGGAACACACTGTCTTCACTCTGCTCTAGGTACACACTGTCTTCACTCTGCTCTAGGAACACACTGTCTTCACTCTGCATTAGGAAAACACTATCTTCACTCTGCATTAGGAACACACTGTCTTCACTCTTCTTGGAACACACTGTCTTCACTCTGCTCTAGGAACAAATTGTGTTCACTCTGCTCCATGCACATACACCGCAACTCTGCGTTAGGAACACACTGTTTTCACTATGCGATAGGAAAATACTCTCTTCACACTGCTCTAGAAACACACTGTCTTCACTCTGCTCCATGCACATACACCTCAACTCTGCATTAGGAACACACTGTCTACACTCTGCTCTATTAACGCACGGTCTTCACTCTGCATTAGGAACACAATGTCTTTACACTGCTCCATGCACATACACCGCAATTCGGCGTTAGGAACACACTGTCTTTACTCTGCTCTAGGAACACACTGTCTTCACTCTTCATTATGAACACACTGTCTTCACTCTGCATTAGGAACACACTGTCTTCACTGTGCTCTAGGAACACACTGTCTTCACTCTGCTCAAGGAACACACTGTCTTCACTCTGCATTAGGAACACACTGTCTTCACTCTGCATTAGGAACACACTGTCTTCACTCAGCATTAGGAACACACTGTCTTCACTCTGCATTAGGAACACACTGTCTTCACTCTGCTCTTGGAACACACTGTCTTCAATCTGCTCCATAAACAAACACCGCAACTCTGTGTTAGTAACACACTGTCTTCACTCTGCATTAGGAACACACTGTCTTCAATCTGCATTTGGAACACACTGTCTTCACTGTGCTCTAGGAACACACTGTCTTCACTCTGCTCCATGTACATACACCGCAACTCTGTGTTAGTAACACACTGTCTTCACTCTGTTTTAGGAACACACTGTCTTCATTATGCTCTAGGAACACATTGTCTTCACTCTGCCTTAGGATGATACTGTCTTCACTCTGCATTAGGAACACACTGTCTTCACTCTGCTCCATGCACGTACACCGCAACTCTGCGTTTGGAACACACTGTCTTCACTCTGTTCTATGAACACACTGTTTTCACTCTGCATTAGGAACACACTGTCTTCATTCTGCTCTAGGAACACACTGTCTGCACTCTGCTCCATGCACATACACAGGAACTCTTTGTTAGGAACACACTGTATTCACTCTGCTGTAGGAACATACGGTAGTAACACTGCGTTAGAAACAAACTGTCTTCATTCTGTTCTAGGAACACACTGTTTTCACTATGCGTTAGGAACATACTGTCTTCACTCTGCTCTAGGAACACACTCTCTTCACTCTGCTCCATGCACATACACCGCAACTCTGCGTTAGGAACACACTTTCTTCACTATGAATTAGGAACATACTGTCTTCACTATGCGTTAGGTACACATTGTCTTCACTATGCGTTAGGAAGACACTGTCTTCACTCTGCACTAGGAACACACTGTATTCACTCTGCATTAGGAACACATTGACTTCTCTCTGCATTAGGAACACACTGTCTACATTCTGCTCTAGGAACACACTGTCTTCACTCTGCTCTAGGAACACACTGTCTTCTTACTCCTCTAGAAACACACTGTCTTCACTCTGCTCTAGGAACACACTGTCTTCTTACTCCTCTAGGAACACACTGTATTCACTCTGCATTAGGAACACACTGACTTCACTCTGCATAAGGAACACACTGTCTACATTCTGCTCTAGGAACACACTGTCTTCACTCTGCTCTAGGAACACACTGTCTTCACTCTGCTCTAGGAACACACTGTCTTCTTTCTCCTCTAGGAACACACTGTCTTCTTTCTCCTCTAGGACCATACTGTCTTCACTCTGCGTTAGGAACACACTGTCTACACTCTGCTCTATTAACACACGGTCTTCACTCTTCATTAGGAACACACTGTCTTCACTCTGCATTAGGAACACACTGTCTTCACTCTGCATGAGGAGCACACTGTCTTCACTCTGCTCTAGGAACACACTGTCTTAACTCTGCGCTAGGAACACACTCTCTTCACTCTGCTCTAGGAACACACTGTCTTCACTCTGCATTAGGAACAGACTGTGTTCACACTGTATGAAGAACACACTGTCTTCACTCTGCTCTAGGAACACACTGTCTTCACTCTGCTCTAGGAACACACTGTCTTCACTCTGCTCCATGTACATACACCGCAACTCTGTGTTAGTAACACACTGTCTTCACTCTGCATTAGGAACACACTGTCTTCACTCTGCATTGGGAACACACTGTCCTCACTCTGCTCTAGGAACACACTGTCTTCACTCTGCTCCATGTACATACAACGCAACTCTGTGTTAGTAACACACTGTCTTCACTCTGTTTTAGGAACTCACTGTCTTCATTCTGCTCTAGGAACACATTGTCTTCACTCTGCGTTAGGATGATACTGTCTTCACTCTGCATTAGGAACACAATGTCTTCACTCTGCTTCATGCACATACACTGCAACTCTGCGTTTGGAACTCACTGTCTGCACTCTGTTCTATGAACACACTGTTTTCACTCTGCATTAGGAACACACTGTCTTCATTCTGCTCTAGGAACACACTGTCTTCACTCTGCTCCATGCACATACACAGGAACTCTTTGTTAGGAACACACTGTATTCACTCTGCTGTAGGAACATACGGTATTAACTCTGCGTTAGGAACAAACTGTCTTCATTCTGCTCTAGGAACACACTGTCTTCACTATGTGTTAGGAACATACTGTCTTCACTCTGCACTAGGAAAACACTGTTTTCAATCTGCATTAGGAACACACTGTCTTCACTCTGCATTAGGAACAAACTGTCTTCACTCTGCTCTAGGAAGACACTGTCTTCACTCTGCTCTAGGAACACACTGTCTTCTTTCTCCCCTAGGAACTCACTGTCTTCACTCTGGTCTAGGAACACACTGTCTTCCCTCTGCTCTAGGAACACACTGTCTTCACTCTGCTCTAGGAACACACTGTCTTCACTCTGCTCTAGGAACACACTGTCTTCTTTCTCCTCTAGGACCACACTGTCTTCACTCTGTGTTAGGAACATACTGTCTACACTCTGCTCTATTAACACACGGTCTTCACTCTGCATTAGGAACACACTGTCTTCACTCTGCTCTAGGTACACACTGTCTTCACTCTGCTCTAGGAACACACTGTCTTCACTCTTCATTAGGAAAACACTATCTTCACTCTGCATTAGGAACACACTGTCTTCACTCTTCTTGGAACACACTGTCTTCACTCTGCTCTAGGAACAAATTGTGTTCACTCTGCTCCATGCACATACACCGCAACTCTGTGTTAGGAACACACTGTTTTCACTATGCGATAGGAAAATACTCTCTTCACTCTGCTCTAGAAACACACTGTCTTCACTCTGCTCCATGAACATACACCTCAACTCTGCATTAGGAACACACTGTCTTTACTATGCGTTAGGAACATACTGTCTTAACTATGCGTTAGGAACACACTGTCTTCACTATGCGTTAGTAACACACTGTCTTCATTCTGCTCTAGGAAGACACTGTCTTTCCTCTGCATTAGGAACACACTGTCTTCACTCTATATTAGGAACAAACTGTCTTCACTCTGCTCTAGGAACACACTGTATTCACTCTGCTCTAGGAACACACTGTATTCACTCTGCTCTAGGAACACACTGTCTTCTTTCTCCTCTAGGACCACACTGTCTTCACTCTGCGTTAGGAACACACTGTCTTCACTCTGCTCTATTACCACACTGTCTTCCCTCTGCATTAGGAACACACTGTCTTCACTCTGCTCTAGGAACACACTGTCTTCTTTCTCCTCTAGGAACACACTGTCTTCACTCTGCGTAAGGAACACACTGTCTTCACTCTCCTCTATTAACACACTGTCTTCCCTCTGCATTAGGAACACACTGTCTTCACCCTATTCTAGGAACACACTGTCTTCACTCCCTTCTATGAACACACTGTCTTCACTCTGCATTAGGAACACACTGTCTTCACTCTGTTCTAGGAACACACTGTCTTCACTCTGCTCTAGGAACACACTGTCTTCTTTCTCCTCTAGGAACACACTGTCTTCACTCTGCGTTAGGAACACACTGTCTTCACTCTGCTCTATTAACACACTGTCTTTCCTCTGCATTAGGAACACACTGTCTTCACTCCGCTCTAGGAACACACTGTCTTCACTCCGTTCTAGGAACACAATGTCTTCACTCTGCTCTAGGAACACACTGTCTTCACTCTGCTCTTGGAACACACTGTCTTCACTCTGCTCTAGGAACACACTGTCTTCACTCTGCCTTAGGAACACACTGTCTTCACTCTGCTCTAGGAACACACTGTCTTCTTTCTCCTCTAGGAACACACTGTCTTTACTCTGCTCTAGGAACACACTGTCTTCACTCTATTCTAGGAACACACTGTCTTCACTCTGCTCCATGCACGTACACCGCAACTCTGCGTTTGGAACACACTGTCTTCACTCTGTTCTATGAACACACTGTTTTCACTCTGCATTAGGAACACACTGTCTTCATTCTGCTCTAGGAACACACTGTCTGCACTCTGCTCCATGCACATACACAGGAACTCTTTGTTAGGAACACACTGTCTTCACTCTGCATTAGGAACACACTGTCTTCACTCTGCATTAGGAACACACTGTCTTCACTCTGCTCTTGGAACACACTGTCTTCACTCTGCTCCATAAACAAACACCGCAACTCTGTGTTAGTAACACACTGTCTTCACTCTGCATTAGGAACACACTGTCTTCAATCTGCATTAGGAACACACTGTCTTCACTCTGCTCTAGGAACACACTGTCTTCACTCTGCTCCATGTACATACACCGCTACTCTGTGTTAGTAACACACTGTCTTCACTCTGTTTTAGGAACACACTGTCTTCATTATGCTCTAGGAACACATTGTCTTCACTCTGCCTTAGGATGATACTGTCTTCACTCTGCATTAGGAACACACTGTCTTCACTCTGCTCCATGCACGTACACCGCAACTCTGCGTTTGGAACACACTGTCATCACTCTGTTCTATGAACACACTGTTTTCACTCTGCATTAGGAACACACTGTCTTCATTCTGCTCTAGGAACACACTGTCTGCACTCTGCTCCATGCACATACACAGGAACTCTTTGTTAGGAACACACTGTATTCACTCTGCTGTAGGAACATACGGTAGTAACACTGCGTTAGGAACAAACTGTCTTCATTCTGTTCTAGAAACACACTGTTTTCACTATGCGTTAGGAACATACTGTCTTCACTCTGCTCTAGGAACACACTCTCTTCACTATGCATTAGGAACATACTGTCTTCACTATGCGTTAGGTACACATTGTCTTCACTATGCGTTAGGAACACACTGTCTTCACTCTGCTCCATGCACATACACAGGAACTCTTTGTTAGGAACACACTGTCTTCACTCTGCTCTAGGAACACACTGTCTTCTTTCTCCTCTAGGAACACACTGTCTTCACTCTGCTCTAGGAACACCCTGTCTTCACTCTGCATTAGGAAAACACTATCTTCACTCTGCATTAGGAACACACTGTTTTCACTCTGCATTAGGAACAAACTGTCTTTACTCTGCTCTAGGAACACACTGTTTTCACTCTGCTCTAGGAACACACTGTCTTCACTCTGCTCTAGGAACACACTGTCTTCACTCTGCTCTAGGAACACACTGTCTTCTTTCTCCTCTAGGAACACACTGTCTTCACTCTGCGTTAGGAACACACTGTCTTCACTCTGCTCTATTAACACACTGTCTTCCCTCTGCATTAGGAACACACTGTCTTCTTTCTCCTCTAGGAACACACTGTCTTCACTCTGCGTTAGGAACACACTGTCTTCACTCTCCTCTATTAACACACTGTCTTCCCTCTGCATTAGGAACACACTGTCTTCTACCTATTCTAGGAACACACTGTCTTCACCCTATTCTAGGAACACACTGTCTTCACTCTGCATTAGGAACACACTGTCTTCACTCTGCTCTAGGAACACACTGTCTTCACTCTGCTCTAGGAACACACTGTCTTCTTTCTCCTCTAGGAACACACTGTCATCACTCTGCGTTAGGAACACACTGTCTTCACTCTGCTCTATTATCACACTGTGTTTCCTCTGCATTAGGACACACTCTCTTCACTCCGCTCTAGGAACACACTGTCTTCACTCTGCTCTAGGAACACACTGTCTTCACTCTGCTCTAGGAACACACTGTCTAAACTCTGCCTTAGGAACACACTGTCTTCACTCTGCATTGGGAACACACTGTCTTCACTCTGCTCTAGGAACACACTGTCTTCACTCTGCTCCATGTACATACACCGCAACTCTGTGTTAGTAACACACTGTCCTCACTCTGTTTTAGGAACTCACTGTCTTCATTCTGCTCTAGGAACACATTGTCTTCACTCTGCGTTAGGATGATACTGTCTTCACTCTGCATTAGGAACACACTGTCTTCACTCTGCTCCATGCACATAAACCGCAACTCTGCGTTTGGAACACTCTGTCTGCACTCTGTTCTATGAACACACTGTTTTCACTCTGCATTAGGAACACACTGTCTTCATTCTGCTCTAGGAACACACTGTCTTCACTCTGCTCCATGCACATACACAGGAACTCTTTGTTAGGAACACACTGTATTCACTCTGCTGTAGGAACATACGGTATTAACTCTGCGTTAGGAACAAACTGTCTTCACTCTGCATTAGGAACACACTGTCTTCACTCTGCTCTAGGAACACACTGTCTTCACTCTGCTCCAGGAACACACTGTCTTCTTTCTCCTCTAGGAACACACTGTCATCACTCTGCGTTAGGAACACACTGTCTTCACTCTGCTCTATTATCACACTGTGTTTCCTCTGCATTAGGAACACACTCTCTTCACTCCGCTCTAGGAACACACTGTCTTCACTCCGTTCTAGGAACACAATGTCTTCACTCTGCTCTAGGAACACACTGTCTTCACTCTGCTCTTGGAACACACTGTCTTCACTCTGCTCTAGGAACACACTGTCTTCACTCTGCCTTAGGAACACACTGTCTTCACTCTGCTCTAGGAACACACTGTCTTCTTTCTCCTCTACGAACACACTGTCTTCACTCTGCTCTAGGAACACACTGTCTTCACTCTATTCTAGGAACACACTGTCTTCACTCCCTTCTAGGAACACACTGTCTTCACTCTGCATTAGGAACACACTGTCTTCACTCTGCTCTAGGAACACACTGTCTTTACTCTGCTCTAGGAACACACTGTCTTCTTTCTCCTCTAGGAACACACTGTCTTCACTCTGCGTTAGGAACACACAGTCTTCACTCTGCTCTATTAACACACTGTCTTTCCTCTGCATTAGGAACACACTGTCTTCACTCCGCTCTAGGAACACACTGTCTAAACTCTGCCTTAGGAACACACTGTCTTCACTCTGCTGTAGAAACACACTGCCTTCACTCAGCTCCATGCACATACACCGTAACTCTGCGTTAGGAACACACTGTCTTTACTCTGCTCTAAGAACACACTGTCTTCACTATGCATTAGGAACACACTGTCTTCACTCTGCATTAGGAACACACTGTCTTCACTCTGCATTAGGAACACACTCTCTTCACTCTGCTCTAGGAGCACACTGTCTTCACTCTGCTCCATGCACATACACAGCAACTCTTTGTTAGAAACACACTGTCTTCAATCTGCTGTAGGAACACACAGTATTCACTCTGCATTAGGAACACACTGTCTTCACTCTGCTCTAGGAACACACTGTCTTCACTCTGCTCCATGCACATACACAGCAACTCTGTATTAGGGACCCACTGTCTTCACTATGCGATAGGAAAATACTGTCTTCACTCTGCTCTAGGAACACACTGTGTTCACTCTGCTCTAGGAACACACTGTCTTCACTCTGCATTATGAACACACTGTCTTCACTCTGTATGAGGAACACACTGTCTTCACTCTGCTCTAGGAACACACTGCCTTCACTCTGCTCCATGTACATACACCGCAACTCTGTGTTAGTAACACACTGTCTTCACTCTGCATTCGGAACACACTGTCTTCACTCTGCATTGGGAACACACTGTCTTCACTCTGCTCTAGGAACACACTGTCTTCAATCTGCTCCATGTACATACACCGCAACTCTGTGTTAGTAACACACTGTCCTCACTCTGTTTTAGGAACTCACTGTCTTCATTCTGCTCTAGGAACACATTGTCTTCACTCTGCGTTAGGATGATACTGTCTTCACTCTGCATTAGGAACACACTGTCTTCACTCTGCTCCATGCACATAAACCGCAACTCTGCGTTTGGAACACTCTGTCTGCACTCTGTTCTATGAACACACTGTTTTCACTCTGCATTAGGAACACACTGTCTTCATTCTGCTCTAGGAACACACTGTCTTCACTCTGCTCCATGCACATACACAGGAACTCTTTGTTAGGAACACACTGTATTCACTCTGCTGTAGGAACATACGGTATTAACTCTGCGTTAGGAACAAACTGTCTTCACTCTGCATTAGGAACACACTGTCTTCACTCTGCATTAGGAACACACTGTCTTCACTCTGCTCTAGGTACACCTTGTCTTCACTCTGCTCTAGGAACACCCTGTCTTCACTCTGCATTAGGAAAACACTATCTTCACTCTGCATTAGGAACACACTGTCTTTACTCTGCTCTTGGAACACACTGTCTTCCCTCTGCTCTTGGAACACATTGTCTTCACTCTGCTCCATGCACATAAACCGCAACTCTGCGTTAGGAAGACACTGTTTTCACTATGCGATAGGAAAATACTCTCTTCACTCTGCTCTAGAAACACACTGTCTTCACTCTGCTCCATGCACATACACCTCAACTCTGCGTTAGGAACACACTGTCTTTACTATGCGTTAGGAACATACTGTCTTAACTATGCGTTAGGAACACAATGTCTTCACTATGCGTTAGGAACACACTGTCTTCATTCTGCTCTAGGAAGACACTGTCTTTCCTCTGCATTAGGAACACACTGTCTTCACTCTGGATTAGGAACAAACTGTCTTCACTCTGCTCTAGGAACACACTGTCTTCACTCTGCTCTAGGAACACACTGTCTTCACTCGGCTCTAGGAACACACTGTCTTCTTTTTCCTCTAGGAACACACTGTCTTCACTCTGCCTTAGGAACACACTGTCATCACTCTGCTCTATTAACACACTGTCTTCCCTCTGCATTAGGAAAACACTGTGTTCACTCTGCTCTAGGAACACACTGCCTTCTTTCCCCTCTAGGAACACACTGTCTTCACTCTGCGTTAGGAACACACTGTCTTCACTCTCCTCTATTAACACACTGTCTTCCCTCTGCATTAGGAACACACTGTCTTCACCCTATTCTTGGAACACACTGTCTTCACTCTGCATTAGGAACACACTGTCTTCACTCTGCTCTAGGAACACACTGTCTTCACTCTGCTCTAGGAACACACTGTCTTCACTCTGCTCTGGAACACACTGTCTTCTTTCTCCTCTAGGAACACACTGTCTTCACTCTGCGTTAGGAACACACTGTCTTCACTCTCCTCTATTAACACACTGACTTCCCTCTGCATTAGGAACACACTGTCTTCACCCTATTCTAGGAAGTCACTGTCTTCACTCCCTTCTAGGAACACACTGTCTTCACTCTGCATTAGGAACACACTGTCTTCACTCTGCATTAGGAACACACTCTCTTCACTCTGCTCTAGGAGCACACTGTCTTCATCTGCTCCATGCACATACACAGCAACTCTTTGTAAGAAACACACTGTCTTCAATCTGCTGTAGGAAAACACAGTATTCACCCTGCATTAGGAACACACTGTCTTCACTCTGCTCTAGGAACACACAGTCTTCACTCTGCGCCATGCACATACACAGCAACTCTGTATTAGGGACACACTGTCTTCACTATGCGATAGGAAAATACTGTCTTCACTCTGCTCTAGGAACACACTGTCTTCACTCTGCTCTAGGAACACACTGTCTTCACTCTGCATTAGGAACACACTGTCTTCACTTTGTATGAGGAACAAACTGTCTTCACTCTGCTCTAGGAACACACTGTCTTCACTCTGCTCCATGTACATACACCGCAACTCTGTGTTAGTAACACACTGTCTTCACTCTGCATTAGGAACACACTGTCTTCACTCTGCATTGGGAACACACTTTCTTCACTCTGCTCTAGAAACACAAATGTCTTCACTCTGCTCCATGTACATACACCGCAACTCTGTGTTAGTAACACACTGTCTTCACTCTGTTTTAGGAACTCACTGTCTTCATTCTGCTCTAGGAACCCATTGTCTTCACTCTGCGTTAGGATGATACTGTCTTCACTGTGCATTAGGAACACACTGTCTTCACTCTGCTCCATGCACATACACCGCAACTCTGCGTTTGGAACACATTGTCTGCACTCTGTTTTTTGAACACACTGTTTTCACTCTGCATTAGGAACACACTGTCTTCATTCTGCTCTAGGAACACACTGGCTTCACTCTGCTCCATGCACATACACAGGAACTCTTAGTTAGGAACACACTGTATTCACTCTGCTGTAGGAACATACGGTATTAACTCTGCGTTAGGAACAAACTGTCTTCATTCTGCTCTAGGAACACACTGTCTTCACTATGCGTTAGGAACATACTGTCTTCACTCTGCACTAGGAACACACTGTTTTCAATCTGCATTAGGAACACACTGTCTTCACTCTGCATTAGGAACAAACTGTCTTCACTCTGCTCTAGGAAGACACTGTCTTCACTCTGCTCTAGGAACACACTGTCTTCTTTCTCCCCTAGGAACTCACTGTCTTCACTCTGCTCTAGGAACACACTGTCTTCACTCTGCTCTAGGAACACACTGTCTTCACTCTGCTCTAGGAACACACTGTCTTCACTCTGCTCTAGGAACACACTGTCTTCACTCCGCGTTAGGAACACACTGTCTACACTCTGCTCTATTAACACACGGTCTTCACTCTGCATTAGGAACACACTGTCTTCACTCTGCATTAGGAACACACTGTATTCCCTCTGCTCTAGGTACACACTGTCTTCACTCTGCTCTAGGAACACCCTGTCTTCACTCTGCATTAGGAAAACACTATCTTCACTCTGCATTAGGAACACACTGTCTTCACTCTGCATTAGGAACAAACTGTCTTTACTCTGCTCTAGGAACACACTGTTTTCACTCTGCTCTAGGAACACACTGTCTTCACTCTGCTCTAGGAACACACTGTCTTCACTCTGCTCTAGGAACACACTGTCTTCTTTCTCCTCTAGGAACACACTGTTTTCACTCTGCGTTAGGAACACACTGTCTTCACTCTGCTCTATTAACACACTGTCTTCCCTCTGCATTAGGAACACACTGTCTTCTTTCTCCTCTAGGAACACACTGTCTTCACTCTGCGTTAGGAACACACTGTCTTCACTCTCCTCTATTAACACACTGTCTTCCCTCTGCATTAGGAACACACTGTCTTCTACCTATTCTAGGAACACACTGTCTTCACCATATTCTAGGAACACACTGTCTTCACTCTGCATTAGGAACACACTGTCTTCACTCTGCTCTAGGAACACACTGTCTTCACTCTGCTCTAGGAACACACTGTCTTCTTTCTCCTCTAGGAACACACTGTCATCACTCTGCGTTAGGAACACACTGTCTTCACTCTGCTCTATTATCACACTGTGTTTCCTCTGCATTAGGAACACACTCTCTTCACTCCGCTCTAGGAACACACTGTCTTCACTCCGTTCTAGGAACACAATGTCTTCACTCTGTTCTAGGAACACACTGTCTTCACTCTGCTCTTGGAACACACTGTCTTCACTCTGCTCTAGGAACACACTGTCTTCACTCTGCCTTAGGAACACACTGTCTTCACTCTGCTCTAGGAACACACTGTCTTCTTTCTCCTCTACGAACACACTGTCTTCTCTCTGCTCTAGGAACACACTGTCTTCACTCTATTCTAGGAACACACTGTCTTCACTCCCTTCTAGGAACACACTGTCTTCACTCTGCATTAGGAACACACTGTCTTCACTCTGCTCTAGGAACACACTGTCTTTACTCTGCTCTAGGAACACACTGTCTTCTTTCTCCTCTAGGAACACACTGTCTTCACTCTGCGTTAGGAACACACAGTCTTCACTCTGCTCTATTAACACACTGTCTTTCCTCTGCATTAGGAACACACTGCCTTCACTCAGCTCCATGCACATACACCGTAACTCTGCGTTAGGAACACACTGTCTTTACTCTGCTCTAAGAACACACTGTCTTCACTATGCATTAGGAACACACTGTCTTCACTCTGCATTAGGAACAAACTGTCTTCACTCTGCTCTAGGAAGACACTGTCTTCACTCTGCTCTAGGAACACACTGTCTTCTTTCTCCCCTAGGAACTCACTGTCTTCACTCTGCTCTAGGAACACACTGTCTTCACTCTGCTCTAGGAACACACTGTCTTCACTCTGCTCTAGGAACACACTGTCTTCACTCCGCGTTAGGAACACACTGTCTACACTCTGCTCTATTAACACACGGTCTTCACTCTGCATTAGGAACACACTGTCTTCACTCTGCATTAGGAACACACTGTATTCCCTCTGCTCTAGGTACACACTGTCTTCACTCTGCTCTAGGAACACCCTGTCTTCACTCTGCATTAGGAAAACACTATCTTCACTCTGCATTAGGAACACACTGTCTTCACTCTGCATTAGGAACAAACTGTCTTTACTCTGCTCTAGGAACACACTGTTTTCACTCTGCTCTAGGAACACACTGTCTTCACTCTGCTCTAGGAACACACTGTCTTCACTCTGCTCTAGGAACACACTGTCTTCTTTCTCCTCTAGGAACACACTGTTTTCACTCTGCGTTAGGAACACACTGTCTTCACTCTGCTCTATTAACACACTGTCTTCCCTCTGCATTAGGAACACACTGTCTTCTTTCTCTTCTAGGAACACACTGTCTTCACTCTGCGTTAGGAACACACTGTCTTCACTCTCCTCTATTAACACACTGTCTTCCCTCTGCATTAGGAACACACTGTCTTCTACCTATTCTAGGAACACACTGTCTTCACCATATTCTAGGAACACACTGTCTTCACTCTGCATTAGGAACACACTGTCTTCACTCTGCTCTAGGAACACACTGTCTTCACTCTGCTCTAGGAACACACTGTCTTCTTTCTCCTCTAGGAACACACTGTCATCACTCTGCGTTAGGAACACACTGTCTTCACTCTGCTCTATTATCACACTGTGTTTCCTCTGCATTAGGAACACACTCTCTTCACTCCGCTCTAGGAACACACTGTCTTCACTCCGTTCTAGGAACACAATGTCTTCACTCTGTTCTAGGAACACACTGTCTTCACTCTGTTCTTGGAACACACTGTCTTCACTCTGCTCTAGGAACACACTGTCTTCACTCTGCCTTAGGAACACACTGTCTTCACTCTGCTCTAGGAACACACTGTCTTCTTTCTCCTCTACGAACACACTGTCTTCTCTCTGCTCTAGGAACACACTGTCTTCACTCTATTCTAGGAACACACTGTCTTCACTCCCTTCTAGGAACACACTGTCTTCACTCTGCATTAGGAACACACTGTCTTCACTCTGCTCTAGGAACACACTGTCTTTACTCTGCTCTAGGAACACACTGTCTTCTTTCTCCTCTAGGAACACACTGTCTTCACTCTGCGTTAGGAACACACAGTCTTCACTCTGCTCTATTAACACACTGTCTTTCCTCTGCATTAGGAACACACTGTCTTCACTCCGCTCTAGGAACACACTGTCTAAATTCTGCCTTAGGAACACACTGTCTTCACTCTGCTGTAGAAACACACTGCCTTCACTCAGCTCCATGCACATACACCGTAACTCTGCGTTAGGAACACACTGTCTTTACTCTGCTCTAAGAACACACTGTCTTCACTATGCATTAGGAACACACTGTCTTCACTCTGCATTAGGAACACACTGTCTTCACTCTGCATTAAGAACTCACTCTCTTCACTCTGCTCTAGGAGCACACTGTCTTCACTCTGCTCCATGCACATACACAGCAACTCTTTGTTAGAAACACACTGTCTTCAATCTGCTGTAGGAACACACAATATTCACTCTGCATTAGGAACACACTGTCTTCACTCTGCTCTAGGAACACACTGTCTTCACTCTGCTCCGTGCACATACACAGCAACTCTGTATTAGGGACACACTGTCTTCACTATGCGATAGGAAAATACTGTCTTCATTCTGCTCTAGGAACACACTGTCTTCACTCTGCATTATGAACACACTGTCTTCACTCTGTATGAGGAACACACTGTCTTCACTCTGCTCTAGGAACACACTGCCTTCACTCTGCTCCATGTACATACACCGCAACTCTGTGTTAGTAACACACTGTCTTCACTCTGCATTCGGAACACACTGTCTTCACTCTGCATTGGGAACACACTGTCTTCACTCTGCTCTAGGAACACACTGTCTTCACTCTGCTCCATGTACATACACCGCAACTCTGTGTTAGTAACACACTGTCCTCACTCTGTTTTAGGAACTCACTGTCTTCATTCTGCTCTAGGAACACATTGTCTTCACTCTGCGTTAGGATGATACTGTCTTCACTCTGCATTAGGAACACACTGTCTTCACTCTGCTCCATGCACATAAACCGCAACTCTGCGTTTGGAACACTCTGTCTGCACTCTGTTCTATGAACACACTGTTTTCACTCTGCATTAGGAACACACTGTCTTCATTCTGCTCTAGGAACACACTGTCTTCACTCTGCTCCATGCACATACACAGGAACTCTTTGTTAGGAACACACTGTATTCACTCTGCTGTAGGAACATACGGTATTAACTCTGCGTTAGGAACAAACTGTCTTCACTCTGCATTAGGAACACACTGTCTTCACTCTGCTCTAGGAACACACTGTCTTCACTCTGCTCTAGGAACACACTGTCTTCTTTCTCCTCTAGGAACACACTGTCATCACTCTGCGTTAGGAACACACTGTCTTCACTCTGCTCTATTATCACACTGTGTTTCCTCTGCATTAGGAACACACTCTCTTCACTCCGCTCTAGGAACACACTGTCTTCACTCCGTTCTAGGAACACAATGTCTTCACTCTGCTCTAGGAACACACTGTCTTCACTCTGCTCTTGGAATACACTGTCTTCACTCTGCTCTAGGAACACACTGTCTTCACTCTGCCTTAGGAACACACTGTCTTCACTCTGCTCTAGGAACACACTGTCTTCTTTCTCCTCTACGAACACACTGTCTTCACTCCGCTCTAGGAACACACTGTCTTCACTCTATTCTAGGAACACACTGTCTTCACTCCCTTCTAGGAACACACTGTCTTCACTCTGCATTAGGAACACACTGTCTTCACTCTGCTCTAGGAACACACTGTCTTTACTCTGCTCTAGGAACACACTGTCTTCTTTCTCCTCTAGGAACACACTGTCTTCACTCTGCGTTAGGAACACACAGTCTTCACTCTGCTCTATTAACACACTGTCTTTCCTCTGCATTAGGAACACACTGTCTTCACTCCGCTCTAGGAACACACTGTCTAAACTCTGCCTTAGGAACACACTGTCTTCACTCTGCTGTAGAAACACACTGCCTTCACTCAGCTCCATGCACATACACCGTAACTCTGCGTTAGGAACACACTGTCTTTACTCTGCTCTAAGAACACACTGTCTTCACTATGCATTAGGAACACACTGTCTTCACTCTGCATTAGGAACACACTGTCTTCACTCTGCATTAGGAACACACTCTCTTCACTCTGCTCTAGGAGCACACTGTCTTCACTCTGCTCCATGCACATACACAGCAACTCTTTGTTAGAAACACACTGTCTTCAATCTGCTGTAGGAACACACAGTATTCACTCTGCATTAGGAACACACTGTCTTCACTCTGCTCTAGGAACACACTGTCTTCACTCTGCTCCATGCACATACACAGCAACTCTGTATTAGGGACACACTGTCTTCACTATGCGATAGGAAAATACTGTCTTCACTCTGCTCTAGGAACACACTGTGTTCACTCTGCTCTAGGAACACACTGTCTTCACTCTGCATTATGAACACACTGTCTTCACTCTGTATGAGGAACACACTGTCTTCACTCTGCTCTAGGAACACACTGCCTTCACTCTGCTCCATGTACATACACCGCAACTCTGTGTTAGTAACACACTGTCTTCACTCTGCATTCGGAACACACTGTCTTCACTCTGCATTGGGAACACACTGTCTTCACTCTGCTCTAGGAACACACTGTCTTCACTCTGCTCCATGTACATACACCGCAACTCTGTGTTAGTAACACACTGTCCTCACTCTGTTTTAGGAACTCACTGTCTTCATTCTGCTCTAGGAACACATTGTCTTCACTCTGCGTTAGGATGATACTGTCTTCACTCTGCATTAGGAACACACTGTCTTCACTCTGCTCCATGCACATAAACCGCAACTCTGCGTTTGGAACACTCTGTCTGCACTCTGTTCTATGAACACACTGTTTTCACTCTGCATTAGGAACACACTGTCTTCATTCTGCTCTAGGAACACACTGTCTTCACTCTGCTCCATGCACATACACAGGAACTCTTTGTTAGGAACACACTGTATTCACTCTGCTGTAGGAACATACGGTATTAACTCTGCGTTAGGAACAAACTGTCTTCACTCTGCCTTAGGAACACACTGTCTTCACTCTGCATTAGGAACACACTGTCTTCACTCTGCTCTAGGTACACCTTGTCTTCACTCTGCTCTAGGAACACCCTGTCTTCACTCTGCATTAGGAAAACACTATCTTCACTCTGCATTAGGAACACACTGTCTTCACTCTGCTCTTGGAACACACTGTCTTCCCTCTGCTCTTGGAACACATTGTCTTCACTCTGCTCCATGCACATAAACCGCAACTCTGCGTTAGGAAGACACTGTTTTCACTATGCGATAGGAAAATACTCTCTTCACTCTGCTCTAGAAACACACTGTCTTCACTCTGCTCCATGCACATACACCTCAACTCTGCTTTAGGAACACACTGTCTTTACTATGCGTTAGGAACATACTGTCTTAACTATGCGTTAGGAACACACTGTCTTCACTATGCGTTAGGAACACACTGTCTTCATTCTGCTCTAGGAAGACACTGTCTTTCCTCTGCATTAGGAACACACTGTCTTCACTCTGGATTAGGAACAAACTGTCTTCACTCTGCTCTAGGAACACACTGTCTTCACTCTGCTCTAGGAACACACTGTCTTCACTCGGCTCTAGGAACACACTGTCTTCTTTTTCCTCTAGGAACACATTGTCTTCACTCTGCCTTAGGAACACACTGTCATCACTCTGCTCTATTAACACACTGTCTTCCCTCTGCATTAGGAAAACACTGTGTTCACTCTGCTCTAGGAACACACTGCCTTCTTTCCCCTCTAGGAACACACTGTCTTCACTCTGCGTTAGGAACACACTGTCTTCACTCTCCTCTATTAACACACTGTCTTCCCTCTGCATTAGGAACACACTGTCTTCACCCTATTCTTGGAACACACTGTCTTCACTGCCTTCTAGGAACACACTGTCTTCACTCTGCATTAGGAACACACTGTCTTCACTCTGCTCTAGGAACACACTGTCTTCACTCTGCTCTAGGAACACACTGTCTTCACTCTGCTCTGGAACACACTGTCTTCTTTCTCCTCTAGGAACACACTGTCTTCACTCTGCGTTAGGAACACACTGTCTTCACTCTCCTCTATTAACACACTGTCTTCCCTCTGCATTAGGAACACACTGTCTTCACCCTATTCTAGGAACTCACTGTCTTCACTCCCTTCTAGGAACACACTGTCTTCACTCTGCATTAGGAACACACTGTCTTCACTCAGCATTAGGAACACACTCTCTTCACTCTGCTCTAGGAGCACACTGTCTTCACTCTGCTCCATGCACATACAAAGCAACTCTTTGTTAGAAACACACTGTCTTCAATCTGCTGTAGGAACACACAGTATTCACTCTCCATTAGGAACACACTGTCTTCACTCTGCTCTAGGAACACATTGTCTTCACTCTGCTCCATGTACATACACAGCAACCCTGTATTAGGGACACACTGTCTTCACTATGCGATAGGAAAATACTGTCTTCACTCTGCTCTAGGAACACACTGACTTCACTCTGCTCCATGCACATACACCGCAAATCTGCATTTGGAACACACTGTCTTCACTCTGCTCTAGGAACACAATGTCTTCACTCTGCATTAGGATGATAATGTCTTCACTCTGCTCTAGGAACAAACTTTCTTCACTCTGCTCCATGCACATACACCGCAACTCTGCGTTTGGAACACACTGTCTTCACTCTATTCTATGAACACACTGTTTCACTCTTCATTAGGAACACACTGTCTTCACTCTGCATTGGGGACACACTGTCTTCACTCTGAATTAGGGACACACTGCCTTCATTCTGCTCTAGGAACACACTGTCTTCACTCTGCTCCATGCACAGACACAGGAACTCTTTGTTAGGAACACACTGTATTCACTCTGCTGCAGGAACATACGGTATTAACTCTGCGTTAGGAACAATCTGTCTTCATTCTGCTCTAGGAACACACTGTCTTCACTATGCGTTAGGAACATACTGTCTTCACTCTGCTCTAGGAACACACTCTCTTCACTCTGCTCCATTCTCATACACCGCAACTCTACGTTAGGAACACACAGTCTTCACTATGCTTTAGGAACATACTCTCTTCTCTATGCGTTAGGTACACATTGTCTTCTCCATGCGTTAGGAACACACTGTCTTCACTCTCCTCTAGGAACACACTGTATTCACTATGCATTAGGAAAACATTGATTTCACTCTGCATTAGGAACACACTGTCTACATTCTGCTCTAGGAACACACTGTCTTCACTATGCGTTAGGAACACACTGTCTTCATCTGCTCTAGGAACACACTGTATGCTTTCTCCTCTAGGAACACACTGACTTCACTCTGCTCTAGGAACACTCTGTCTTCACTCTGCTCTAGGAACACACTGTCTCCTTTCTCCTCTAGGACCATACTGTCTTCACTCTGCGTTAGGAACACACTGTCTACACTCTGCTCTATTAAAACACGGTCTTCACTCGGCAGTAGGAACACACCGTCTTCATTCTGCTCTAGGAACACATTGTCTTAACTCTGCGTTAGGATGATACTGTCTTCACTCTGCATTAGGAACACACTGTCTTCTTTCTCCTCTAGGACCATACTGTCTTCACTCTGCGTTAGGAACTCACTGTCTGCACTCTGCTCTATTAACACACGGTCTTCACTCTGCATTAGGAACACAATGTCGTTACTCTGCTCCATGCACATACACCGCAATTCGGCGTTAGGAACACACTGTCTTTACTCTGCTCAAGGAACACCCTGTCTTCACACTTCATTAGGAACACACTGTCTTCACTCTGCATTAGGAACACACTGTCTATACTCTGCTCTAAAAACACACTGTCTTCACACTACATTAGGAACATACTGTCTTCAATCTGCATTAGGAACACACTGTCTTCACTCTGCATTAGGAACACACTATCTTCACTCTGTTCTAGGTACACACTGTCTACACTCTGCTCTAGGAACACACTGTCTTCACTCTGCATTAGGAACACACTGTCTTCACTCTTCTCTTGGAACACACTGTCTTCACTCTACTCTAAGAACTCATTGTCTTCACTCTGCCCCATGCACATACACCGCAACTCTGCATTTGGAACACACTGTTTTCACTATGCGATAGGAAAATACTGTCTTCACTCTGCTCTAGGAACACACTGTCTTCACTCTGCTCCATGCACATACACCTCCACTCTGCGTTAGGAACACACTGTCTTCACTATGCGTTAGGAATATACTGTCTTAACTGTGCGTTAGGAACACACTGTCTTCACTATGCGTTAGGAACACACTGTCTTCATTCTGCTCTAGGAAGACACTGTCTTCCCTCTGCATTAGGAACACACTGTCTTCACTCTGCATTAGGAACAAACTGTCTTCACTCTGCTCTAGGAACACACTGTCTTCACTCTGCATTTGGAACAAACTGTCTTCACTCTGCTCTAGGAACACACTGTCTTCACTCTGCTCTAGGAACACACTGTCTTCACTCTGCATTAGGAACACACTGTCTTCTTTCTCCTCTAGGAACACACTGTCTTCACTCTGCGTTAGGAACACACTGTCTTCACTCTGCTCTATTAACACACTGTCTTCCCTCTGCATTAGGAACACACTGTCTTCACTCTATTCTAGGAACACACTGTCTTCACTCCGTTCTAGGAACACACAGTCTTCACTCTGCATTAGGAACACACTGTCTTCACTCTGCTCTAGGAACATACTGTCTTCACTCTGCTCTAGGAACACACTGTCTTCTTTCTCCTCTAGGAACACACTGTCTTCACACTGCGTTAGGAACACACTGTCTTCACTCTGCACTATTAACACACTGTCTTTCCTCTGCATTAGGAACACACTGTCTTCACTCCGCTCTAGGAACACACTGTCTTCCCTCCGTTCTAGGAACACAATGTCTTCACTCTGCTCTAGGAACACACTGTCTTCACTCTGCTCTTGGAACACACTGTGTTCACTCTGCTCCATGCACATACACCGCAACTCTGCGTTAGGAACACACAGTCTTCACTATGCGTTAGGAACATACTGTCTTCTCTATGCGTTAGGTACACATTGTCTTCACTATGCGTTCGGAACACACTGTCTTCACTCTGCTCTAGGAACACACTGTATTCACTAAGCATTACTAACACACTGACTTCACTCTGCATTAGGAACACACTGTCTACATTCTGCTATAGGACCACACTGTCTTCACTCTGCTCTAGGAACACACTGTCTTCACTCTGCTCTAGGAACACACTGTCTTCTTTCTCCTCTAGGAACACACTGTATTCACTCTGCTCTAGGAACACAGTGTCTTCACTCTGCTCTCAAACACACTGTCTTCTTTCTCCTCTAGGACCATACTGTCTTCACTCTGCGTTAGGAACACACTGTCTACACTCTGCTCTATTAACGCACGGTCTTCACTCTGCATTAGGAACACAATGTCTTTACACTGCTCCATGCACATACACCGCAATTCGGCGTTAGGAACACACTGTCTTTACTCTGCTCTAGGAACACACTGTCTTCACTCTTCATTATGAACACACTGTCTTCACTCTGCATTAGGAACACACTGTCTTCACTGTGCTCTAGGAACACGCTGTCTTCACTCTGCTCAAGGAACACACTGTCTTCACTCTGCATTAGGAACACACTGTATTCACTCTGCAGTAGGAACACACTGTCTTCACTCTGCATTAGGAACACACTGTCTTCACTCTGCATTAGGAACACACTGTCTTCACTCTGCTCTTGGAACACACTGTCTTCACTCTGCTCCATAAACAAACACCGCAACTCTGTGTTAGTAACACACTGTCTTCAATCTGCATTAGGAACAAACTGTCTTCAATCTGCATTAGGAACACACTGTCTTCACTCTGCTCTAGGAACACACTGTCTTCACTCTGCTCCATGTACATACACCGCAACTCTGTGTTAGTAACACACTGTCTTCACTCTGTTTTAGGAACACACTGTCTTCATTATGCTCTAGGAACACATTGTCTTCATTCTGCCTTAGGATGATACTGTCTTCACTCTGCATTAGGAACACACTGTCTTCACTCTGCTCCATGCACGTACACCACAACTCTGCGTTTGGAACACACTGTCATCACTCTGTTCTATGAACACACTGTTTTCACTCTGCATTAGGAACACACTGTCTTCATTCTGCTCTAGGAACACACTGTCTTCACTTTGCTCCATGCACATACACTGCAACTCTGCGTTTGGAACTCACTGTCTCCACTCTGTTCTATGAACACACTGTTTTCACTCTGCATTAGGAACACACTGTCTTCATTCTGCTCTAGGAACACACTGTCTGCACTCTGCTCCATGCACATACACAGGAACTCTTTGTTAGGAACACACTGTATTCACTCTGCTGTAGGAACATACGGTAGTAACACTGCGTTAGGAACAAACTGTCTTCATTCTGTTCTAGGAACACACTGTTTTCACTATGCGTTAGGAACATACTGTTTTCACTCTGCTCTAGGAACACACTCTCTTCACTCTGTTCCATGCACATACACCGCAACTCTGCGTTAGGAACACACTTTCTTCACTATGCATTAGGAACATACTGTCTTCACTATGCGTTAGGTACACATTGTCTTCACTATGCGTTAGGAACACACTGTCTTCACTCTGCTCTAGGAACACACTGTCTTCTTACTCCTCTAGAAACACACTGTCTTCACTCTGCTCTAGGAACACACTGTCTTCTTACTCCTCTAGGAACACACTGTATTCACTCTGCATAAGGAACACACTGACTTCACTCTGCATTAGGAACACACTGTCTACATTCTGCTCTAGGAACACACTGTCTTCACTCTGCTCTAGGAACACACTGTCTTCTTTCTCCTCTAGGAACACACTGTCTTCTTTCTCCTCTAGGACCATACTGTCTTCACTCTGGGTTAGGAACACACTGTCTACACTCTGCTCTATTAACACACGGTCTTCACTCTTCATTAGGAACACACTGTCTTCACTCTGCATTAGGAACACACTGTCTTCACTCTGCATGAGGAGCACACTGTCTTCACTCTGCTCTAGGAACACACTGTCTTAACTCTGCGCTAGGAACACACTCTCTTCACTCTGCACTAGGAACACACTGTCTTCACTCTGCATTAGGAACACACTGTGTTCACACTGTATGAGGAACACACTGTCTTCACTCTGCTCTAGGAACACACTGTCTTCACTCTGCTCTAGGAACACACTGTCTTCACTCTGCTCCATGTACATACACCGCAACTCTGTGTTAGTAACACACTGTCTTCACTCTGCATTAGGAACACACTGTCTTCACTCTGCATTGGGAACACACTGTCCTCACTCTGCTCTAGGAACAAATTGTGTTCACTCTGCTCCATGCACATACACCGCAACTCTGCGTTACGAACACACTGTTTTCACTATGCGATAGGAAAATACTCTCTTCACTTTGCTCTAGAAACACACTGTCTTCACTCTGCTCCATGCACATACACCTCAACTCTGCGTTAGGAACACACTGTCTTTACTATGCGTTAGGAACATACTGTCTTAACTATGCGTTAGGAACACACTGTCTTCACTATGCGTTAGTAACACACTGTCTTCATTCTGCTCTAGGAAGACACTGTCTTTCCTCTGCATTAGGAACACACTGTCTTCACTCTTTATTAAGGAACAAACTGTCTTCACTCTGCTCTAGGAACACACTGTATTCACTCTGCTCTAGGAACACACTGTCTTCACTCTGCTCTAGGAACACACTGTCTTCTTTCTCCTCTAGGACCACACTGTCTTCACTCTGCGTTAGGAACACACTGTCTTCACTCTGCTCTATGAAGACACTGTCTTCCCTCTGCATTAGGAACACACTGTTTTCACTCTGCATTATGAACAAACTGTCTTCACTCTGCTCTATGAACAGACTGTCTTTACTCTGCTCCATTCACATACACTGCAACTCTGCGTTAGGAACACAATGTCTTCACTCTGACTAGGAACACAGTGTCTTCACTCTGCTCTAGGAACACACTGTCTTCACTCTGTTCCTTGCACATACAGTGCAACTCTGGGTTAAGAACACACTGTCTTCACTATGCTATAGGAACACACTGTCTTCACTCTGCATTAAGAACACACTGTCTTCACTCTGCTCTAGGAAAATACTGTCTTCACTGTGATCTAGGAAGACACTGTCTTCACTCTATTAGGAACACACTGTCTTCACTCTGCATTAGGAACACACTGTCTTCACTCTGCATTAGGAACACACTGTCTTCACTCTGCATTAGGAACACACTGTCTTCACTCTGCTCTAGGTACACCTTGTCTTCACTCTGCTCTAGGAACACCCTGTCTTCACTCTGCATTAGGAAAACACTATCTTCACTCTGCATTAGGAACACACTGTCTTCACTCTGCTCTTGGAACACACTGTCTTCCCTCTGCTCTTGGAACACATTGTCTTCACTCTGCTCCATGCACATAAACCGCAACTCTGCGTTAGGAAGACACTGTTTTCACTATGCGATAGGAAAATACTCTCTTCACTCTGCTCTAGAAACACACTGTCTTCACTCTGCTCCATGCACATACACCTCAACTCTGCTTTAGGAACACACTGTCTTTACTATGCGTTAGGAACATACTGTCTTAACTATGCGTTAGGAACACACTGTCTTCACTATGCGTTAGGAACACACTGTCTTCATTCTGCTCTAGGAAGACACTGTCTTTCCTCTGCATTAGGAACACACTGTCTTCACTCTGGATTAGGAACAAACTGTCTTCACTCTGCTCTAGGAACACACTGTCTTCACTCTGCTCTAGGAACACACTGTCTTCACTCGGCTCTAGGAACACACTGTCTTCTTTTTCCTCTAGGAACACACTGTCTTCACTCTGCCTTAGGAACACACTGTCATCACTCTGCTCTATTAACACACTGTCTTCCCTCTGCATTAGGAAAACACTGTGTTCACTCTGCTCTAGGAACACACTGCCTTCTTTCCCCTCTAGGAACACACTGTCTTCACTCTGCGTTAGGAACACACTGTCTTCACTCTCCTCTATTAACACACTGTCTTCCCTCTGCATTAGGAACACACTGTCTTCACACTATTCTTGGAACACACTGTCTTCACTGCCTTCTAGGAACACACTGTCTTCACTCTGCATTAGGAACACACTGTCTTCACTCTGCTCTAGGAACACACTGTCTTCACTCTGCTCTAGGAACACACTGTCTTCACTCTGCTCTGGAACACACTGTCTTCTTTCTCCTCTAGGAACACACTGTCTTCACTCTGCGTTAGGAACACACTGTCTTCACTCTCCTCTATTAACACACTGTCTTCCCTCTGCATTAGGAACACACTGTCTTCACCCTATTCTAGGAACTCACTGTCTTCACTCCCTTCTAGGAACACACTGTCTTCACTCTGCATTAGGAACACACTGTCTTCACTCAGCATTAGGAACACACTCTCTTCACTCTGCTCTAGGAGCACACTGTCTTCACTCTGCTCCATGCACATACAAAGCAACTCTTTGTTAGAAACACACTGTCTTCAATCTGCTGTAGGAACACACAGTATTCACTCTCCATTAGGAACACACTGTCTTCACTCTGCTCTAGGAACACATTGTCTTCACTCTGCTCCATGTACATACACAGCAACTCTGTATTAGGGACACACTGTCTTCACTATGCGATAGGAAAATACTGTCTTCACTCTGCTCTAGGAACACACTGACTTCACTCTGCTCCATGCACATACACCGCAACTCTGCATTTGGAACACACTGTCTTCACTCTGCTCTAGGAACACAATGTCTTCACTCTGCATTAGGATGATAATGTCTTCACTCTGCTCTAGGAACAAACTTTCTTCACTCTGCTCCATGCACATACACCGCAACTCTGCGTTTGGAACACACTGTCTTCACTCTATTCTATGAACACACTGTTTCACTCTTCATTAGGAACACACTGTCTTCACTCTGCATTGGGGACACACTGTCTTCACTCTGAATTAGGGACACACTGCCTTCATTCTGCTCTAGGAACACACTGTCTTCACTCTGCTCCATGCACAGACACAGGAACTCTTTGTTAGGAACACACTGTATTCACTCTGCTGCAGGAACATACGGTATTAACTCTGCGTTAGGAACAATCTGTCTTCATTCTGCTCTAGGAACACACTGTCTTCACTATGCGTTAGGAACATACTGTCTTCACTCTGCTCTAGGAACACACTCTCTTCACTCTGCTCCATTCTCATACACCGCAACTCTACGTTAGGAACACACAGTCTTCACTATGCTTTAGGAACATACTGTCTTCTCTATGCGTTAGGTACACATTGTCTTCTCCATGCGTTAGGAACACACTGTCTTCACTCTCCTCTAGGAACACTGTATTCACTATGCATTAGGAAAACATTGATTTCACTCTGCATTAGGAACACACTGTCTACATTCTGCTCTAGGAACACACTGTCTTCACTATGCGTTAGGAACACACTGTCTTCATCTGCTCTAGGAACACACTGTATGCTTTCTCCTCTAGGAACACACTGACTTCACTCTGCTCTAGGAACACTCTGTCTTCACTCTGCTCTAGGAACACACTGTCTCCTTTCTCCTCTAGGACCATACTGTCTTCACTCTGCGTTAGGAACACACTGTCTACACTCTGCTCTATTAAAACACGGTCCTCACTCGGCAGTAGGAACACACCGTCTTCATTCTGCTCTAGGAACACATTGTCTTAACTCTGCGTTAGGATGATACTGTCTTCACTCTGCATTAGGAACACACTGTCTTCTTTCTCCTCTAGGACCATACTGTCTTCACTCTGCGTTAGGAACTCACTGTCTGCACTCTGCTCTATTAACACACGGTCTTCACTCTGCATTAGGAACACAATGTCGTTACTCTGCTCCATGCACATACACCGCAATTCGGCGTTAGGAACACACTGTCTTTACTCTGCTCAAGGAACACCCTGTCTTCACACTTCATTAGGAACACACTGTCTTCACTCTGCATTAGGAACACACTGTCTATACTCTGCTCTAAAAACACACTGTCTTCACACTACATTAGGAACATACTGTCTTCAATCTGCATTAGGAACACACTGTCTTCACTCTGCATTAGGAACACACTATCTTCACTCTGTTCTAGGTACACACTGTCTACACTCTGCTCTAGGAACACACTGTCTTCACTCTGCATTAGGAACACACTGTCTTCACTCTTCTCTTGGAACACACTGTCTTCACTCTGCTCTAAGAACTCATTGTCTTCACGCTGCCCCATGCACATACACCGCAACTCTGCATTTGGAACACACTGTTTTCACTATGCGATAGGAAAATACTGTCTTCACTCTGCTCTAGGAACACACTGTCTTCACTCTGCTCCATGCACATACACCTCCACTCTGCGTTAGGAACACACTGTCTTCACTATGCGTTAGGAATATACTGTCTTAACTGTGCGTTAGGAACACACTGTCTTCACTATGCGTTAGGAACACACTGTCTTCATTCTGCTCTAGGAAGACACTGTCTTCCCTCTGCATTAGGAACACACTGTCTTCACTCTGCATTAGGAACAAACTGTCTTCACTCTGCTCTAGGAACACACTGTCTTCACTCTGCATTTGGAACAAACTGTCTTCACTCTGCTCTAGGAACACACTGTCTTCACTCTGCTCTAGGAACACACTGTCTTCACTCTGCATTAGGAACACACTGTCTTCTTTCTCCTCTAGGAACACACTGTCTTCACTCTGCGTTAGGAACACACTGTCTTCACTCTGCTCTATTAACACACTGTCTTCCCTCTGCATTAGGAACACACTGTCTTCACTCTATTCTAGGAACACACTGTCTTCACTCCGTTCTAGGAACACACAGTCTTCACTCTGCATTAGGAACACACTGTCTTCACTCTGCTCTAGGAACATACTGTCTTCACTCTGCTCTAGGAACACACTGTCTTCTTTCTCCTCTAGGAACACACTGTCTTCACACTGCGTTAGGAACACACTGTCTTCACTCTGCACTATTAACACACTGTCTTTCCTCTGCATTAGGAACACACTGTCTTCACTCCGCTCTAGGAACACACTGTCTTCCCTCCGTTCTAAGAACACAATGTCTTCACTCTGCTCTAGGAACACACTGTCTTCACTCTGCTCTTGGAACACACTGTGTTCACTCTGCTCCATGCACATACACCGCAACTCTGCGTTAGGAACACACAGTCTTCACTATGCGTTAGGAACATCCTGTCTTCTCTATGCGTTAGGTACACATTGTCTTCACTATGCGTTCGGAACACACTGTCTTCACTCTGCTCTAGGAACACACTGTATTCACTAAGCATTACTAACACACTGACTTCACTCTGCATTAGGAACACACTGTCTACATTCTGCTATAGGACCACACTGTCTTCACTCTGCTCTAGGAACACACTGTCTTCACTCTGCTCTAGGAACACACTGTCTTCTTTCTCCTCTAGGAACACACTGTATTCACTCTGCTCTAGGAACACAGTGTCTTCACTCTGCTCTCAAACACACTGTCTTCTTTCTCCTCTAGGACCATACTGTCTTCACTCTGCGTTAGGAACACACTGTCTACACTCTGCCCTATTAACGCACGGTCTTCACTCTGCATTAGGAACACAATGTCTTTACACTGCTCCATGCACATACACCGCAATTCGGCGTTAGGAACACACTGTCTTTACTCTGCTCTAGGAACACACTGTCTTCACTCTTCATTATGAACACACTGTCTTCACTCTGCATTAGGAACACACTGTCTTCACTGTGCTCTAGGAACACGCTGTCTTCACTCTGCTCAAGGAACACACTGTCTTCACTCTGCATTAGGAACACACTGTATTCACTCTGCAGTAGGAACACACTGTCTTCACTCTGCATTAGGAACACACTGTCTTCACTCTGCATTAGGAACACACTGTCTTCACTCTGCTCTTGGAACACACTGTCTTCACTCTGCTCCATAAACAAACACCGCAACTCTGTGTTAGTAACACACTGTCTTCAATCTGCATTAGGAACAAACTGTCTTCAATCTGCATTAGGAACACACTGTCTTCACTCTGCTCTAGGAACACACTGTCTTCACTCTGCTCCATGTACATACACCGCAACTCTGTGTTAGTAACACACTGTCTTCACTCTGTTTTAGGAACACACTGTCTTCATTATGCTCTAGGAACACATTGTCTTCATTCTGCCTTAGGATGATACTGTCTTCACTCTGCATTAGGAACACACTGTCTTCACTCTGCTCCATGCACGTACACCACAACTCTGCGTTTGGAACACACTGTCATCACTCTGTTCTATGAACACACTGTTTTCACTCTGCATTAGGAACACACTGTCTTCATTCTGCTCTAGGAACACACTGTCTTCACTTTGCTCCATGCACATACACTGCAACTCTGCGTTTGGAACTCACTGTCTGCACTCTGTTCTATGAACACACTGTTTTCACTCTGCATTAGGAACACACTGTCTTCATTCTGCTCTAGGAACACACTGTCTGCACTCTGCTCCATGCACATACACAGGAACTCTTTGTTAGGAACACACTGTATTCACTCTGCTGTAGGAACATACGGTAGTAACACTGCGTTAGGAACAAACTGTCTTCATTCTGTTCTAGGAACACACTGTTTTCACTATGCGTTAGGAACATACTGTTTTCACTCTGCTCTAGGAACACACTCTCTTCACTCTGTTCCATGCACATACACCGCAACTCTGCGTTAGGAACACACTTTCTTCACTATGCATTAGGAACATACTGTCTTCACTATGCGTTAGGTACACATTGTCTTCACTATGCGTTAGGAACACACTGTCTTCACTCTGCACTAGGAACACACTGTATTCACTCTGCGTTAGGAACACATTGACTTCACTCTGCATTAGGAACACACTGTCTACATTCTGCTCTAGGAACACACTGTCTTCACTCTGCTCTAGGAACACACTGTCTTCTTACTCCTCTAGAAACACACTGTCTTCACTCTGCTCTAGGAACACACTGTCTTCTTACTCCTCTAGGAACACACTGTATTCAGTCTGCATAAGGAACACACTGACTTCACTCTGCATTAGGAACACACTGTCTACATTCTGCTCTAGGAACACACTGTCTTCACTCTGCTCTAGGAACACACTGTCTTCTTTCTCCTCTAGGAACACACTGTCTTCTTTCTCCTCTAGGACCATACTGTCTTCACTCTGGGTTAGGAACACACTGTCTACACTCTGCTCTATTAACACACGGTCTTCACTCTTCATTAGGAAAACACTGTCTTCACTCTGCATTAGGAACACACTGTCTTCACTCTGCATGAGGAGCACACTGTCTTCACTCTGCTCTAGGAACACACTGTCTTAACTCTGCGCTAGGAACACACTCTCTTCACTCTGCTCTAGGAACACACTGTCTTCACTCTGCATTAGGAACACACTGTGTTCACACTGTATGAGGAACACACTGTCTTCACTCTGCTCTAGGAACACACTGTCTTCACTCTGCTCTAGGAACACACTGTCTTCACTCTGCTCCATGTACATACACCGCAACTCTGTGTTAGTAACATACTGTCTTCACTCTGCATTAGGAACACACTGTCTTCACTCTGCATTGGGAACACACTGTCCTCACTCTGCTCTAGGAACACACTGTCTTCACTCTGCTCCATGTACATACAACGCAACTCTGTGTTAGTAACACACTGTCTTCACTCTGTTTTAGGAACTCACTGTCTGCATTCTGCTCTAGGAACACATTGTCTTCACTCTGCGTTAGGATGATACTGTCTTCACTCTGCATTAGGAACACACTGTATTCTCTCTGCTTCATGCACATACACTGCAACTCTGCGTTTGGAACTCACTGTCTGCACTCTGTTCTATGAACACACAGTTTTCACTCTGCATTAGGAACACACTGTCTTCATTCTGCTCTAGGAACACACTGTCTTCACTCTGCTCCATGCACATACACAGGAACTCTTTGTTAGGAACACACTGTATTCACTCTGCTGTAGGAACATACGGTATTAACACTGCGTTAGGAACAAACTGTCTTCATTCTGCTCTAGGAACACACTGTCTTCACTATGCGTTAGGAACATACTGTCTTCACTCTGCACTAGGAACACACTGTTTTCAATCTGCATTAGGAACACACTGTCTTCAATCTGCATTAGGAACAAACTGTCTTCACTCTGCTCTAGGAACACACTGTCTTCACTCTGCATTAGGAAAACACTATCTTCACTCTGCATTAGGAACACACTGTCTTCACTCTTCTTGGAACACACTGTCTTCACTCTGCTCTAGGAACAAATTGTGTTCACTCTGCTCCATGCACATACACCGCAACTCTGCGTTACGAACACACTGTTTTCACTATGCGATAGGAAAATACTCTCTTCACTTTGCTCTAGAAACACACTGTCTTCACTCTGCTCCATGCACATACACCTCAACTCTGCGTTAGGAACACACTGTCTTTACTATGCGTTAGGAACATACTGTCTTAACTATGCGTTAGGAACACACTGTCTTCACTATGCTATAGGAACACACTGTCTTCACTCTGCATTAAGAACACACTGTCTTCACTCTGCTCTAGGAAAATACTGTCTTCACTGTGATCTAGGAAGACACTGTCTTCACTCTGCATTAGGAACACACTGTCTTCACTCTGCATTAGGAACACACTGTCTTCACTCTGCATTAGGAACACACTGTCTTCACTCTGCTCTAGGAACACACTGTCTTCACTCTGCGTTAGGAACACACTGTCTTCACTCTTCTCTATTAACACACTCTCTTCCCTCTGCAATAGGAACACACTGTCTTTAATCTGCTCTATTAACACACGGTCTTCACTCTGCATTAGGAACACACTGTCTTCACTCTGCATTAGGAACACACTGTCTTCACTCTGCTCTAGGAACACACTGCCTTCACTTTGCTCCATGCACATACACAGGAACTCTTTGTTAGGAACACACTGTCTTCAATCTGCCTTAGGAACACACTGTATTCACTCTGCATTAAAAACACACTGTCTTCACTCTGCTCTAGGAACACACTGTTTTCACTCTGCTCTTGGAACACACTGCCTTCACTCTGCTCTAGGAACACACTGTCTTCACTCTGCTATAGGAACACACTGTCTTCACTCTGCCTTAGGAACACACTGTTCACTCTGCATTAGGAACACACTGTCTTCACACTGCTCTAGGAACACACTGTCTTCACTCAGCTCCATGCACATACACCGCATCTCTGCCTTAGGAACACACTGTCTTCACTCTGCTCTAGGAACACACTGTCTGCAGTCTGCTCTAGGAACACACTGTCTTCACTCTGCGTTAGGAACACACTATCTTCACTTTCCTCTATTAACACACTGTCTTCCCTCTGTAATAGGAACACACTGTCTTCACCCTGCTCTATTAACACACGGTCTTCACTCTGCATTAGGAACACACTGTCTTCATTCTGCATTAGGAACACACTGTCTTCATTCTACTCTAGGAACACAATGTCTTCACTCTGCTCCATGCACATACACCGCAACTCTGCGTTATGAACACACTGTCTTCACGCTGCGTTAGGAACACACTGTCCTCATTCTGCTCTAGGAACACACTGTCTTCCCTCTGCATATAGGAACACACTGTCTTCACTTTGCTCTATTAACACACGGTCTTCACTCTGCATTAGGAAAACACTGTCTTCACTATGCGTTAGGAACACACTGTCTTCACTCTGCTCTAGGAAGACACTGTATTCACTCAGCTCCATGCACATACACCGAAACTCTGCATTAGGAACACACTGTCTTCACTCTGCTCTTGCAAAACACTGTCTTCACTCTGCTCTAGGAACACATTGTCTTCACTCTGCTCCGTGCACATACACCGCAACTCTGCGTTAGAAACACACTGTTTTCACTATGCGATAGGAAAATACTGTCTTCACTCTCCTCTAGGAACACACTGTCTTCACTCTGATCCATGCACATACACCGCAACTCTGCATTAGGGACACACTGTCTTCACTATGCGTTAGGAACATACTGCCTTAACTATGCGTTAGGAACACACTGTCTTCACAATGTCTTAGGAACACACTGTCTTCATTCTGCTCTATGAAGACACTGTCTTCCCTCTGCATTAGGAACACACTGTTTTCACTCTGCATTAGGAACAAACTGTCTTCACTCTGCTCTAGGAACAGACTGTCTTCACTCTGCTCCATTCACATACACTGCAACTCTGCGTTAGGAACACAATGTCTTCACTCTGACTAAGAACACACTGTCTTCACTCTGCTCTAGGAACACACTGTCTTCACTCTGTTCCTTGCACATACACTGCAACTCTGGGTTAAGAACACACTGTCTTCACTATGCTATAGGAACACACTGTCTTCACTCTGCATTAAGAACACACTGTCTTCACTCTGCTCTAGGAAAACACTGTCTTCACTCTGATCTAGGAAGACACTGTCTTCACTCTGCATTAGGAACACACTGTCTTCACTCTGCATTAGGAACACACTGTCTTCACTCTGCATTAGGAACACACTGTCTTCACTCTGCTCTAGGAACACACTGTCTTCACTCTGCGTTAGGAACACACTGTCTTCACTCTCCTCTATTAACACACTGTCTTCCCTCTGCAATAGGAACACACTGTCTTTACTCTGTTCCTTGCACATACACTGCAACTCTGGGTTAAGAACACACTGTCTTCACTATGCTATAGGAACACACTGTCTTCACTCTGCATTAAGAACACACTGTCTTCACTCTGCTCTAGGAAAACACTGTCTTCACTCTGATCTAGGAAGACACTGTCTTCACTCTGCATTAGGAACCCACTGTCTTCACTCTGCATTAGGAACACACTGTCTTCACTCTGCATTAGGAACACACTGTCTTCACTCTCCTCTATTAACACACTGTCTTCCCTCTGCAATAGGAACACACTGTCTTTACTCTGCTCTATTAACACACGGTCTTCACTCTGCATTAGGAACACACTGTCTTCACTCTGCATTAGGAACACACTGTCTTCACTCTGCTCTAGGAACACACTGCCTTCACTTTGCTCCATGCACATACAGGAACTCTTTGTTAGGAACACACTGTCTTCAATCTGCTTTAGGAACACACTGTCTTCACTCTGCATTAAAAACACACTGTCTTCACTCTGCTCTAGGAACACACTGTCTTCCCTTTGTTCTAGGAACACACTGTCTTCACTCTGATCTAGGAACACACTGTCTTCACTCTGCTCTTGGAACACACTGTCTTCACTCTGCTCTAGGAACACACTGTCTTCACTCTGCTCTAGGAACACACTGTCTTCACTCTGCCTTAGGAACACACTGTTCACTCTGCATTAGGAACACACTGTCTTCACACTGCTCTAGGAACACACTGTCTTCACTCAGCTCCATCCACATACACAGCATCTCTGCCTTAGGAACACACTGTCTTCACTCTGCTCTAGGAACACACTGTCTTCACTCTGCTCTAGGAACACACTATCTTCTCTTTCCTCTATTAATACACTGTCTTCCCTCTGTAATAGGAACACACTGTCCTCACCCTGCTCTATTAACACACGGTCTTCACTCTGCATTAGGAACACACTGTCTACACTCTGCATTAGGAACACACTGTCTTCACTCTGCATTAGGAACACACTGTCTTCACTCTGCTCTAGGAACACACTGCCTTCACTTTGCTCCATGCACATACACAGGAACTCTTTGTTAGGAACACACTGTCTTCACTCTGCGTTAGGAACACACTGTCTTCATTCTGTTCTAGGAACACACTGTCTTCCCTCTGCATATATGAACACACTGTCTTCACTTTGCTCTATTAACACATGTTCTTCACTCTGCATTAGGAACACACTGTCTTCACTATGCGTTAGGAACGCACTGTCTTCACTCTGCTCTAGGAAGACACTGTCTTCACTCAGCTCCATGCACATACACCGAAACGCTGCGTTAGGAACACACTGTCTTTACTCTGCTCTAGGAACACACTGATTTCAATCTGCTCTAGGAACACACTGTCTTCACTGTGCGTTAGGAACACACTGTCTTCACTCTACAGCAAGAACACACTGTATTCACTCTGCATTAGGAACACACTTTCTTCACTCTGCTCTAGGAACACACTGTCTTCACTATGCGTTAGGAACATACTGTCTTCACTCTGCACTAGGAACACACTGTCTTCACTCTGCTCAATGCACATACACCGCAACTCAGCGTTAGGAACACACTGTCTTCACTCTGCTCTAGGAACACACTGTCTTCACTCTGCATTAGGAACACACTGTCTTCACTTTGCATTAGGAACACACTGTCTTCACTCTGCATTTGGAATGCACTGTCTTCACTCTGCTCTAGGAACACACTGTCTAAACTCTGCTCCATGCACGTACACAGGAACTCTTTGCTGGGAACACTCTGTCTTCAATCTGCTGTGAGAACACACGGTATTCACTCTGCATTAAAAACACACTGTGTTCATTCTGCTCTAGGAACACACTGTCTTCCCTCCGTTCTAGGAACACACTATCTTCACTCTGCTCTTGGAACACACTGTCTTCACTCTGCTCTAGGAACACACTGTCTTCACTCTGCCTTATGAACACACTGTCTTCACTTTGCTGTAGAAACACACTGTTCACTCTGCATTAGGAACACACTGTCTTCATTCTGCATTAAAAACACACTGTCTTCATTCTGCATTAAAACACACTGTCTTTACTTTGCTCTTGGTACACACTGTCTTCACTCTTGCTCCATGCACATATACCGCAATTCTGCGTTAGGAACACACAGTTTTCACTATGCTATAGGAAAATACTGCCTTCCCTCTGCTATAGGAACACACTGCCTTCACTCTGCTGCATGCACATACACTGCAACTCTGCGTTAGGAACACACTGTATTCACTCTGTATTCAACTCTGCTCTAGGAACACACTGTATTCACTCTGCATTAAGAACACACTGTCTTCACTCTGCTCTAGGAACACCCTGTCTTCACTCTGCTCTAGGAAGACACTGTCTTCACTCTGCATTAGGAACACACTGTCTTCACTCTGCATTAGGAACAAACTGTCTTCACTCTGCTCTAGGAACACACTGTCTTCACTCTGCTCTAGGAACACACTGTCTTCACTCTGCGTTAGGAACACACTGTCTTCACTCTCCTCTATTAACACACTGTCTTCCCTCTGCAATAGGAACACACTGTCTTCACTCTGCTATATTAACACACGGTCTTCACTCTGCATTAGGAACACACTGTCTTCATTCTGCTCTAGGAACACAATGTCTTCACTCTGCTCCATGCACATACACCGCAACTCTGCTTTAGGAACACACTGTCTTCACTCTGCCTTAGGAACACACTGTCTTCATTCTGCTCTAGGAACACACTGTCTTCCCTCTGCAATAGGATCACACTGTCTTCACTCTGCTCTATTAACACACGGTCTTCACTCTGCATTAGGAACATACGGTCTTCACTATGCGTTAGGAACACACTGTCTTCAGTCTGCTCTAGGAAGACACTGTATTCACTCAGCTCCATGCACATACACCGAAATTCTGCGTTAGGAACACACTGTCTTCACTCTGCTCTTGGAACACACTGTCTTCACTCTGCTCTAGGAACACATTGTCTTCACTCTGCTCCATGCACATACACCGCAACTCTGCTTTAGGAACACACTGTTTTCACTATGCGATAGGAAAATACTGTCTTCACTCTCCTCTAGGAACACACTGTCTTCACTCTGCTCCATTCACATACACTGCAACTCTGCTTTAGGAACACAATGTCTTCACTCTGCTCTAGGAACACACTGTCTTCACTCTGCTCTAGGAACACACTGTCTTCACTCTGTTCCTTGCACATACACTGCAACTCTGGGTTAAGAACACACTGTCTTCACTATGCTATAGGAACACACTGTCTTCACTCTGCATTAAGAACACACTGTCTTCACTCTGCTCTAGGAACACACTGACTTCACTCTGCTCTAGGAACACACTGTCTTCACTCTGCGTTAGGAACACACTATCTTCACTTTCCTCTATTAATACACTGTCTTCCCTCTGTAATAGGAACACACTGTTTTCACCCTGCTCTATTAACACACGGTCTTCACTCTGCATTAGGAACACACTGTCTTCTCTCTGCATTAGGAACACACTGTCTTCATTCTGCTCTAGGAACACGATGTCTTCACTCTGCTCCATGCACATACACCGCAACTCTGCGTTATGAAAACTCTGTCTTCACTCTGCGTTAGGAACACACTGTCTTCATTCTGCTCTAGGAACACACTGTCTTCCCTCTGCATATTGGAACACACTGTCTTCACTTTGCTCTATTAACACACGGTCATCACTCTGCATTAGGAACACACTGTCTTCACTATGCGTTAGGAACGCACTGTCTTCACTCTGCTCTAGGAAGACACTGTCTTCACTCAGCTCCATGCACATACACCGAAACGCTGCGTTAGGAACACACTGTCTTTACTCTGCTCTATGAACACACTGTCTTCAATCTGCTCTAGGAACACACTGTCTTCACTGTGCGTTAGGAACACACTGTCTTCACTCTACAGCAAGAACACACTGTATTCACTCTGCATTAGGAACACACTTTCTTCACTCTGCTCTAGGAACACACTGTCTTCACTATGCGTTAGGAACATACTGTCTTCACTCTGCACTAGGAACACACTGTCTTCACTCTGCTCAATGCACATACACCGCAACTGAGCGTTAGGAACACACTGTCTACACTCTGCTCTAGGAACACACTGTCTTCACTCTGCATTAGGAACAAACTGTCTTCACTTTGTATTAGGAACACACTGTCTTCACTCTGCATTAGGAATACACTGTTTCACTCTGCTCTAGGAACACACTGTCTAAACTCTGCTCCATGCACATACACAGGAACTCTTTGCTGGGAACACACTGTCTTCAATCTGCTGTAAATACACACGGAATTCACTCTGCATTAAAAACACACTGTGTTCATTCTGCTCTAGGAACACACTGTCTTCCCTCCGTTCTAGGAACACACTATCTTCACTCTGCTCTTGGAACACACTGTCTTCACTCTGCTCTAGGAACACACTGTCTTCACTCTGCCTTAGGAACACACTGTCTTCACTCTGCTCTAGGAACACACTGTCTTCACTCTGCGTTAGGAACACACTGTCTTCACTCTCCTCTATTAACACACTGTCTTCCCTCTGCAATAGGAACACACTGTCTTTACTCTGCTCTATTAACACACGGTCTTCACTCTGCATTAGGAACACACTGTCTTCACTCTGCATTAGGAACACACTGTCTTCACTCTGCTCTAGGAACACACTGCCTTCACTTTGCTCCATGCACATACACAGGAACTCTTTGTTAGGAACACACTGTCTTCAATCTGCCTTAGGAACACACTGTATTCACTCTGCATTAAAAACACACTGTCTTCACTCTGCTCTAGGAACACACTGTCTTCCCTCCGTTCTAGGAACACACTGTCTTCACTCTGCTCTAGAAACACACTGTCTTCACTCTGCTCTTGGAACACACTGTCTTCACTCTGCTCTAGGAACACACTGTCTACACTCTGCTCTAGGAACACACTGTCTTCACTCTGCCTTAGGAACACACTGTTCACTCTGCATTAGGAACACACTGTCTTCACACTGCTCTAGGAACACACTGTCTTCACTCAGCTCCATGCACATACACCGCATCTCTGCCTTAGAAACACACTGTCTTCACTCTGCTCTAGGAACACACTGTCTTCACTCTGCTCTAGGAACACACTGTCTTCACTCTGCGTTAGGAACACACTATCTTCACTTTCCTCTATTAATACACTGTCTTCCCTCTGTAATAGGAACACACTGTCTTCACCCTGCTCTATTAACACACGGTCTTCACTCTGCATTAGGAACACACTGTCTTCATTCTGCTCTAGGAACACGATGTCTTCACTCTGCTCCATGCACATACACCGCAACTCTGCGTTATGAACACACTGTCTTCACTTTGCGTTAGGAACACACTGTCTTCATTCTGCTCTAGGAACACACTGTCTTCCCTCCGTTCTAGGAACACACTATCTTCACTCTGCTCTTGGAACACACTGTCTTCACTCTGCTCTTGGAACACACTGTCTTCACTCTGCGTTAGGAACGCACTGTCTTCACTCTGCCTTAGGAACACACTGTCTTCACTTTGCTGTAGAAACACACTGTTCACTCTGCATTAGGAACACACTGTCTTCATTCTGCTCTAGGAACACATTGTCTTCACTCAGTTCCATGTACATACACCGCAACTCTGCGTTAGGAACACACTGTATTCACTCTGCATTAAAACACACTGTCTTTACTTTGCTCTTGGTACACACTGTCTTCACTCTTGCTTCATGCATATATGCCGCAACTCTGCGTTAGGAACACACAGTTTTCACTATGCTATAGGAAAATACTGCCTTCCCTCTGCTATAGGAACACACTGCCTTCATTCTGCTGCATGCACATACACTGCAACTCTGCGTTAGGAACACACTGTCTTCACTCTGCTCTAGGAACACACTGTATTCACTCTGCTCTAGGAACGCACTGTCTTCACTCTACATTAAGAACACACTGTCTTCACTCTGCTCTAGGAACACCCTGTCTTCACTCTGCTCTAGGAAGACACTGTCTTCACTCTGCATTAGGAACACACTGTCTTCACTCTGCATTAGGAACAAACTGTCTTCACTCTGCTCTAGGAACACACTGTCTTCACTCTGCTCTAGGAACACACTGTCTTCACTCTGCATTAAGAACACACTGTCTTCCCTCTGCAATAGGAACACCCTGTCTTCACTCTGCTCTAGGAAGACACTGTCTTCACTCTGCTATATTAACACACGGTCTTCACTCTGCATTAGGAACACACTGTCTTCATTCTGCTCTAGGAACACAATGTCTTCACTCTGCTCCATGCACATACACCGCAACTCTGCGTTAGGAACACACTGTCTTCACTCTGCCTTAGGAACACACTGTCTTCATTCTGCTCTAGGAACACACTGTCTTCCCTCTGCAATAGGATCACACTGTCTTCACTCTGCTCTATTAACACACGGTCTTCACTCTGCATTAGGAACACACTGTCTTCACTATGCGTTAGGAACACACTGTCTTCAGTCTGCTCTAGGAAGACACTGTATTCACTCAGCTCCATGCACATACACCGAAATTCTGCGTTAGGAACACACTGTCTTCACTCTGCTCTTGGAACACTCTGTCTTCACTCTGCTCTAGGAACACATTGTCTTCACTCTGCTCCATGCACATACACCGCAACTCTGCTTTAGGAACACACTGTTTTCACTATGCGATAGGAAAATACTATCTTCACTCTCCTCTAGGAACACACTGACTTCACTCTGATCCATGCACATACACCGCAACTCTGCTTTAGAAACACAGTGTCTTCACTATGCGTTAGGAACATACTGTCTTAACTATGCCTTAGGAACACACTGTCTTCATTCTGCTCTATGAAGACACTGTCTTCCCTCTGCATTAGGAACACACTGTTTTCACTCTGCATTAGGAACAAACTGTCTTCACTCTGCTCAAGAAACACACTATCTTCACTCTGCTCCATGCACATACACTGCAACTCTGCGTTAGGAACACACTGTCTTCACTCTGCTCTAGGAACACACTGTCTTCACTCTGCTCCTTGCACATACACTGCAACTCTGCGTTAGGAACACACTGTCTTCACTCTGCATTAAGTACACACTGTCTTCACTCTGCTCTAGGAAAACACTGTCTTCACTCTGCTCTAGGAAGACACTGTCTTCACTCTGAATTAGGTACACACTGTCTTCACTCTGCATTAGGAACACACTGTCTTCACTCTGCATTAGGAACAAACTGTCTTCACTCTGCTCTAGGAACACACTGTCTTCACTCTGCTCTAGGAACACACTGTCTTCACTCTGCGTTAGGAACACACTGCCTTCACTCTCCTCTATTAACACACTGTCTTCCCTCTGCAATAGGAACACACTGTCTTTACTCTGCTCTATTAACACATGGTCTTCATTCTGCATTAGGAACACACTGTCTTCACTCTGCATTAGGAACACACTGTCTTCACTCTGATCTAGGAACACAGTGTCTTCACTCTGCTCCATGCACATACACAGGAACTCTTTGTTAGGAACACACTGTCTTCAATCTGCTGTAGGAACACACTGTATTCACTCTGCATTAAGAACACACTGTCTTCACTCTGCTCTAGGAAAACACTGTCTTCACTCTGATCTAAAAAGACACTGTCTTCACTCTGCATTAGGAACACACTGTCTTCACTCTGCATTAGGAACACACTGTCTTCACTCTGCTTAGGAACACACTGTCTTCACTCTGCGTTAGGAACACACTGTCTTCACTCTCCTCTATTAACACACTGTCTTCCCTCTGCAATAGGAACACACTGTCTTTACTCTGCTCTATTAACAACGGTCTTCACTCTGCATTAGGAACACACTGTCTTCAATCTGCATTAGGAACACACTGTCTTCACTCTGCTCTAGGAACACACTGCCTTCACTTTGCTCCATGCACATACACAGGAACTCTTTGTTAGGAACACACTGTATTCACTCTGCATTAAAAACACACTGTCTTCACTCTGCTCTAGGAACACACTGTCTTCCCTCCGTTCTAAAAACACACTGTCTTCACTCTGCTCTAGGAACACACTGTCTTCACTCTGCTCTTGGAACACACTGTCTTCACTCTGCTCTAGGAACACACTGTCTACACTCTGCTCTAGGAACACACTGTCTTCACTCTGCCTTAGGAACACACTGTCTTCACTCTGCTCTAGGAACACACTGTCTTCACTCTGGTCTAGGAACACACTGTCTTCACTCTGCCTTAGGAACACACTGTTCACTCTGCATTAGGAACACACTGTCTTCACACTGCTCTAGGAACACACTGTCTTCACTCAGCTCCATGCACATACACCGCATCCTTGCCTTAGGAACACACTGTCTTCTCTCTGCTCTAGGAACACACTGTCTTCACTATGCTCTAGGAACACACGGTCTTCACTCTGCTCCATGCACATACACAGCAACTCTTTGTTAGGAACACACTGTCTTCAATCTGCTGTAGGAACACACTGTATTCACTCTGCATTAAAAACACACTGTATTCACTTTGCTCTAGGTACACACTGTATTCACTCTTGATCCATTCACATACACCGCAACTCTGCGTTAGGAACACACAGTTTTCACTATGCGATAGGAAAATACTGCCTTCACACTGCTCTAGGACCACACTGTCTTCACTCTGCTCCATGCACATACACTGCAACACTGCGTTAGGAACACACATTCTTCACTCTGCTCTAGGAACACACTGTATTCACTCTGCTCTAGGAACACACTGTCTTCACTCTGCATTAAGAACACACTGTCTTCACTCTGCTCTAGGAACACACTGTCTTCATTCTGCTCTAGGAACACACTATCTTCACTCTGCAATAGGATCACACTGTCTTCACTCTGCTCTATTAACACACGGTCTTCACTCTGCATTAGGAACACACTGTCTTCACTATGCGTTAGGAACACACTGTCTTCACTCTGCTCTAGGAACACACTGTCTTCACTGTGCTTTAGGAACACACTGTCTTCACTCTACTGCAAGAACACACTGTATTCACTCTGCATTAGGAACACACTTTCTTCACTCTGCTCTAGGAACACACTGTCTTCACTATGCGTTAGGAACATACTGTCTTGACTCTGCACTAGGAACACACTGTCTTCACTCTGCATTAAGAACACACTGTCTTCACTCTGCTCTAGGAACACCCTGTCTTCATTCTGCTCTATGAAGACACTGTCTTCCCTCTGCATTAGGAACACAGTTTTCACTCTGCATTAGGAACAAACTGTCTTCACTCTGTACTAGAAACACACTGTCTTAACTCTGCTCCATGCACATACACTGCAACTCTGCGTTAGGAACACACTGTCTTCACTCTGCTCTAGGAACACACTGTCTTCACTATGCGTTAGGAACACACTGTCTTCAGTCTGCTCTAGGAAGACACTGTATTCACTCAGCTCCATGCACATACACCAAAATTCTGCGTTAGGAACACAGTGTCTTCACTCTGCTCTTGGAACACACTGTCTTCACTCTGCTCTAGGAACACATTGTCTTCACTCTGCTCCGTGCACATACACCGCAACTCTGCTTTAGGAACACACTGTTTTCAATATGCGATAGGAAAATACTGTCTTCACTCTCCTCTAGGAACACACTATCTTCACTCTGATCCATGCACATACACCGCAACTCTGCGTTAGTTACACACTGTCTTCACTATGCGTTAGGAACACACTGTCTTCATTCTGCTCTATGAAGACACTGTCTTCCCTCTGCATTAGGAACACACTGTTATCACTCTGCATTAGGAACAAACTGTCTTCACTCTGCTCTAGAAACACACTGTCTTCACTCTGCTCCATGCACATACACTGCAACTCTGCATTAGGAACACACTGTCTTCACTCTGCTCTAGGAACACACTGTCTTCACTCTGCTCCTTGCACATACACTGCAACTCTGTGTTAGTAACACACTGTCTTCACTCTGCATTAAGAACACACTGTCTTCACTCTGCTCTAGGAAAACACTGTCTTCACTCTGCTCTAGGATGACACTGTCTTCACTCTGAATTAGGTACACACTGTCTTCACTCTGCATTAGGAACACACTGTATTCACTCTGCATTAGGAACAAACTGTCTTCACTCTGCTCTAGGAACACACTGTCTTAACTCTGCTCTAGGAACACACTGTCTTCACTCTGCGTTAGGAACACACTGTCTTCACTCTCCTCTATTAACACACTGTCTTCCCTCTGCAATAGGAACACACTGTCTTTACTCTGCTCTATTAACACACGGTCTTCATTCTGCATTAGGAACACACTGTCTTAACTTTGCATTAGGAACACACTGTCTTCACTCTGCTCTAGGAACACACTGTCTTCACTCTGCTCCATGCACATACACAGGAACTCTTTGTTAGGAACACACTGTCTTCAATCTGCTGTAGGAACACACTGTATTCACTCTGCATTAAAAACACACTGTTTTCACTCTGCTCTAGGAACACACTGTCTTCACTCTGCGTTAGGAACAAACTGTCTTCATTCTGCTTTAGGAACACACTGTCTTAACTCTGCTCTAGGAACACACTGTCTTCACTCTGCGTTAGGAACACACTGTCTTCACTCTCCTCTATTAACACACTGTCTTCCCTCTGCAATAGGAACACACTGTCTTTACTCTGCTCTATTAACACACGGTCTTCATTCTGCATTAGGAACACACTGTCTTAACTCTGCATTAGGAACACACTGTCTTCACTCTGCTCTAGGAACACACTGTTTTCACTCTGCTCCATGCACATACACAGGAACTCTTTGTTAGGAAGACACTGTCTTAAATCTGCTGTAGGAACACACTGTATTCACTCTGCATTAAAAACACACTGTCTTCACTCTGCTCTAGGAACACACTAATCCCTCCGTTCTTGGAACACACTGTCTTCACTCTGCTCTAGGAACACACTGTCTTCACTCTGCTCTTGGAACACACTGTCTTCACTCTGCTCTAGGAACACACTGTCTTCACTCTGCATTAGGAACACACTGTCTTCACTCTGCATTAGGAACAAACTGTTTTCACTCTGCTCTAGGAACACACTGTCTTCACTCTGCATTAGGAACAAACTGTCTTCATTCTGCTCTAGGAACACACTGTCTTCATTCTGCTCTAGGAAGACACTGTCTTCACTCAGCTCCATGCACATACACCGAAACTCTGTGTTAGGAACACACTGTCTTCACCCTGCTTTAGGAACACACTGTCTTCACTCTGCTCTAGGAACACACTGTCTTCACTCTGCGTTAGGAACACACTGTCTTCACTCTACTGTAAGAACACACTGTAATCACTCTGCATTAGGAACACACTTTCTTCACTCTGCTCTAGGAAGACACTGTCTTCACTATGCGTTAGGAACATACTGTCTTCACTCTGCACTAGTAACACACTGTCTTCACTCTGCTCCATGCACATAAACCGCATCTCAGCGTTAGGAACACACTGTCTTCACTCTGCTCTAGGAACACACTGTCTTCACTCTGCATTAGGAACACACTGTCTTCACTTTGCATTAGGAACACACTGTCTTCACTCTGCATTAGGAATACACTGTCTTCACTCTGCTCTAGGAACACACTGTCTTCACTCTGCTCCATGCACATACTCAGGAACTCTTTGCTGGGAACACACTATATTCAATCTGCTGGAGGAACACACTGTATTCACTCTGCATTAAAAACACACTGTGTTCACTCCACTCCAGGAACACACTGTCTTCCCTCCGTTCTAGGAACACACTGTATTCACTCTGCATTAAAAACACACTGTCTTTACTTTGCTCTAGGTACACACTGTCTTCACTCTTGCTCCATGCACATACGCCGCAACTCTGCGTTAGGAACACACAGTTTTCACTATGCTATAGGAAAATACTGCCTTCACTCTGCTCTAGGAACACACTGCCTTCACTATGCGTTAGTAACATACTGTCTTCACTGTGCTCTAGGAACACACTGTCTTCACTCTGCTCTAGGAACACACTGTCTTCACTCTGCATTAGGAACACACTGTCTTCACTCTGCATTAGGAACACACTGTCTTCACTCTGCTCAAGGAACACACTGTCTTCACTCTTCTCCATGCACATACACAGCAACTCTTTGTTAGGAACACACTGTCTTCACTCTGCTACATGCACATAAAACCGCAACTCTGCGTTAGGAACACACTGTTTTCACTATGCGATAGGAAAATACTGTCTTCACTCTGCTCTAGGAACACACTGTCTTCACTCTCCTCCATGCACATACACTGCAACTCTGCGTTAGGAACACACTGTCTTCACTCTGCTCTAGGAACACACTGTATTCACACTGCTCTAGGAACACACTGTCTTCACTCTGCATTAAGAACACACTGTTTTCACTCTGCTCTAGGAAGACACTGTCTTCACTCTGCTCTAGGAAGACACTGTCTTCACTCTGCATTGGGAACACACTGTCTTCACTCTGCTCTAGGAACACACTGTCTTCACTCTGCGTTAGGAACACACTGTTTTCACTGTCCTCTATTAACACACTGTCTTCCCTCTGCAATAGGAATACACTGTCTTCACTCTGCTATATTAACACACGGTCTTCACACTGCATTAGGAACACACTGTCTTCATTCTGCTCTAGGAACACAATGTCTTCACTCTGCTCCATGCACAAACACCGCAACTCTTCGTTAGGAACACACTGTCTTCACTCTGCGTTAGGAACACACTGTCTTCATTCTGCTCTAGGAACACACTGTCTTCCCTCTGCAATAGGAACACACTGTCTTCACTCTGCTCGATTAACACACGGTCTTCACTCTGCATTAGGAACACACTTTCTTCACTATGCGTTAGGAACACACTGTCTTCACTCAGCTCCATGCACATACACCGAAACTCTGCGTTAGGAACACACTGTCTTCACTCTGCTCTAGGAACACACTGTCTTCACTCTGCTCTAGGAACTAACTGTCTTCCATGTGCGTTAGGAACACAGTGTCTTCACTTTGCTGTAGAAACACACTGTTCACTCTGCATTAGGAACACACTGTCTTCATTCTGCTCTAGGAACAATCTGTCTTCACTCAGCTCCATGTACATACACCGCAACTCTGCGTTAGGAACACACTGTATTCACTCTGCATTAAACACACACTGTCTTTACTTTGCTCTGGGTACATACTCTCTTCACTCTTGCTCCATGCACATACACCGCAACTCTGTGTTAGGAACACACAGTTTTCACTATACTATAGGAAAATACTGCCTTCACTCTGCTCTAGGAACACACTGTCTTCACTATGCGTTAGGAACACACTGTCTTCACTCTGCATTAGGAACACACTGTCTTCACTCTGCACTAGGAACACACTGTCTTCACTCTGCTCCATGCACATACACAGCAACTCTTTATTAGGAACACACTGTCTTCAATCTGCCTTAGGAACACACTGTCTTCACTCTGCTACATGCACATACACCGCAACTCTGCGTTAGGAACACACTGTTTTCACTATGCGATAGGAAAATACTGTCTTCACTCTGCTCTAGGAACACACTGTCTTCCCTCTGCTCCATGCACATACACTGCAACTCTGTGTTAGGAACACACTGTCTTCACTCTGCATTAAGGACACACTGTCTTCACTTGCTCTAGGAACACACTGTCTTCACTCTGCTCCATGCACATACACAGCAACTCTGCGTTAGGAACACACTGTTTTCACTATGCGATAGGAAAATACTGTCTTCTCTCTGCTCTAGGAACACACTGTCTTCACTCTGCCCTAGGAAGACACTGTCTTCACTCTGCATTGGGAATACACTGTCTTCACTCTGCTCTAGGAACACACTGTCTTCACTCTGCTCTAGGAACACACTGTCTTCACTCTGCGTTAGGAACACACTGTTTTCACTCTCCTCTATTAACACACTGTCTTCCCTCTGCAATAGGAATACACTGTCTTCACTCTGCTATATTAACACACGGTCTTCATTCTGCATTAGGAACACACTGTCTTCATTCTGCTCTAGGAACACAATGTCTTCACTCTGCTCCATGCACATACACCGCAACTCTGCGTTAGGAACACACTGTCTTCACTATGCGTTAGGAACACACTGTCTTCACTCTGCTCTAGGAAGACACTGTCTTCACTCAGCTCCATGCACATACACCGAAACTCTGCATTAGGAACGCACTGTCTTCACTCTGCTCTATTAACACACGGTCTTCACTCTGCATTAGGAACACACTTTCTTCACTATGCGTTAGGAACACACTGTCTTCACTCTGCTCTAGGAACACACTGTCTTCACTCTGCATTAAGAACAAACTGTCTTCACTCTGCTCTAGGAACACCCTGTCTTCACTCTGCTCTAGGAAGACACTGTCTTCACTCTGCATTAGGAACACACTGTCTTCACTCTGCATTAGGAACAAACTGTCTTCACTCTGCTCTAGGAACACACTGTCTTCACTCTGCTCTAGGAACACACTGTCTTCACTCGGCGTTAGGAACACACTCTCTTCACTCTCCTCTATTAACACACTGTCTTCCCTCTGCAATAGGAACACACTGTCTTCACTTTGCTATATTAACACACGGTCTTCACTCTGCATTAGGAACACACTGTCTTCATTCTGCTCTAGGAACACAATGTCTTCACTCTCCTCCATGAACATACACCGAAACTCTGCATTAGGAACGCACTGTCTTCACTCTGCTCTATTAACACACGTTCTTCACTCTGCATTAGGAACACACTTTCTTCACTATGCGTTAGGAACACACTGTCTTCACTCTGCTCTAGGAAGACATTGTCTTCACTCAGCTCCATGCACATACACCGAAACTCTGCATTACGAACACACTGTCTTCACTCTGCTCTAGGAACACACTGTCTTCACTCTACTCTAGGAACACACTGTCTTCACTGTGCGTTAGGAACACACTGTCTTCACTTTGCTATAGAAACACACTGTTCACTCTGCATTAGCAACACACTGTCTTCATTCTGCTCTAGGAACACACTGTCTTCACTCAGCTCCATGTACATACACCGCAGCTCTGCGTTAGGAACACACTGTTTTCACTCTGCATTAAACACACACTGTCTTTACTTTGCTCTAGGTACATAGTGTCTTCACTCTTGCTCCATGCACATACACCGCAAATCTGCGTTAGGAACACAACGTTTTCCCTATACTATAGGAAAAGACTGCCTTCACTCTGCTCTAGGAACACACTGTCTTCACTATGCGTTAGTAACATACTGTCTTCACTGTGCTCTAGGAACACACTGTCTTCACTCTGCTCTAGGAACACACTGTCTTCACTCTGCATTAGGAACACACTGTCTTCACTCTGCATTAGGAACACACTGTCTTCACTCTGCTCAAGGAGCACACTGTCTTCACTCTTCTCCATGCACATACACAGCAACTCTTTGTTAGGAACACACTGTCTTCACTCTGCTACATGCACATAAAACCGCAACTCTGCGTTAGGAACACACTGTTTTCACTATGTGATAGGAAAATACTGTCTTCACTCTGCTCTAGGAACACACTGTCTTCACTCTCCTCCATGCACATACACTGCAACTCTGCGTTAGGAACACACTGTCTTCACTCTGCTCTAGGAACACACTGTATTCACACTGCTCTAGGAACACACTGTCTTCACTCTGCATTAAGGACACACTGTCTTCACTTGCTCTAGGAACACACTTTCTTCACTCTGCTCCATGCAAATACACCACAACTCTGCGTTAGGAACACACTGTTTTCACTATGCGATAGGAAAATACTGTCTTCTCTCTGCTCTAGGAACACACTGCCTTCACTCTGCTCCATGCACATACACTGCAACTCTGCGTTAGGAACACACTGTATTCACTTTGCTCTAGGAACACACTGTATTCACTCTGCTCTAGGAACACACTGTCTTCACTCTGCATTAAGAACACACTGTCTTCACTCTGCTCTAGGAAGACACTGTCTTCACTCTGCTCTAGGAAGACACTGTCTTCACTCTGCATTGGGAACACACTGTCTTCACTCTGCTCTAGGAACACACTGTCTTCACTCTGCGTTAGGAACACACTGTTTTCACTCTCCTCTATTAACACACTGTCTTCCCTCTGCAATAGGAATACACTGTCTTCACTCTGCTATATTAACACACGGTCTTCACACTGCATTAGGAACACACTGTCTTCATTCTGCTCTAGGAACACAATGTCTTCACTCTGCTCCATGCACAAACACCGCAACTCTGCGTTAGGAACACACTGTCTTCACTCTGCGTTAGGAACACACTGTCTTCATTCTGCTCTAGGAACACACTGTCTTCCCTCTGCAATAGGAACACACTGTCTTCACTCTGCTCTATTAACACACGGTCTTCACTCTGCATTAGGAACACACTTTCTTCACTATGCGTTAGGAACACACTGTCTTCACTCAGCTCCATGCACATACACCGAAACTCTGCGTTAGGAACACACTGTCTTCACTCTGCTCTAGGAACACACTGTCTTCACTCTGCTCTAGGAACTAACTGTCTTCCATGTGCGTTAGGAACACAGTGTCTTCACTTTGCTGTAGAAACACACTGTTCACTCTGCATTAGGAACACACTGTCTTCATTCTGCTCTAGGAACAATCTGTCTTCACTCAGCTCCATGTACATACACCGCAACTCTGCGTTAGGAACACACTGTATTCACTCTGCATTAAACACACACTGTCTTTACTTTGCTCTGGGTACATACTCTCTTCACTCTTGCTCCATGCACATACACCGCAACTCTGTGTTAGGAACACACAGTTTTCACTATACTATAGGAAAATACTGCCTTCACTCTGCTCTAGGAACACACTGTCTTCACTATGCGTTAGGAACACACTGTCTTCACTCTGCATTAGGAACACACTGTCTTCACTCTGCACTAGGAACACACTGTCTTCACTCTGCTCCATGCACATACACAGCAACTCTTTATTAGGAACACACTGTCTTCAATCTGCCTTAGGAACACACTGTCTTCACTCTGCTACATGCACATACACCGCAACTCTGCGTTAGGAACACACTGTTTTCACTATGCGATAGGAAAATACTGTCTTCACTCTGCTCTAGGAACACACTGTCTTCCCTCTGCTCCATGCACATACACTGCAACTCTGCGTTAGGAACACACTGTCTTCACTCTGCATTAAGGACACACTGTCTTCACTTGCTCTAGGAACACACTGTCTTCACTCTGCTCCATGCACATACACAGCAACTCTGCGTTAGGAACACACTGTTTTCACTATGCGATAGGAAAATACTGTCTTCTCTCTGCTCTAGGAACACACTGTCTTCACTCTGCCCTAGGAAGACACTGTCTTCACTCTGCATTGGGAACACACTGTCTTCACTCTGCTCTAGGAACACACTGTCTTCACTCTGCTCTAGGAACACACTGTCTTCACTCTGCGTTAGGAACACACTGTTTTCACTCTCCTCTATTAACACACTGTCTTCCCTCTGCAATAGGAATACACTGTCTTCACTCTGCTATATTAACACACGGTCTTCATTCTGCATTAGGAACACACTGTCTTCATTCTGCTCTAGGAACACAATGTCTTCACTCTGCTCCATGCACATACACCGCAACTCTGCGTTAGGAACACACTGTCTTCACTATGCGTTAGGAACACACTGTCTTCACTCTGCTCTAGGAAGACACTGTCTTCACTCAGCTCCATGCACATACACCGAAACTCTGCATTAGGAACGCACTGTCTTCACTCTGCTCTATTAACACACGGTCTTCACTCTGCATTAGGAACACACTTTCTTCACTATGCGTTAGGAACACACTGTCTTCACTCTGCTCTAAGAAGACACTGTCTTCACTCAGCTCCATGCACATACACCGAAACTCTGCGTTACGAACACACTGTCTTCACTCTGCTCTATGAACACACTGTCTTCACTCTACTCTAGGAACACACTGTCTTCACTGTGCGTTAGGAACACACTGTCTTCACTTTGCTGTAGAAACACACTGTTCACTCTGCATTAGCAATACACTGTCTTCATTCTGCTCTAGGAACACAATGTCTTCACTCAGCTCCATGTACATACACCGCAACTCTGCGTTAGGAACACACTGTATTCACTCTGCATTAAACACACACTGTCTTTACTTTGCTCTAGGTACATACTGTCTTCACTCTTGCTCCATGCACATACACCGCAACTCTTCGTTAGGAACACACCGTTTTCCCTATACTATAGGAAAAGACTGCCTTCACTCTGCTCTAGGAACACACTGTCTTCACTATGCGTTAGTAACATACTGTCTTCACTGTGCTCTAGGAACACACTGTCTTCACTCTGCATTAGGAACACACTGTCTTCACTCTGCATTAGGAACACACTGTCTTCACTCTGCTCTACGAACACACTGTCTTCACTCTGCTCCATGCACATACACTGCAACTCTGCGTTAGGAACACACTGTCTTCACTCTGCTCTAGGAACACACTGTATTCACTCTGCTCTAGGAACACACTGTCTTCACTCTGCATTAAGGACACACTGTCTTCACTTGCTCTAGGAACACACTGTCTTCACTCTGCTCCAATCACATACACCGCAACTCTGCGTTAGGAAAACACTGTTTTCACTATGCGATAGGAAAATACTGTCTTCTCTCTGCTCTAGGAACGCACTGTCTTCACTCTGCTCCATGCACATACACTGCAACTCTGCGTTAGGAACACACTGTATTCACTCTGCTCTAGGAACACACTGTATTCACTCTGCTCTAGGAACACACTGTCTTCACTCTGCATTAACAACACACTGTCTTCACTCTGCTCTAGGAACACACTGTTCACTCTGCATTAGGAACACACTGTCTTCACTCTGCATTAGGAAAACACTGTCTTCACTCTGCTCTAGGAAAACACTGTGTTCACTCTGCTCCATGCACATACACCGCACTCTGCGTTTGGAACACACTGTCTTCATTCTGCTCTAGGAACACACTGTCTTCACTCAGCTCCATGCACATGCACCGAAACTCTGCGTTAGGAACACACTGTCTTCACTCTGCTTTAGGAACACACTGTCTTCACACTGCTCTAGGAACACATGTCTTCACTGTGCGTTAGGAACACACTGTCTTCACTCTACTGCAAGAACACACTGTATTCATTCTGCATTAGGAACACACTTTCTTCACTCTGCTGTAGGAACACACTGTCATCACTATGCGTTAGGAACATACTGTCTTGACTCTGCACTAGTAACACACTGTCTTCAATCTGCTCCATGCACATACACCGCAACTCAGCGTTAGGAACACACTGTCTTCACTCTGCTCTAGGAACACACTGTCTTCACTCTGCGTTAGGAACACACTGTCTTCACTTTGCATTAGGAACACACTGTCTTCACTCTCCTCTATTAACACACTGTCTTCCCTCTGCAATAGGAACACACTGTCTTCACTCTGCTATATTAACACACGGTCTTCACTCTGCATTAGGAACACACTGTCTTCATTCTGCTCTAGGAACACAATGTCTTCACTCTGCTCCATGCACATACACCGCAACTCTGCGTTAGGAACACACTGTCTTCACTCTGCTCCATGCACATACACAGCAACTCTTTGTTAGGAACACACTGTCTTCAATCTTCCTTAGGAACACACTGTCTTCACTCTGCTACATGCACATACACCGCAACTCTGCGTTAGGAACACTCTGTTTTCACTATGCGATAGGAAAATACTGTCTTCACTCTGCTCTAGGAACACACTGTCTTCACTCTGCTCCATGCACATACACTGCAACTCTGTGTTAGGAACACACTGGCTTCACTCTGCTCTAGGTACACACTGTATTCACTCTGCTCTAGGAACACACTGTCTTCACTCTGCATTAAGGACACTCTGTCTTCACCTGCTCTACGAACACACTGTCTTCACTCTGCTCCATGCACATACACCGCAACTCTGCGTTAGGAACACACTGTTTTCACTATGCGATAGGAAAATACTGTCTTCTCTCTGCTCTAGGAACACACTGTCTTCACTCTGCTCCATGCACATACACTGCAACTCTGCGTTAGGAACACACTGTCTTCATTCTGCTCTAGGAACACAATGTCTTCACTCTGCTCCATGCACATACACCGCAACTCTGCGTTAGGAACACACTGTCTTCACTATGCGTTAGGAACACACTGTCTTCACTCTGCTCTAGGAAGACACTGTCTTCACTCAGCTCCATGCACATACACCGAAACTCTGCATTAAGAACGCACTGTCTTCACTCTGCTCTATTAACACACGGTCTTCACTCTGCATTAGGAACACACTTTCTTCACTATGCGTTAGGAACACACTGTCTTCACTCTGCTCTAAGAAGACACTGTCTTCACTCAGCTCCATGCACATACACCGAAACTCTGCGTTACGAACACACTGTCTTCACTCTGCTCTATGAACACACTGTCTTCACTCTACTCTAGGAACACACTGTCTTCACTGTGCGTTAGGAACACACTGTCTTCACTTTGCTGTAGAAACACACTGTTCACTCTGCATTAGCAATACACTGTCTTCATTCTGCTCTAGGAACACAATGTCTTCACTCAGCTCCATGTACATACACCGCAACTCTGCGTTAGGAACACACTGTATTCACTCTGCATTAAACACACACTGTCTTTACTTTGCTCTAGGTACATACTGTCTTCACTCTTGCTCCATGCACATACACCGCAACTCTTCGTTAGGAACACACCGTTTTCCCTATACTATAGGAAAAGACTGCCTTCACTCTGCTCTAGGAACACACTGTCTTCACTATGCGTTAGTAACATACTGTCTTCACTGTGCTCTAGGAACACACTGTCTTCACTCTGCATTAGGAACACACTGTCTTCACTCTGCATTAGGAACACACTGTCTTCACTCTGCTCTAGGAACACACTGTCTTCACTCTGCTCCATGCACATACACTGCAACTCTGCGTTAGGAACACACTGTCTTCACTCTGCTCTAGGAACACACTGTATTCACTCTGCTCTAGGAACACACTGTCTTCACTCTGCATTAAGGACACACTGTCTTCACTTGCTCTAGGAACACACTGTCTTCACTCTGCTCCAATCACATACACCGCAACTCTGCGTTAGGAAAACACTGTTTTCACTATGCGATAGGAAAATACTGTCTTCTCTCTTCTCTAGGAACGCACTGTCTTCACTCTGCTCCATGCACATACACTGCAACTCTGCGTTAGGAACACACTGTATTCACTCTGCTCTAGGAACACACTGTATTCACTCTGCTCTAGGAACACACTGTCTTCACTCTGCATTAACAACACACTGTCTTCACTCTGCTCTAGGAACACACTGTTCACTCTGCATTAGGAACACACTGTCTTCACTCTGCATTAGGAAAACACTGTCTTCACTCTGCTCTAGGAAAACACTGTGTTCACTCTGCTCCATGCACATACACCGCACTCTGCGTTTGGAACACACTGTCTTCATTCTGCTCTAGGAACACACTGTCTTCACTCAGCTCCATGCACATGCACCGAAACTCTGCGTTAGGAACACACTGTCTTCACTCTGCTTTAGGAACACACTGTCTTCACACTGCTCTAGGAACACATGTCTTCACTGTGCGTTAGGAACACACTGTCTTCACTCTACTGCAAGAACACACTGTATTCATTCTGCATTAGGAACACACTTTCTTCACTCTGCTGTAGGAACACACTGTCATCACTATGCGTTAGGAACATACTGTCTTGACTCTGCACTAGTAACACACTGTCTTCAATCTGCTCCATGCACATACACCGCAACTCAGCGTTAGGAACACACTGTCTTCACTCTGCTCTAGGAACACACTGTCTTCACTCTGCGTTAGGAACACACTGTCTTCACTTTGCATTAGGAACACACTGTCTTCACTCTCCTCTATTAACACACTGTCTTCCCTCTGCAATAGGAACACACTGTCTTCACTCTGCTATATTAACACACGGTCTTCACTCTGCATTAGGAACACACTGTCTTCATTCTGCTCTAGGAACACACTGTCTTCACTGTGCGTTAGGAACACACTGTCTTCACTTTGCTGTAGAAACACACTGTTCACTCTGCATTAGCAATACACTGTCTTCATTCTGCTCTAGGAACACAATGTCTTCACTCAGCTCCATGTACATACACCGCAACTCTGCGTTAGGAACACACTGTATTCACTCTGCATTAAACATACACTGTCTTTACTTTGCTCTAGGTACATACTGTCTTCACTCTTGCTCCATGCACATACACCGCAACTCTTCGTTAGGAACACACCGTTTTCCCTATACTATAGGAAAAGACTGCCTTCACTCTGCTCTAGGAACACACTGTCTTCACTATGCGTTAGTAACATACTGTCTTCACTGTGCTCTAGGAACACACTGTCTTCACTCTGCATTAGGAACACACTGTCTTCACTCTGCATTAGGAACACACTGTCTTCACTCTGCTCTACGAACACACTGTCTTCACTCTGCTCCATGCACATACACTGCAACTCTGCGTTAGGAACACACTGTCTTCACTCTGCTCTAGGAACACACTGTATTCACTCTGCTCTAGGAACACACTGTCTTCACTCTGCATTAAGGACACACTGTCTTCACTTGCTCTAGGAACACACTGTCTTCACTCTGCTCCAATCACATACACCGCAACTCTGCGTTAGGAAAACACTGTTTTCACTATGCGATAGGAAAATACTGTCTTCTCTCTGCTCTAGGAACGCACTGTCTTCACTCTGCTCCATGCACATACACTGCAACTCTGCGTTAGGAACACACTGTATTCACTCTGCTCTAGGAACACACTGTATTCACTCTGCTCTAGGAACACACTGTCTTCACTCTGCATTAACAACACACTGTCTTCACTCTGCTCTAGGAACACACTGTTCACTCTGCATTAGGAACACACTGTCTTCACTCTGCATTAGGAAAACACTGTCTTCACTCTGCTCTAGGAAAACACTGTGTTCACTCTGCTCCATGCACATACACCGCACTCTGCGTTTGGAACACACTGTCTTCATTCTGCTCTAGGAACACACTGTCTTCACTCAGCTCCATGCACATGCACCGAAACTCTGCGTTAGGAACACACTGTCTTCACTCTGCTTTAGGAACACACTGTCTTCACACTGCTCTAGGAACACATGTCTTCACTGTGCGTTAGGAACACACTGTCTTCACTCTACTGCAAGAACACACTGTATTCATTCTGCATTAGGAACACACTTTCTTCACTCTGCTGTAGGAACACACTGTCATCACTATGCGTTAGGAACATACTGTCTTGACTCTGCACTAGTAACACACTGTCTTCAATCTGCTCCATGCACATACACCGCAACTCAGCGTTAGGAACACACTGTCTTCACTCTGCTCTAGGAACACACTGTCTTCACTCTGCGTTAGGAACACACTGTCTTCACTTTGCATTAGGAACACACTGTCTTCACTCTCCTCTATTAACACACTGTCTTCCCTCTGCAATAGGAACACACTGTCTTCACTCTGCTATATTAACACACGGTCTTCACTCTGCATTAGGAACACACTGTCTTCATTCTGCTCTAGGAACACAATGTCTTCACTCTGCTCCATGCACATACACCGCAACTCTGCGTTAGGAACACACTGTCTTCACTCTGCTCCATGCACATACACAGCAACTCTTTGTTAGGAACACACTGTCTTCAATCTTCCTTAGGAACACACTGTCTTCACTCTGCTACATGCACATACACCGCAACTCTGCGTTAGGAACACTCTGTTTTCACTATGCGATAGGAAAATACTGTCTTCACTCTGCTCTAGGAACACACTGTCTTCACTCTGCTCCATGCACATACACTGCAACTCTGTGTTAGGAACACACTGGCTTCACTCTGCTCTAGGTACACACTGTATTCACTCTGCTCTAGGAACACACTGTCTTCACTCTGCATTAAGGACACTCTGTCTTCACCTGCTCTACGAACACACTGTCTTCACTCTGCTCCATGCACATACACCGCAACTCTGCGTTAGGAACACACTGTTTTCACTATGCGATAGGAAAATACTGTCTTCTCTCTGCTCTAGGAACACACTGTCTTCACTCTGCTCCATGCACATACACTGCAACTCTGCGTTAGGAACACACTGTATTCACTCTGCTCTGGGAACACACTGTATTCACTCTGCTCTAGGAACACACTGTCTTCACTCTGCATTAAGAACACACTGTCTTCACTCTGTGTTAGGAACACACTGTCTTCATTCTGCTCTAGGAACACACTGTCTTCCCTCTGCAATAGGAACACACTGTCTTCACTCTGCTCTATTAACACACGGTCTTCACTCTGCATTAGGAACACACTTTCTTCACTATGCGTTAGGAACACACTGTCTTCACTCTGCTCTAGGAAGACACTGTCTTCACTCAGCTCCATGCACATACACCGAAACTCTGCATTAGGAACGCACTGTCTTCACTCTGCTCTATTAACACACGGTCTTCACTCTGCATTAGGAACACACTTTCTTCACTATGCGTTAGGAACACACTGTCTTCACTCTGCTCTAGGAAGACACTGTCTTCACTCAGCTCCATGCACATACACCGAAACTCTGCGTTACGAACACACTGTCTTCACTCTGCTCTATGAACACACTGTCTTCACTCTACTCTAGGAACACACTGTCTTCACTGTGCGTTAGGAACACACTGTCTTCACTTTGCTGTAGAAACACACTGTTCACTCTGCATTAGCAATACACTGTCTTCATTCTGCTCTAGGAACACAATGTCTTCACTCAGCTCCATGTACATACACCGCAACTCTGCGTTAGGAACACACTGTATTCACTCTGCATTAAACACACACTGTCTTTACTTTGCTCTAGGTACATACTGTCTTCACTCTTGCTCCATGCACATACACCGCAACTCTTCGTTTTGAACACACCGTTTTCCCTATACTATAGGAAAAGACTGCCTTCACTCTGCTCTAGGAACACACTGTCTTCACTATGCGTTAGTAACATACTGTCTTCACTGTGCTCTAGGAACACACTGTCTTCACTCTGCTCTAGGAACACACTGTCTTCACTCTGCATTAGGAACACACTGTCTTCACTCTGCTCTAGGAAAACACTGTGTTCACTCTGCTCCATGCACATACACCGCAACTCTGCGTTAGGAAAACACTGTCTTCACTCTGCGTTAGGAACACACTGTCTTCATTGTGCTCTAGGAACACACTGTCTTCCCTCTGCAATAGGAACACACTGTCTTCACTCTGCTCTATTAACACACTGTCTTCACTCTGCTCTAGGAACACACTGTCTTAATTCTGCTCTAGGAAGACACTGTCTTCACTCTGCTCTAGGAACACACTGTCTTCACTATGTGTTAGGAACACACTGTCTTCACTCTGCATTAAGAACACACTGTCTTCACTCTGCATTAGGAACACACTGTTTTCACTCTGCTCCATGCACATACACAGCAACTCTTTGTTAGGAACACACTGTCTTCAATCTGCCTTAGGAACACACTGTCTTCACTCTGCTACATGCACATACACTGCAACTCTGCGTTAGGAACACACTGTCTTCACTCTGCTCTAGGAACACACTGTATTCACTCTGCTCTAGGAACACACTGTCTTCACTCTGCATTAAGGACACACTGTCTTCACTTGCTCTAGGAACACACTTTCTTCACTCTGCTCCATGCACATACACCGCAACTCTGCGTTAGGAACACACTGTTTTCACTATGCGATAGGAAAATACTGTCTTCTCTCTGCTCTAGGAACACACTGCCTTCACTCTGCTCCATGCACATACACTGCAACTCTGCGTTAGGAACAGACTGTATTCACTCTGCTCTAGGAACACACTGTATTCACTCTGCTCTAGGAACACACTGTCTTCACTATGCATTAAGAACACACTGTCTTCACTCTGCTCTAGGAAGACACTGTCTTCACTCTGCTCTAGGAAGACACTGTCTTCACTCTGCATTGGGAACACACTGTCTTCACTCTGCGTTAGGAACACACTGTCTTCATTCTGCTCTAGGAACACACTGTCTTCCCTCTGCAATAGGAACACACTGTCTTCACTCTGCTCTATTAACACACGGTCTTCACTCTGCATTAGGAACACACTTTCTTCACTATGCGTTAGGAACACACTGTCTTCACTCTGCTCTAGGAAGACACTGTCTTCACTCAGCTCCATGCACATACACCGAAACTCTGCGTTAGGAACACACTGTCTTCACTCTGCTCTAGGAACACACTGTCTTCACTCTGCTCTAGGAACTAACTGTCTTCCATGTGCGTTAGGAACACAGTGTCTTCACTTTGCTGTAGAAACACACTGTTCACTCTGCATTAGGAACACACTGTCTTCATTCTGCTCTAGGAACACACTGTCTTCACTCAGCTCCATGTACATACACCGCAACTCTGCGTTAGGAACACACTGTATTCACTCTGCATTAAACACACACTGTCTTTAGTTTGCTCTGGGTACATACTCTCTTCACTCTTGCTCCATGCACATACACCGCAACTCTGTGTTAGGAACACACAGTTTTCACTATACTATAGGAAAATACTGCCTTCACTCTGCTCTAGGAACACACTGTCTTCACTATGCGTTGGGAACACACTGTCTTCACTCTGCATTAGGAACACACTGTCTTCACTCTGCATTAGGAACACACTGTCTTCACTCTGCTCCATGCACATACACAGCAACTCTTTGTTAAGAACACACTGTCTTCAATCTGCCTTAGGAACACACTGTCTTCACTCTGCTACATGCACATACACCGCAACTCTGCGTTAGGAACACACAGTTTTCACTATGCGATAGGAAAATACTGTCTTCACTCTGCTCTAGGAACACACTGTCTTCACTCTGCTCCATGCACATACACTGCAACTCTGCGTTAGGAACACACTGTCTTCACTCTGCTCTAGGAACACACTGTATTCACTCTGCTCTAGGAACACACTGTCTTCACTCTGCATTAAGGACACACTGTCTTCACTTGCTCTAGGAACACACTGTCTTCACTCTGCTCCATGCACATACACCGCACCTCTGCGTTAGGAACACACTGTTTTCACTATGCGATAGGAAAATACTGTCTTCTCTCTGCTCTAGGAATACACTGTCTTCACTCTGCTACATGCACATACACCGCAACTCTGCGTTAGGAACACTCTGTTTTCACTATGCGATAGGAAAATACTGTCTTCACTCTGCTCTAGGAACACACTGTCTTCACTCTGCTCCATGCACATACACTGCAACTCTGTGTTAGGAACACACTGTCTTCACTCTGCTCTAGGTACACACTGTATTCACTCTGCTCTAGGAACACACTGTCTTCACTCTGCATTAAGGACACTCTGTCTTCACCTGCTCTACGAACACACTGTCTTCACTCTGCTCCATGCACATACACCGCAACTCTGCGTTAGGAACACACTGTTTTCACTATGCGATAGGAAAATACTGTCTTCTCTCTGCTCTAGGAACACACTGTCTTATCTCTGCTCCATGCACATACACTGCAACTCTGCGTTAGGAACACACTGTATTCACTCTGCTCTGGGAACACACTGTATTCACTCTGCTCTAGGAACACACTGTCTTCACTCTGCATTAAGAACACACTGTCTTCACTCTGTGTTAGGAACACACTGTCTTCATTCTGCTCTAGGAACACACTGTCTTCCCTCTGCAATAGGAACACACTGTCTTCACTCTGCTCTATTAACACACGGTCTTCACTCTGCATTAGGAACACACTTTCTTCACTATGCGTTAGGAACACACTGTCTTCACTCTGCTCTAGGAAGACACTGTCTTCACTCAGCTCCATGCACATACACCGAAACTCTGCATTAGGAACGCACTGTCTTCACTCTGCTCTATTAACACACGGTCTTCACTCTGCATTAGGAACACACTTTCTTCACTATGCGTTAGGAACACACTGTCTTCACTCTGCTCTAGGAAGACACTGTCTTCACTCAGCTCCATGCACATACACCGAAACTCTGCGTTACGAACACACTGTCTTCACTCTGCTCTATGAACACACTGTCTTCACTCTACTCTAGGAACACACTGTCTTCACTGTGCGTTAGGAACACACTGTCTTCACTTTGCTGTAGAAACACACTGTTCACTCTGCATTAGCAATACACTGTCTTCATTCTGCTCTAGGAACACAATGTCTTCACTCAGCTCCATGTACATACACCGCAACTCTGCGTTAGGAACACACTGTATTCACTCTGCATTAAACACACACTGTCTTTACTTTGCTCTAGGTACAAACTGTCTTCACTCTTGCTCCATGCACATACACCGCAACTCTTCGTTTTGAACACACCGTTTTCCCTATACTATAGGAAAAGACTGCCTTCACTCTGCTCTAGGAACACACTGTCTTCACTATGCGTTAGTAACATACTGTCTTCACTGTGCTCTAGGAACACACTGTCTTCACTCTGCTCTAGGAACACACTGTCTTCACTCTGCATTAGGAACACACTGTCTTCACTCTGCTCTAGGAAAACACTGTGTTCACTCTGCTCCATGCACATACACCGCAACTCTGCGTTAGGAACACACTGTCTTCACTCTGCGTTAGGAACACACTGTCTTCATTGTGCTCTAGGAACACACTGTCTTCCCTCTGCAATAGGAACACACTGTCTTCACTCTGCTCTATTAACACACTGTCTTCACTCTGCTCTAGGAACACACTGTCTTAATTCTGCTCTAGGAACACACTGTCTTCACTCTGCTCTAGGAACACACTGTCTTCACTATGTGTTAGGAACACACTGTCTTCACTCTGCATTAAGAACACACTGTCTTCACTCTGCATTAGGAACACACTGTTTTCACTCTGCTCCATGCACATACACAGCAACTCTTTGTTAGGAACACACTGTCTTCAATCTGCCTTAGGAACACACTGTCTTCACTCTGCTACATGCACATACACTGCAACTCTGCGTTAGGAACACACTGTCTTCACTCTGCTCTAGGAACACACTGTATTCACTCTGCTCTAGGAACACACTGTCTTCACTCTGCATTAAGGACACACTGTCTTCACTTGCTCTAGGAACACACTTTCTTCACTCTGCTCCATGCACATACACCGCAACTCTGCGTTAGGAACACACTGTTTTCACTATGCGATAGGAAAATACTGTCTTCTCTCTGCTCTAGGAACACACTGCCTTCACTCTGCTCCATGCACATACACTGCAACTCTGCGTTAGGAACAGACTGTATTCACTCTGCTCTAGGAACACACTGTCTTCACTATGCATTAAGAACACACTGTCTTCACTCTGCTCTAGGAAGACACTGTCTTCACTCTGCTCTAGGAAGACACTGTCTTCACTCTGCATTGGGAACACACTGTCTTCACTCTGCTCTAGGAACACACTGTCTTCACTCTGCGTTAGGAACACACTGTTTTCACTCTCCTCTATTAACACACTGTCTTCCCTCTGCAATAGGAATACACTGTCTTCACTCTGCTATATTAACACACGGTCTTCACTCTGCATTAGGAACACACTGTCTTCATTCTGCTCTAGGAACACACTGTCTTCACTCTGCGTTAGGAACACACTGTCTTCATTCTGCTCCAGGAACACACTGTCTTCCCTCTGCAATAGGAACACACTGTCTTCACTCTGCTCTATTAACACACGGTCTTCACTCTGCATTAGGAACACACTTTCTTCACTATGCGTTAGGAACACACTGTCTTCACTCTGCTCTAGGAAGACACTGTCTTCACTATGCGTTGGGAACACACTGTCTTCACTCTGCATTAGGAACACACTGTCTTCACTCTGCATTAGGAACACACTGTCTTCACTCTGCTCCATGCACATACACAGCAACTCTTTGTTAGGAACACACTGTCTTCAATCTGCCTTAGGAACACACTGTCTTCACTCTGCTACATGCACATACACCGCAACTCTGCGTTAGGAACACACAGTTTTCACTATGCGATAGGAAAATACTGTCTTCACTCTGCTCTAGGAACACACTGTCTTCACTCTGCTCCATGCACATACACTGCAACTCTGCGTTAGGAACACACTGTCTTCACTCTGCTCTAGGAACACACTGTATTCACTCTGCTCTAGGAACACACTGTCTTCACTCTGCATTAAGGACACACTGTCTTCACTTGCTCTAGGAACACACTGTCTTCACTCTGCTCCATGCACATACACCGCACCTCTGCGTTAGGAACACACTGTTTTCACTATGCGATAGGAAAATACTGTCTTCTCTCTGCTCTAGGAATACACTGTCTTCACTCTGCTCCATGCACATACACTGCAACTCTGCGTTAGGAACACACTGTATTCACTCTGCTGTAGGAACACACTGTATTCACTCTGCTCTAGGAACACACTGTCTTCACTCTGCATTAAGAACACACTGTCTTCACTCTGCTCTAGGAACACACTGTCTTCACTCTGCTCTAGGAAGACACTGTCTTCACTCTGCATTGGGAACACACTGTCTTCACTCTGCTCTAGGAACACACTGTCTTCACTCTGCTCTAGGAACACACTGTCTTCACTCTGCGTTAGGAACACACTGTTTTCACTCTCCTCTATTAACACACTGTCTTCCCTTTGCAATAGGAATACACTGTTTTCACTCTGCTATATTAACACACGGTCTTCATTCTGTATTAGGAACACACTGTCTTCATTCTGCTCTAGGAACACAATGTCTTCACTCTGCTCCATGCACATACACCGCAACTCTGCGTTAGGAACACACCGTTTTCCCTATACTATAGGAAAAGACTGCCTTCACTCTGCTCTAGGAACGCACTGTCTTCACTATGCGTTAGTAACATACTGTCTTCACTGTGCTCTAGGAACACACTGTCTTCACTCTGCTCTAGGAACACACTGTCTTCACTCTGCATTAGGAACACACTGTCTTCACTCTGCATTAGGAACACACTGTCTTCACTCTGCTCAAGGAACACACTGTCTTCACTCTGCTCCATGCACATACACAGCAACTCTTTGTTAGGAACACACTGTCTTCAATCTGCCTTAGGAACACACTGTCTTCACTCTGCTACATGCACATACACCGCAACTCTGCCTTAGCAACACACTGTTTTCACTATGCGATAGGAAAATACTGTCTTCACTCTGCTCTAGGAACACACTGTCTTCACTCTGCTCCATGCACATACACTGCAACTCTGCGTTAGGAACACACTGTCTTCACTCTGCTCTAGGAACACACTGTATTCACTCTGTGTACCGGCACAGAATAAAGGCAATGCAGATATCAAAGAATATTTACCAGTTTATTGTTAAACTTACTGAACCAAAGTTCCAGCGTAGCACAGGTAGCGAGTAACAAAAGGGCCAAGCAGCCTCTCCGTGCACTCTTTATTGGCAGGGATTTGCCTGAGGCAAACCCCACCCTCTAAAGGGAGCTGATTTAACCCCTTTATCTCCCCCTTTTGTCTAAATAAGACACAACTAAACCAAATATAACTATAACAATAATAACAAATGATAAATATAACAAACAATATTGAGAGCAAAAGTTTTGCTAAAGAGTAACTACAATTAAATAATCTTCAACTCCATCAAAGATCTGAGAAGGGAGTAAATATTACTTAACAAAAAAGAGATATCCAAAATGTGCAACAAATGACAGAGACAACTGACTCCTGGGCAATCACCCAAAATCTCATTTGCAATGTTGAGTCAACCAACTTTGGCTAAGGCCTAACATAACTGACATACCATTCTCAAATGCAAGGAACTTTCTTAGGATTATCCTACCCTGTCTTGGCAAGATAAGACAATCCTGTTTATATCTTAGTCAGTAGTTGAGGTATGGGTTTTTCTTAACCCAAAGGCCAGTTCTGCCAGGAAGACAAGCTCCCAGTGGAGTGTCTTTGATGCTCAACGTTCTCTCGGGAGTAGAGTGGTGTTTCCAGGAGTAAATTGTGTCTCAATGGCACATAATTTTAGGTTAGATTAAAGGCCATTTTCTACAGCTCTTCAAAGAGGCTGAAGATTATACTATCTATACTGAAAATAATCTCTATGTATCTAAAAAACCTGATTAACCTAAAAATAATATGACAAACATGTAATTCTCAATACCTATCTAATTTGAAAACTAAGGGAATAAACAATTGTGCAATGTATGAAGACAATGATCTTCACTTGTAAACAATGTCATTACTTATCAAATGTAAACAATGTTATTACATAAATAGGACCAGAGGTAGAAATGTACATTGTGATATGATAGATGTATCCATACAATATAAGCATACTCTTATACCAAAATAGAGGTAGGAACACTCACATTCAATATTCAATATATCAATATACAAGAAACAGTACCAACATAATTTTCTAAAAACAGTAAGTCACAAATACCAATCATCCCATCAACCCAGTTAATCCCCCTCTTTTTTTTTTTATATATATCCCTAATTCCATACAATATCTCCCCATCCCCTCACCCCTAAACCAACCACTAAAAGATGTCCCTAACCCTGTGGGCAAACTCTGTTGGGAGAGGGGACGTCGTCCTCTTAGATTGCTTCTAGCTGACATGGGGGCGACGTTCTTCTTAGGGGCCCCTGTGAAAGCAAACGATGGTAAAATTCCCAAATTAACCTTTGACTTAAGAAGACTAGTCTCTGTGTGTTTCGAGAAGGTCCGGCCAGAGTGTTGTCAAAAATGTGCATCATATGAAATTGTCTCTTGCAATTGGTACCAAAAAACAGATCCAAAATTAGTGCTTAAAAAAAAAAATTCATGACGTCATAAAAACCAGATTGAGTTGATGTTGTGGGGCCCCATCTTCATCCTGGAAACTTCAAAAATTACTGTAGGAAAATATGTTGCTTGTTATGGGAAATTTAAACATTAACAACAAGGACTTATACTGACATATAAAGAAAGACACAGATGTGAGGGAAGGCAAAGAAAGTTTATCAAGTATAAAATTATTCTTATTCTGTCCCATTTCATGGCTCCTGACCTGAGACAGAAACTTTGAAATATCTCTTATCAACAGGCTTGGAATTGAAGAAGGACTGAGCCATAGTCCAACTCCAAAACCAGCTCTACACATTTATAAAGAAGTGTTCAATAAAACATATAAATATACATAAATATATATAAAACCAATACTTACTATACGTATAGAATTTTATTGTTGATGTTTAATGGGTCGTATCTATTTTCCATCCATCAGTAATTAAATATTCAGGGTCCCTCAAATTCTTTGGAGATGAATATTTTCCTGTGGAGATAAGAAAAGAACCCTGCCCCCATCCTATTAGTAATCCTTACCATCTGTATGTCGGTCATCCTTGTGAATGAATTGTTATTTATCTTTTCCAAGTGACTTCTCTTCCTCAAACCGAACCTTTATTAATTTTGACGGTATCCATAATTTTTCCTCACCTGTGGAGATAAGAGCAAAACCCCTTCCCCAACGCAGCACATCTCCTGGCTTCCATTGTGAGGTTAGTACATCCTTGAAATAAACTGGTTGATTTAGTTCAGCAGACTTTTCCATTATCCAATGTCTTTCTGCAGCCGTCGTTCCCTTCTCGTTAGCGTTGAGAAAATTCAAGGTTAACAAAGCATTATGTAACCTATTTCTAGGGGTGTTTTCCACCCCTTTCTGTTTGTTCAACATATCCTTTATAGTTCGATTTGATCTTTCTATGACTGCTTGACCTGTAGGATTGTATGGTATACCTGTAACATGCTTGATATTGTAATGATCAAAAAACCGTTTCATCTTCCTAGAGACATAAGCAGGACCAAGCCCGTACATTCTATACTGATGCCAATAAATCAGGGAAGGCAGGTTACAAATCAGAAGACTTGGGTAAGGTGGAACAAAGTCCTTATGATTCTGTCCAGAAGGCAGAATTATATGCCATTCTTATGGTACTAAGAGATTTTAAAGAACCTATTAATATAGTTACTGATTCACAACATGCAGAAAGAGTTATTTTACATATTGAAACTGCTGAATTTATACCTGATGATACAGAACTAACCTCATTGTTTATCCAGGTTCAAGATTTGATCAGGAACAGGCTTTGCCCTATGTACATAACACACATCCGATCCCATACGCGTCTGCCAGGTCCTCTAGCACAAGGTAATGCAGAAATTGATCAATTATTGATTGGTAGTGTGCTTCAAGCCTCTGAATTTCATAAAAAACATCATGTTAATAGCAAAGGTTTGAAGAAAGAGTTTTCTATTACATGGCAACAGGCTAAGGAGATTGTGAAGAAATGCCCTACCTGCTCTTTCTATAACCAAACGCCACTGCCAGCAGGAGTTAATCCAAAGGGCACTCATAGAAATGAAATCTGGCAGATGGATGTGTTCCACTTTCCAGAATTTGGCAAATTGAAGTATGTTCATCACACCATCGACACTTATTCAGGCTTTCAGTGGGCAACTGCTTTAAGTTCAGAAAAAGCTGATTCAGTAATCACTCATTTATTAGAAGTCATGGCTATCATGGGTATACCTACAACTCTGCTCTAGGAACACACTGTCTTCACTCTGCATTAAGGACACACTGTCTTCACTTGCTCTAGGAACACACTGTCTTCACTCTGCTCCATGCACATACACCGCAACTCTGCGTTAGGAAAACACTGTTTTCACTATGCAATAGGAAAATACTGTCTTCTCTCTGCTCTAGGAACGCACTGTCTTCACTCTGCTCCATGCACATACACTGCAACTCTGCGTTAGGAACACACTGTATTCACTCTGCTCTAGGAACACACTGTATTCACTCTGCTCTAGGAACACACTGTCTTCACTCTGCATTAACAACACACTGTCTTCACTCTGCTCTAGGAACACACTGTTCACTCTGCATTAGGAACACACTGTCTTCACTCTGCATTAGGAAAACACTGTCTTCACTCTGCTCTAGGAAAACACTGTGTTCACTCTGCTCCATGCACATACACCGCACTCTGCGTTTGGAACACACTGTCTTCATTCTGCTCTAGGAACACAGTGTCTTCACTCAGCTCCATGCACATGCACCGAAACTCTGCGTTAGGAACACACTGTCTTCACTCTGCTTTAGGAACACACTGTCTTCACACTGCTCTAGGAACACACTGTCTTCACTGTGCGTTAGGAACACACTGTCTTCACAATACTGCAAGAACACACTGTATTCACTCTGCATTAGGAACACACTTTCTTCACTCTGCTGTAGGAACACACTGTCATCACTATGCGTTAGGAACATACTGTCTTGACTCTGCACTAGTAACACACTGTCTTCAATCTGCTCCATGCACATACACCGCAACTCAGCGTTAGGAACACACTGTCTTCACTCTGCTCTAGGAACACACTGTCTTCACTCTGCATTAGGAACACACTGTCTTCACTTTGCATTAGGAACACACTGTCTTCACTCTCCTCTATTAACACACTGTCTTCCCTCTGCAATAGGAACACACTGTCTTCACTCTGCTATATTAACACACGGTCTTCACTCTGCATTAGGAACACACTGTCTTCATTCTGCTCTAGGAACACAATGTCTTCACTCTGCTCCATGCACATACACCGCAACTCTGCGTTAGGAACACACTGTCTTCACTCTGCTCCATGCACATACACAGCAACTCTTTGTTAGGAACACACTGTCTTCAATCTTCCTTAGGAACACACTGTCTTCACTCTGATACATGCACATACACCGCAACTCTGCGTTAGGAACACACTGTTTTCACTATGCGATAGGAAAATACTGTCTTCACTCTGCTCTAGGAACACACTGTCTTCACTCTGCTCCATGCACATACACTGCAACTCTGCGTTAGGAACACACTGTCTTCACTCTGCTCTAGGAACACACTGTATTCACTCTGCTCTAGGAACACACTGTCTTCACTCTGCATTAAGGACACACTGTCTTCACTCTGCATTAGGAACACTCTGTCTTCACTCTGCTCCATGCACATACACCGCAACTCTGCGTTAGGAACACACTGTTTTCACTATGCGATAGGAAAATACTGTCTTCTCTCTGCTCTAGGAACACACTGTCTTCACTCTGCTCCATGCACATACACTGCAACTCTGCGTTAGGAACACACTGTATTCACTCTGCTCTAGGAACACACTGTATTCAGTCTGCTCTAGGAACACACTGTCTTCACTCTGCATTAAGAACACACTGTCTTCACTCTGCGTTAGGAACACACTGTCTTCATTCTGCTCTAGGAACACACTGTCTTCCCTCTGCAATAGGAACACACTGTCTTCACTCTGCTCTATTAACACACGGTCTTCACTCTGCATTAGGAACACACTTTCTTCACTATGCGTTAGGAACACACTGTCTTCACTCTGCTCTAGGAAGACACTGTCTTCACTCAGCTCCATGCACATACACCGAAACTCTGCGTTAGCAACACACTGTCTTCACTCTGCTCTAGGAACACAATGTCTTCACTCTGCTCCATGCACATACACCGCAACTCTGCGTTAGGAACACACTGTCTTCACTCTGCGTTAGGAACACACTGTCTTCATTCTGCTCTAGGAACACACTGTCTTCCCTCTGCAATAGGAACACACTGTCTTCACTCTGCTCTAGGAACACACTGTCTTCACTCTGCGTTAGGAACACACTGTTTTCACTCTCCTCTATTAACACACTGTCTTCCCTCTGCAATAGGAATACACTGTCTTCACTCTGCTATATTAACACACGGTCTTCACTCTGCATTAGGAACACACTGTCTTCATTCTGCTCTAGGAACACAATGTCTTCACTCTGCTCCATGCACATACACCGCAACTCTGCTTTAGGAACACACTGTCTTCACTCTGCGTTAGGAACACACTGTCTTCATTCTGCTCTAGGAACACACTGTCTTCCCTCTGCAATAGGAACACACTGACTTCACTCTGCTCTATTAACACACGGTCTTCACTCTGCATTAGGAACACACTTTCTTCACTATGCGTTAGGAACACACTGTCTTCACTCTGCTCTAGGAAGACACTGTCTTCACTCAGCTCCATGCACATACACCGAAACTCTGCGTTAGGAACACACTATCTTCACTCTGCTCTAGGAACACACTGTCTTCACTCTGCTCTAGGAACTAACTGTCTTCCATGTGCGTTAGGAACACACTGTCTTCACTTTGCTGTAGAAACACACTGTTCACTCTGCATTAGGAACACACTGTCTTCATTCTGCTCTAGGAACACACTCTCTTCACTCAGCTCCATGTACATACACCGCAACTCTGCGTTAGGAACAAATTCTATTCACTCTGCATTAAACACACACTGTCTTTACTTTGCTCTGGGTACATACTCTCTTCACTCTTGCTCCATGCACATACACCGCAACTCTGCATTAGGAAGACACAGTTTTCACTATACTATAGGAAAATACTGCCTTCACTCTGCTCTAGGAACACACTGTCTTCACTATGCGTTAGGAACACACTGTCTTCACTCTGCATTAGGAACACACTGTCTTCACTCTGCATTAGGAACACATTGTCTTCACTCTGCTCCATGCAAATACACAGCAACTTTTTGTTAGGAACACACTGTCTTCAATCTGCCTTAGGAACACACTGTCTTCACTCTGCTACATGCACATACACTGCAACTCTGCGTTAGGAACACACTGTTTTCACTATGCGATAGGAAAATACTGTCTTCACTCTGCTCTAGGAACACACTGTCTTCACTCTGCTCCATGCACATACACTGCAACTCTGCGTTAGGAACACACTGTCTTCACTCTGCTCTAGGAACACACTGTATTCACTCTGCTCTAGGAACACACTGTCTTCACTCTGCATTAAGGACACACTGTCTTCACTTGCTCTAGGAACACACTGTCTTCACTCTGCTCCATGCACATACACCGCAACTCTGCGTTAGGAACACACTGTTTTCACTATGCGATAGGAAAATACTGTCTTCTCTCTGCTCTAGGAACACACTGTCTTCACTCTGCTCCATGAACATACACTGCAACTCTGCGTTAGGAACACACTGTATTCACTCTGCTCTAGGAACACACTGTATTCACTCTGCTCTAGGAACACACTGTCTTCACTCTGCATTAAGAACACACTGTCTTCACTCTGCTCTAGGAACACACTGTCTTCCCTCTGCTCTAGGAACACACTGTCTTCACTCTGCTCTAGGAACACACTGTCTTCACTCTGCGTTAGGAACACACTGTTTTCACTCTCCTCTATTAACACACTGTCTTCCCTCTGCAATAGGAATACACTGTCTTCACTCTGCTATATTAACACACGGTCTTCATTCTGCATTAGGAACACACTGTCTTCATTCTGCTCTAGGAACACAATGTCTTCACTCTGCTCTAGGAACACACTGTCTACACTCTGCGTTAGGAACACACTGTCTTCAATCTGCTCTATTAACACACGGTCTTCAGTCTGCTCCATGCACATACACCGCAACTCTGCATTAGGAACACAGTGTTTTCACTATGCGATAGGAAAACACTGTCTTCACTATGCTTTAGGAACACACTGTCTTCACTCTGCTCTAGGACCACACTGTCTTCACTCTGCTCCATGCACATACACTGCAACACTGCGTTAGTAATACACTGTCTTCACTCTGCTCTAGGAACACACTGTCTTCACTCTGCATTAAGAAGACACTGTCTTCACTCTGCTCTAGGAACACACTGTCTTCACTCTGCTCTAGGAAGACACTGTATTCACTCTACATTATAAACACTCTGTCTTCACACTGCATTAGGAACAAACTGTCTTCACTCTGCTCTAGGAACACACTGTCTTCACTCTGCTCTAGGAACACACTGTCTTCACTCTGCTCTAGGAACACACTGTCTTCACTCTGCATTAGGAACACACTATCTTCACTTTCCTCTATTAACACACTGTCTTCCCTCTGTAATAGGAACACACTGTCTTCACCCTGCTCTATGAACACATGGTCTTCACTATGCATTAGGAACACACTGTCTTCACTCTGCATTAGGAACACACTGTGTTCATTCTGCTCTAGGAACACACTGTCTTCCCTCTGCATATAGTAACACACTGTCTTCACTTTGCTCTATTAACACACGGTCTTCACTCTGCATTAGGAACACACTGTCTTTACTATGCGTGAGGAACACACTGTCTTCATTCTGCTCTAGGAAGACACTGTCTTCACCCAGCTCCATGCACATACACCGAAACTCTGCGTTAGGAACCCACTGTCTTCACTCTGCTTTTGGAACACACTGTCTTCACTCTGCTCTAGGAACACACTGTCTTCACTGTGTGTTAGGAACACACTGTCTTCACTCTACTGCAAGAACACACTGTCTTCACTATGCGTTAGGAACATACTGTCTTCACTCTGCACTAGTAACACACTGTCTTCACTCTGCTGCATGCACATACACCGCAACTCAGCGTTAGGAACACACTGTCTTCACTCTGCTCTAGGAACACACTGTCTTCACTCTGCGTTAGGAACACACTGTCTTCACTTTGCATTAGGAACACACTGTCTTCACTCTGCAGTAGGAATACACTGTCTTCACTCTGCTCTAGGAACACACTGTCTTCACTCTGCTCCATGCACATACACAGGAACTCTTTGCTGGGAACACACTGTCTTCAATCTGCTGTAGGAACACACTGTATTCACTCTGCATTAAAAACACACTGTGTTCACTCCGCTCCAGGAACACACTGTCTTCCCTCCGTTCTAGGAACACACAGTCTTTACTCTGCTCTTGGAACACCCTGTCTTCATTCTGCTCTAGGAACACACTGTCTTCCCTCATTTCCATGTACATACACCGCAAATCTGCGTTAGGAACACACTGTATTCCCTCTGCATTAAAAACACACTGTCTTTACTTTACTCTAGGTACACACTGTCTTCACTCTTGCTCCATGCACATACACCGCAACTCTGCGTTAGGAACACACAGTTTTCACTATGCTATAGGAACACACTGTCTTCACTCTGCTCTAGGAACACACTGTCTACACTCTGCTCCATGCACATACACTGCAACTCTGCGTTAGGAACACACTGTATTCACTCTGCTCTAGGAACACACTGTCTTCACTCTGCTCTAGGAACACACTGTCTACACTCTGCATTAAGAACAAACTGTCTTCATTATGCTCTAGGAAACCCTGTCTTCACTCTGCTCTAGGAAGACACTGTCTTCACTCTGCATTAGGAACACACTGTCTTCACTCTGCATTAGGAACAAACTGTCTTCACTCTGCTCTAGGATCACACTGTCTTCACTCTGCTCTAGGATCACACTCTATTCCCTCTGCGTTAGGAACACACTGTCTTCACTCTCCTCTATTAACACACTGTCTTCCCTCTGCAATAGGAACACACTGTCTTCACTCTGCTCTATGAACACACGGTCTTCACTATGCATTAGGAACACACTGTCTTCATTCTGCTCTAGGAACACAATGTCTTCACTCTGCTCCATGCACTTACACCGCAACTCTGCGTTAGGAACACACTGTCTTCACTCTGCGTTAGGAACACACTGTCTTCATTCTGCTCTAGGAACACACTGTCTTCCCTCTGCAATAGGAACACACTGTCTTCACTCTGCTCTATTAACACACGGTCTTCACTCTGCATTAGGAACACACTTTCTTCACTATTCGTTAGGAACACACTGTCTTCACTCTGCTCTAGGAAGACACTGTCTTCACTCAGCTCCATGCACATACACCGAAACTCTGCGTTAGGAACACACTGTCTTCACTCTGCTCTAGGAACACACTGTCTTCACTCTGCTCTAGGAACACACTGTCTTCACTGTGAGTTAGGAACACACTGTCTTCACTTTGCTGTAGAAACACACTGTTCACTCTGCATTAGGAACACACTGTCTTCACTCTGCTCTAGGAACACACTGTCTTCACTCTGCATTAAGAACACACTGTCTTCACTCTGCTCAAGGAACACACTGTCTTCACTCTGCTCCATGCACATACACAGCAACTCTTTGTTAGGAACACACTGTCTTCAATCTGCCTTAGGAACACACTGTCTTCACTCTGCTACATGCACATACACCGCAACTCTGCCTTAGGAACACACTGTTTGCACTATGCGATAGGAAAATACTGTCTTCAGTCTGCTCTAGGAACACACTGTCTTCACTCTGCTCCATGCACATACACTGCAACTCTGCGTTAGGAACACACTGTCTTCACTCTGCTCTAGGAACACACTGTATTCACTCTGCTCTAGGAACACACTGTCTTCACTCTGCATTAAGGACACACTGTCTTCACTTGCTCTAGGAACACACTGCCTTCACTCTGCTCCATGCACATACACCGCAACTCTGCGTTAGGAGCACACTGTTTTCACTATGCGATAGGAAAATACTGTCTTCTCTCTTCTCTAGGAACACACTGTCTTCACTCTGCTCCATGCACATACACTGCAACTCTGCGTTAGGAACACCCTGTATTCACTCTGCTCTAGGAACACACTGTATTCACTCTGCTCTAGGAACACACTGTCTTCACTCTGCATTAAGAACACACTTTCTTCACTCTGCTCTAGGAACACCCTGTCTTCACTCTGCTCTAGGAAGATTCTGTCTTAACTCTGCATTGGGAACACACTGTCTTCACTCTGCATTAGAAACAAACTGTCTTCACTCTGCTCTAGGAACACACTGTCTTCACTCTGCGTTAGGAACACACTGTCTTCACTCTGCGTTAGGAACACACTGTTTTCACTCTCCTCTATTAACACACTGTCTTCCCTCTGCAATAGGAATACACTGTCTTCACTCTGCTACATTAACACACGGTCTTCACTCTGCATTAGGAACACACTGTCTTCATTCTGCTCTAGGAACACAATGTCTTCACTCTGCTCTAGGGACACACTGTCTACACTCTGCGTTAGGAACACACTGTCTTCATCTGCTCTATTAACACACGGTCTTCAATCTGCTCCATGCACATACACCGCAACTCTGCATTAGGAACACAGTGTTTTCACTATGCGATAGGAAAACACTGTTTTCACTATGCTTTAGGAACACACTATCTTCACTCTGCTCTAGGAACACACTGTCTTCACTCTGCTCTTGGAACACACTGTCTTCACTCTGCTCTAGGAACACACTGTCTTCACTCTGCCTTAGGAACACACTGTCTTCACTTAGCTGTAGAAACACACTGTTCACTCTGCATTAGGAACACACTGTCTTCATTCTGCTCTAGGAACACACTGTCTTCACTCAGCTCCATGTACATACAACGCAACTCTGCGTTAGGAACACACTGTATTCACTCTGCATTAAACACACACTGTCTTTACTTTGCTCTGGGTACATACTCTCTTCACTCTTGCTCCATGCACATACACCGCAACTCTGTGTTAGGAACACACAGTTTTCACTATACTATAGGAAAATACTGCCTTCACTCTGCTCTAGGAACACACTGTCTTCACTATGCGTTAGGAACACACTGTCTTCACTCTGCATTAGGAACACACTGTCTTCAATCTGCCTTAGGAACACACTGTCTTCACTCAGCTACGTGCACATACACCGCAACTCTGCGTTAGGAACACACTGTTTTCACTATGCGATAGGAAAATACTGTCTTCACTCTGCTCTAGGAACACACTGTCTTCACTCTGCTCCATGCACATACACTGCAACTCTGCGTTAGGAACACACTGTCTTCACTCTGCTCTAGGAACAAACTGTATTCACTCTGCTCTAGGAACACACTGTCTTCACTCTGCATTAAGGACACACTGTCTTCACTTGCTCTAGGAACACACTGTCTTCACTCTGCTCCATGCACATACACCGCAACTCTGCGTTAGGAACACACTGTTTTCACTATGCGATAGGAAAATACTGTCTTCTCTCTGCTCTAGGAACACACTGTCTTCACTCTGCTCCATGCACATACACTGCAACTCTGCGTTAGGAACAAACTGTATTCACTCTGCTCTAGAAACACACTGTCTTCACTCTGCATTAAGAACACACTGTCTTCACTCTGCTCTAGGAACACACTGTCTTCACTCTGCTCTAGGAAGACACTGTCTTCACTCTGCATTGGGAACACACTGTCTTCACTCTGCTCTAGGAACACACTGTCTTCACTCTGCTCTAGGAACACACTGTCTTCACTCTGCGTTAGGAACACACTGTTTTCACTCTCCTCTATTAACACACTGTCTTTCCTCTGAAATAGGAATACACTGTCTTCACTCTGCTATATTAACACACGGTCTTCATTCTGCATTAGGAACACACTGTCTTCATTCTGCTCTAGGAACACAATGTCTTCACTCTGCTCCATGCACATACACCGCAACTCTGCGTTAGGAACACACTGTCTTTACTATGCGTTAGGAACACACTGTCTTCACTCTGCTCTAGGAAGACACTGTCTTCACTCAGCTCCATGCACATACACCGAAACTCTGCATTAGGAACGCACTGTCTTCACTCTGCTCTATTAACACACGGTCTTCACTCTGCATTAGGAACACACTGTCTTCATTCTGCTCTAGGAACACAATGTCTTCACTCTGCTCCATGCACATACACCGCAACTCTGCGTTAGGAACACACTGTCTTTACTATGCGTTAGGAACACACTGTCTTCACTCTGCTCTAGGAAGACACTGTCTTCACTCAGCTCCATGCACATACACCGAAACTCTGCGTTACGAACACACTGTCTTCACTCTGCTCTATGAACACTCTGTCTTCACTCTACTCTAGGAACACACTGTCTTCACTGTGCGTTAGGAACACACTGTCTTCATTCTGCTCTAGGAACACACTGTCTTCCCTCTGCAATAGGAACACACTGTCTTCACTCTGCTCTAGGAACACACTGTCTTCACTCTGCGTTAGGAACACACTGTTTTCACTCTCCTCTATTAACACACTGTCTTCCCTCTGCAATAGGAATACACTGTCTTCACTCTGCTATATTAACACACGGTCTTCACTCTGCATTAGGAACACACTGTCTTCATTCTGCTCTAGGAACACAATGTCTTCACTCTGCTCCATGCACATACACCGCAACTCTGCTTTAGGAACACACTGTCTTCACTCTGCGTTAGGAACACACTGTCTTCATTCTGCTCTAGGAACACACTGTCTTCCCTCTGCAATAGGAACACACTGTCTTCACTCTGCTCTATTAACACACGGTCTTCACTCTGCATTAGGAACACACTTTCTTCACTATGCGTTAGGAACACACTGTCTTCACTCTGCTCTAGGAAGACACTGTCTTCACTCAGCTCCATGCACATACACCGAAACTCTGCGTTAGGAACACACTATCTTCACTCTGCTCTAGGAACACACTGTCTTCACTCTGCTCTAGGAACTAACTGTCTTCCATGTGCGTTAGGAACACACTGTCTTCACTTTGCTGTAGAAACACACTGTTCACTCTGCATTAGGAACACACTGTCTTCATTCTGCTCTAGGAACACACTCTCTTCACTCAGCTCCATGTACATACACCGCAACTCTGCGTTAGGAACACACTGTATTCACTCTGCATTAAACACACACTGTCTTTACTTTGCTCTGGGTACATACTCTCTTCACTCTTGCTCCATGCACATACACCGCAACTCTGCATTAGGAACACACAGTTTTCACTATACTATAGGAAAATACTGCATTCACTCTGCTCTAGGAACACACTGTCTTCACTATGCGTTAGGAACACACTGTCTTCACTCTGCATTAGGAACACACTGTCTTCACTCTGCATTAGGAACACACTGTCTTCACTCTGCTCCATGCAAATACACAGCAACTCTTTGTTAGGAACACACTGTCTTCAATCTGCCTTAGGAACACACTGTCTTCACTCTGCTACATGCACATACACTGCAACTCTGCGTTAGGAACACACTGTTTTCACTATGCGATAGGAAAATACTGTCTTCACTCTGCTCTAGGAACACACTGTCTTCACTCTGCTCCATGCACATACCCTGCAACTCTGCGTTAGGAACACACTGTCTTCACTCTGCTCTAGGAACACACTGTATTCACTCTGCCCTAGGAACACACTGTCTTCACTCTGCATTAAGGACACACTGTCTTCACTTGCTCTAGGAACACACTGCCTTCACTCTGCTCCATGCACATACACCGCAACTCTGCGTTAGGAACACACTGTTTTCACTATGCGATAGGAAAATACTGTCTTCTCTCTTCTCTAGGAACACACTGTCTTCACTCTGCTCCATGCACATACACTGCAACTCTGCGTTAGGAACACCCTGTATTCACTCTGCTCTAGGAACACACTGTATTCACTCTGCTCTAGGAACACACTGTCTTCACTCTGCTCTAGGAACACCCTGTCTTCACTCTGCTCTAGGAAGATTCTGTCTTAACTCTGCATTGGGAACACACTGTCTTCACTCTGCATTAGGAACAAACTGTCTTCACTCTGCTCTAGGAACACACTGTCTTCACTCTGCGTTAGGAACACACTGTCTTCACTCTGCGTTAGGAACACACTGTTTTCACTCTCCTCTATTAACACACTGTCTTCCCTCTGCAATAGGAATACACTGTCTTCACTCTGCTATATTAACACACGGTCTTCACTCTGCATTAGGAACACACTGTCTTCACTCTGCACTAGGAACACAATGTCTTCACTCTGCTCTAGGGACACACTGTCTACACTCTGCGTTAGGAACACACTATCTTCATCTGCTCTATTAACACACGGTCTTCAATCTGCTCCATGCACATACACCGCAACTCTGCATTAGGAACACAGTGTTTTCACTATGCGATAGGAAAACACTGTCTTCACTATGCTTTAGGAACACACTGTCTTCACTCTGCTCTAGGAACACACTGTCTTCACTCTGCTCTTGGAACACACTGTCGTCACTCTGCTCTAGGAACACACTGTCTTCACTCTGCCTTAGGAACACACTGTCTTCACTTAGCTGTAGAAACACACTGTTCACTCTGCATTAGGAACACACTGTCTTCATTCTGCTCTAGGAACACACTGTCTTCACTCAGCTCCATGTACATACACCGCAACTCTGCGTTAGGAACACACTGTATTCACTCTGCATTAAACATACACTGTCATTACTTTGCTCTGGGTACATACTCTCTTCACTCTTGCTCCATGCACATACACCGCAACTCTGTGTTAGGAACACACAGTTTTCACTATACTATAGGAAAATACTGCCTTCACTCTGCTCTAGGAACACACTGTCTTCACTATGCGTTAGGAACACACTGTCTTCACTCTGCATTAGGAACACACTGTCTTCAATCTGCCTTAGGAACACACTGTCTTCACTCTGCTACGTGCACATACACCGCAACTCTGCGTTAGGAACACACTGTTTTCACTATGCGATAGGAAAATACTGTCTTCACTCTGCTCTAGGAACACACTGTCTTCACTCTGCTCCATGCACATACACTGCAACTCTGCGTTAGGAACACACTGTCTTCACTCTGCTCTAGGAACAAACTGTATTCACTCTGCTCTAGGAACACACTGTCTTCACTCTGCATTAAGGACACACTGTCTTCACTTGCTCTAGGAACACACTGTCTTCACTCTGCTCCATGCACATACACCGCAACTCTGCGTTAGGAACACACTGTTTTCACTATGCGATAGGAAAACACTGTCTTCTCTCTGCTCTAGGAACACACTGTCTTCACTCTGCTCCATGCACATACACTGCAACTCTGCGTTAGGAACAAACTGTATTCACTCTGCTCTAGGAACACACTGTCTTCACTCTGCATTAAGAACACACTGTCTTCACTCTGCTCTAGGAATACACTGTCTTCACTCTGCTCTAGGAAGACACTGTCTTCACTCTGCATTGGGAACACACTGTCTTCACTCTGCTCTAGGAACACACTGTCTTCACTCTGCTCTAGGAACACACTGTCTTCACTCTGCGTTAGGAACACTCTGTTTTCACTCTCCTCTATTAACACACTGTCTTCCCTCTGCAATAGGAATACACTGTCTTCACTCTGCTATATTAACACACGGTCTTCATTCTGCATTAGGAACACACTGTCTTCATTCTGCTCTAGGAACACAATGTCTTCACTCTGCTCCATGCACATACACCGCAACTCTGCGTTAGGAACACACTGTCTTCACTATGCGTTAGGAACACACTGTCTTCACTCTGCTCTAGGAAGACACTGTCTTCACTCAGCTCCATGCACATACACCGAAACTCTGCATTAGGAATGCACTGTCTTCACTCTGCTCTATTAACACACGGTCTTCACTCTGCATTAGGAACACACTTTCTTCACTATGTGTTAGGAACACACTGTCTTCACTCTGCTCTAGGAAGACACTGTCTTCACTCAGCTCCATGCACATACACCGAAACTCTGCGTTACGAACACACTGTCTTCACTCTGCTCTATGAACACTCTGTCTTCACTCTACTCTAGGAACACACTGTCTTCACTGTGCGTTAGGAACACACTGTCTTCATTCTGCTCTAGGAACACACTGTCTTCCCTCTGCAAAAGGAACACACTGTCTTCACTCTGCTCTAGGAAAACACTGTCTTCACTCTGCGTTAGGAACACACTGTTTTCACTCTCCTCTATTAACACACTGTCTTCCCTCTGCAATAGGAATACACTGTCTTCACTCTGCTATATTAACACACGGTCTTCACTCTGCATTAGGAACACACTGTCTTCATTCTGCTCTAGGAACACAATGTCTTCACTCTGCTCCATGCACATACACCGCAACTCTGCTTTAGGAACACAAGGTCTTCACTCTGCACTAGGAACACACTGTCTTCACTCTGCTCTAGGAACTAACTGTCTTCCATGTGCGTTAGGAACACACTGTCTTCACTTTGCTGTAGAAACACACTGTTCACTCTGCATTAGGAACACACTGTCTTCATTCTGCTCTAGGAACACACTCTCTTCATTCAGCTCCATGTACATACACCGCAACTCTGCGTTAGGAACACACTGTATTCACTCTGCATTAAACACACACTGTCTTTACTTTGCTCTGGGTACATACTCTCTTCACTCTTGCTCCATGCACATACACCGCAACTCTGCATTTGGAACACACAGTTTTCACTATACTATAGGAAAATACTGCCTTCACTCTGCTCTAGGAACACACTGTCTTCACTATGCGTTAGGAACACACTGTCTACACTCTGCATTAGGAACACACTGTCTTCACTCTGCATTAGGAACACACTGTCTTCACTCTGCTCCATGCAAATACACAGCAACTCTTTGTTAGGAACACACTGTCTTCAATCTGCCTTAGGAACACACTGTCTTCACTCTGCTACATGCACATACACTGCAACTCTGCGTTAGAACACACTGTTTTCACTATGCGATAGGAAAATACTGTCTTCACTCTGCTCTAGGAACACACTGTCTTCACTCTGCTCCATGCACATACACTGCAACTCTGCGTTAGGAACACACTGTCTTCACTCTGCTCTAGGAACACACTGTATTCACTCTGCTCTAGGAAACACTGTCTTCACTCTGCATTAAGGACACACTGTCTTCACTTGCTCTAGGAACACACTGTCTTCACTCTGCTCCATGCAAATACACCGCAACTCTGCGTTAGGAACACACTGTCTTCACTCTGCTCTAGGAACACACTGTCTTCACTCTGCTCTAGGAACACACTGTCTTCACTCTGCGTTAGGAACACACTGTTTTCACTCTCCTCTATTAACACACTGTCTTCCCTCTGCAATAGGAATACACTGTCTTCACTCTGCTATATTAACACACGGTCTTCATTCTGCATTAGGAACACACTGTCTTCATTCTGCTCTAGGAACACAATGTCTTCACTCTGCTCTAGGAACACACTGTCTACACTCTGCGTTAGGAACACACTGTCTTCAATCTGCTCTATTAACACACGGTCTTCACTCTGCTCCATGCACATACACCGCAACTCTGCATTAGGAACACAGTGTTTTCACTATGCGATAGGAAAACACTGTTTTCACTATGCTTTAGGAACACACTGTCTTCACTCTGCATTAAGAAGACACTGTCTTCACTCTGCTCTAGGAACACACTGTCTTCACTCTGCTCTAGGAGGACACTGTATTCACTCTACATTAGGAACACTCTGTCTTCACACTGCATTAGGAACAAACTGTCTTCACTCTGCTCTAGGAACACACTGTCTTCACTCTGCTCTAGGAACACACTGTCTTCACTCTGCATTAGGAACACACTATCTTCACTTTCCTCTATTAACACACTGTCTTCCCTCTGTAATAGGAACACACTGTCTTCACCCTGCTCTATGAACACACGGTATTCACTATGCATTAGGAACACACTGTCTTCACTCTGCATTAGGAACACACTGTGTTCATTCTGCTCTAGGAACACACTGTCTTCCCTCTGCATATAGGAACATACTGTCTTCACTTTGCTCTATTAACACACGGTCTTCACTCTGCATTAGGAACACACTGTCTTCAGTATGCGTGAGGAACACACTGTCTTCATTCTGCTCTAGGAAGACACTGTCTTCACCCAGCTCCATGCACATACACCGAAACTCTGCGTTAGGAACCCACTGTCTTCACTCTGCTTTTGGAACACACTGTCTTCACTCTGCTCTAGGAACACACTGTCTTCACTGTGTGTTAGGAACACACTGTCTTCACTCTACTGCAAGAACACACTGTCTTCACTATGCGTTAGGAACATACTGTCTTCACTCTGCACTAGTAACACACTGTCTTCACTCTGCTGCATGCACATACAACGCAACTCAGCGTTAGGAACACACTGTCTTCACTCTGCTCTAGGAACACACTGTCTTCACTCTGCGTTAGGAACACACTGTCTTCACTTTGCATTAGGAACACACTGTCTTCACTCTGCAGTAGGAATACACTGTCTTCACTCTGCTCTAGGAACACACTGTCTTCACTCTGCTCCATGCACATACACAGGAACTCTTTGCTGGGAACACACTGTCTTCAATCTGCTGTAGGAACACACTGTATTCACTCTGCATTAAAAACACACTGTGTTCACTCCGCTCCAGGAACACACTGTCTTCCCTCCATTCTAGGAACACACAGTCTTTACTCTGCTCTTGGAACACCCTGTCTTCATTCTGCTCTAGGAACACACTGTCTTCACTCATTTCCATGTACATACACCGCAAATCTGCGTTAGGAACACACTGTATTCACTCTGCATTAAAAACACACTGTCTTTACTTTACTCTAGGTACACACTGTCTTCACTCTTGCTCCATGCACATACACCGCAATTCTGCGTTAGGAACACACAGTTTTCACTATGCTATAGGAAAATACTGCCTTCACTCTGCTCTAGGAACACACTGCCTTCACTCTGCTCCATGCACATACACTGCAACTCTGCGTTAGGAACACACTGTATTCACTCTGCTCTAGGAACACACTGTCTTCACTCTGCTCTAGGAACACACTGTCTACACTCTGCATTAAGAACAAACTGTCTTCACTATGCTCTAGGATACCCTGTCTTCACTCTGCTCTAGGAAGACACTGTCTTCCCTCTGCATTAGGAACACACTGTCTTCACTCTGCATTAGGAACAAACTGTCTTCACTCTGCTCTAGGATCACACTGTCTTCACTCTGCTCTAGGAACACACTGTATTCCCTCTGCGTTAGGAACACACTGTCTTCACTCTCCTCTATTAACACACTGTCTTCCCTCTGCAATAGGAACACACTGTCTTCACTCTGCTCTATGAACACACGGTCTTCACTATGCATTAGGAACACACTGTCTTCATTCTGCTCTAGGAACACAATGTCTTCACTCTGCTCCATGCACTTACACCGCAACTCTGCGTTAGGAACACACTGTCTTCACTCTGCGTTAGGAACACACTGTCTTCATTCTGCTCTAGGAACACACTGTCTTCCCTCTGCAATAGGAACACACTGTCTTCACTATGCTCTATTAACACACGGTCTTCACTCTGCATTAGGAACACACTTTCTTCACTATGCGTTAGGAACACACTGTCTTCACTCTGCTCTAGGAAGACACTGTCTTCACTCAGCTCCATGCACATACACCGAAACTCTGCGTTAGGAACACACTGTCTTCACTCTGCTCTAGGAAAACACTGTCTTCACTCTGCTCTAGGAACACACTGTCTTCACTGTGCGTTAGGAACACACTGTCTTCACTTTGCTGTAGAAACACACTGTTCACTCTGCATTAGGAACACACTGTCTTCACTCTGCTCTAGGAACACACTGTCTTCACTCTGCATTAAGAACACACTGTCTTCACTCTGCTCAAGGAACACACTGTCTTCACTCTGCTCCATGCACATACACAGCAACTCTTTGTTAGGAACACACTGTCTTCAATCTGCCTTAGGAACACACTGTCTTCACTCTGCTACATGCACATACACCGCAACTCTGCCTTAGGAACACACTGTTTTCACTATGCGATAGGAAAATACTGTCTTCACTCTGCTCTAGGAACACACTGTCTTCACTCTGCTCCATGCACATACACTGCAACTCTGCGTTAGGAACACACTGTCTTCACTCTGCTCTAGGAACACACTGTCTTCACTCTGCATTAAGGACACAATGTCTTCACTTGCTCTAGGAACACACTGCCTTCACTCTGCATTAGGAACAAACTGTCTTCACTCTGCTCTAGGAACACACTGTCTTCACTCTGCTTTAGGAACACACTGTCTTCACTCTGCGTTAGGAACACACTGTTTTCACTCTCCTCTATTAACACACTGTCTTCCCTCTGCAATAGGAATACACTGTCTTCACTCTGCCTTAGGAACACACTGTCTTCACTTAGCTGTAGAAACACACTGTTGACTCTGCATTAGGAACACACTGTCTTCATTCTGGTCTAGGAACACACTGTCTTCAATATGCTCTAGGAACACACTGTCTTCACTCTGCTCTAGGAACACACTGTCTTCACTCTGCTCTAGGAACACACTGTCTTCACTCTGCTCTAGGAACACACTGTCTTCACTCTGCGTTAGGAACACACTGTTTTCACTCTCCTCTATTAACACACTGTCTTCCCTCTGCAATAGGAATACACTGTCTTCACTCTGCTATATTAACACACGGTCTTCACTCTGCATTAGGAACACACTGTCTTCATTCTGCTCTAGGAACACAATGTCTTCACTCTGCTTTAGGGACACACTGTCTACACTCTGCGTTAGGAACATACTGTCTTCATCTGCTCTATTAACACACGGTCTTCAATCTGCTCCATGCACATACACCGCAACTCTGCGTTAGGAACACAGTGTTTTCACTATGCGATAGGAAAACACTGTCTTCACTATGCTTTAGGAACACACTGTCTTCACTCTGCTCTAGGAACACACTGTCTTCACTCTGCCTTAGGAACACTGTCTTCACTTAGCTGTAGAAACACACTGTTCACTCTGCATTAGGAACACACTGTCTTCATTCTGCTCTAGGAACACACTGTCTTCACTCTGCTCTAGGAACACACTGTCTTCACTCTGCATTAGGAACACACTGTCTTCACTCTGCATTAGGAACAAACTGTCTTCACTCTGCTCCATGCACATACATAGCAACTCTGTGTTAGTAACATACTGTCTTCAATCTGCCTTAGGAACACACTGTCTTCACTCTGCTCCATGCACATACAACCCTACTCTGCGTTAGGAACACACTGTTTTCACTATCCGATAGGAAAATACTGTCTTCACTCTGCTCTAGGAACACACTGTCTTCACTCTGCTCCATGCACATACACTGAAACTCTGCGTTAGGAACACACTGTCTTCACTCTGCTCTAGGAACACACTGTCTTCACTGTGGGTTAGGAACACACTGTCTTCACTTTGCTGTAGAAACACACTGTTCACTCTGCATTAGGAACACACTGTCTTCATTCTTCTCTTGGAACACAATGTCTTCACTCAGCTCCATGTATGTACACCGCAACTCTGCGTTAGGAACACACTGTCTTCATTCTGCTCTTGGAACACACTGTCTTCACTCAGCTCCATGTATATACACCGCAACTCTGCGTTAGGAACACACTGTCTTCATTCTGCTCTAGGAACACAATGTCTTCACTCTGCTCCATGCACATACACCGCAACTCTGTGTTAGGAACACACTGTCTTCATTCTGCGTTAGGAACACACTGTCTTCATTCTGCTCTAGGAACACACTGTCTTCCCTCTGCAATAGGAACACACTGTCTTCACTCTGCTCTAGGAACACACTGTCTTCACTTTGCTGTAGAAACACACTGTTCACTCTGCATTAGGAACACACTGTCTTCATTCTGCTCTTGGAACACAATGTCTTCACTCAGCTCCATTATATACACCGCAAATCTGCGTTACGAACACACTGTCTTCATTCTGCTCTTGGAACACACTGTCTTCACTCTGCTCCATGCACATACACAGGAACTCTTTGCTGGGAACACACTGTCTTCAATCTGCTGTAGGAACACACTGTATTCACTCTGCATTAAAAACACACTGTGTTCACTCCGCTCCAGGAACACACTGTCTTCCCTCCGTTCTAGGAACACACAGTCTTTACTCTGCTCTTGGAACACCCTGTCTTCATTCTGCTCTAGGAACACACTGTCTTCACTCATTTCCATGTACATACACCGCAAATCTGCGTTAGGAACACACTGTATTCACTCTGCATTAAAAACACACTGTCTTTACTTTGCTCTAGGTACACACTGTCTTCACTCTTGCTCCATGCACATACACCGCAACTCTGCGTTAGGAACACACAGTTTTCACTATGCTATAGGAAAATACTGCCTTCACTCTGCTCAAGGAACACACGGCCTTCACTCTGCTCCATGCACATACACTGCAACTCTGCGTTAGGAACACACTGTATTCACTCTGCTCTAGGAACACACTGTCTTCACTCTGCTCTAGGAACACACTGTCTTCACTCTGCATTAAGAACAAACTGTCTTCACTATGCTCTAGGAAACCCTGTCTTCACTCTGCTCTAGGAAGACACTCTCTTCACTCTGCATTAGGAACACACTGTCTTCACTCTGCATTAGGAACAAACTGTCTTCACTCTGCTCTAGGAACACACTGTCTTCACTCTGCTCTAAGAACACACTGTATTCCCTCTGCGTTAGGAACACACTGTCTTCACTCTCCTCTATTAACACACTGTCTTCCCTCTGCAATAGGAACACACTGTCTTCACTCTGCTCTATGAACACACGGTCTTCACTATGCATTAGGAACACACTGTCTTCATTCTGCTCTAGGAACACAATGTCTTCACTCTGCTCCATGCACTTACACCGCAACTCTGCGTTAGGAACACACTGTCTTCACTCTGCGTTAGGAACACACTGTCTTCATTCTGCTCTAGGAACACACAGTCTTCCCTCTGCAATAGGAACACACTGTCTTCACTCTGATCTATTAACACACGGTCTTCACTCTGCATTAGGAACACACTTTCTTCACTATGCGTTAGGAACACACTGTCTTCACTCTGCTCTAGGAAGACACTGTCTTCACTCAGCTCAATGCAGATACACCGAAACTCTGCGTTAGGAACACACTGTCTTCACTCTGGTCTAGGAACACACTGTCTTCACTGTGCGTTAGGAACACACTGTCTTCACTTTGCTGTAGAAACACACTGTTCACTCTGCATTTGGAACACACTGTCTTCACTCTGCTCTAGGAACACACTGTCTTCACTCTGCATTAGGAACACACTGTCTTCACTCTGCATTAGGAACAAACTGTCTTCACTCTGCTCCATGCACATACATAGCAACTCTGTGTTAGTAACATACTGTCTTCAATCTGCCTTAGGAACACACTGTCTTCACTCTGCTCCATGCACATACAACCCTACTCTGCGTTAGGAACACACTGTTTTCACTATCCGATAGGAAAATACTGTCTTCACTCTGCTCTAGGAACACACTGTCTTCACTCTGCTCCATGCACATACACTGAAACTCTGCGTTAGGAACACACTGTCTTCACTCTGCTCTAGGAACACACTGTCTTCACTGTGGGTTAGGAACACACTGTCTTCACTTTGCTGTAGAAACACACTGTTCACTCTGCATTAGGAACACACTGTCTTCATTCTTCTCTTGGAACACAATGTCTTCACTCAGCTCCATGTATGTACACCGCAACTCTGCGTTAGGAACACACTGTCTTCATTCTGCTCTTGGAACACACTGTCTTCACTCAGCTCCATGTATATACACCGCAACTCTGCGTTAGGAACACACTGTCTTCATTCTGCTCTAGGAACACAATGTCTTCACTCTGCTCCATGCACATACACCGCAACTCTGTGTTAGGAACACACTGTCTTCATTCTGCGTTAGGAACACACTGTCTTCATTCTGCTCTAGGAACACACTGTCTTCCCTCTGCAATAGGAACACACTGTCTTCACTCTGCTCTAGGAACACACTGTCTTCACTTTGCTGTAGAAACACACTGTTCACTCTGCATTAGGAACACACTGTCTTCATTCTGCTCTTGGAACACAATGTCTTCACTCAGCTCCATTATATACACCGCAACTCTGCGTTACGAACACACTGTCTTCATTCTGCTCTTGGAACACACTGTCTTCACTCTGCTCCATGCACATACACAGGAACTCTTTGCTGGGAACACACTGTCTTCAATCTGCTGTAGGAACACACTGTATTCACTCTGCATTAAAAACACACTGTGTTCACTCCGCTCCAGGAACACACTGTCTTCCCTCTGTTCTAGGAACACACAGTCTTTACTCTGCTCTTGGAACACCCTGTCTTCATTCTGCTCTAGGAACACACTGTCTTCACTCATTTCCATGTACATACACCGCAAATCTGCGTTAGGAACACACTGTATTCACTCTGCATTAAAAACACACTGTCTTTACTTTGCTCTAGGTACACACTGTCTTCACTCTTGCTCCATGCACATACACCGCAACTCTGCGTTAGGAACACACAGTTTTCACTATGCTATAGGAAAATACTGCCTTCACTCTGCTCTAGGAACACACGGCCTTCACTCTGCTCCATGCACATACACTGCAACTCTGCGTTAGGAACACACTGTATTCACTCTGCTCTAGGAACACACTGTCTTCACTCTGCTCTAGGAACACACTGTCTTCACTCTGCATTAAGAACAAACTGTCTTCACTATGCTCTAGGAAACCCTGTCTTCACTCTGCTCTAGGAAGACACTCTCTTCACTCTGCATTAGGAACACACTGTCTTCACTCTGCATTAGGAACAAACTGTCTTCACTCTGCTCTAGGAACACACTGTCTTCACTCTGCTCTAGGAACACACTGTATTCCCTCTGCGTTAGGAACACACTGTCTTCACTCTCCTCTATTAACACACTGTCTTCCCTCTGCAATAGGAACACACTGTCTTCACTCTGCTCTATGAACACACGGTCTTCACTATGCATTAGGAACACACTGTCTTCATTCTGCTCTAGGAACACAATGTCTTCACTCTGCTCCATGCACTTACACCGCAACTCTGCGTTAGGAACACACTGTCTTCACTCTGCGTTAGGAACACACTGTCTTCATTCTGCTCTAGGAACACACAGTCTTCCCTCTGCAATAGGAACACACTGTCTTCACTCTGATCTATTAACACACGGTCTTCACTCTGCATTAGGAACACACTTTCTTCACTATGCGTTAGGAACACACTGTCTTCACTCTGCTCTAGGAAGACACTGTCTTCACTCAGCTCAATGCAGATACACCGAAACTCTGCGTTAGGAACACACTGTCTTCACTCTGGTCTAGGAACACACTGTCTTCACTGTGCGTTAGGAACACACTGTCTTCACTTTGCTGTAGAAACACACTGTTCACTCTGCATTTGGAACACACTGTCTTCACTCTGCTCTAGGAACACACTGTCTTCACTCTGCATTAAGAACACACTGTCTTCACTCTGCTCAAGGAACACATTGTCTTCACTCTGCTCCATGCACATACACAGCAACTCTTTGTTAGGAACACACTGTCTTCAATCTGCCTGAACACACTGTCTTCACTCTGCTACATGCACATACACCGCAACTCTGCCTTTGGAACACACTGTTTGCACTATGCGATAGGAAAATACTGTCTTCACTCTGCTCTAGGAACACACTGTCTTCACTCTGCTCCATGCACATACACTGAAACTCTGCGTTAGGAACACACTGTCTTCACTCTGCTCTAGGAACACACTGTATTCACTCTGCTCTAGGAACACACTGTCTTCACTCTGCATTAAGGACACACTGTCTTCACTTGCTCTAGGAACACACTGCCTTCACTCTGCTCCATGCACATACACCGCAACTCTGCGTTAGGAATACACTGTTTTCACTATGCGATAGGAAAATACTGTCTTCTCTCTGCTCTAGGAACACACTGTCTTCACTCTGCTCCATGCACATACACTGCAACTCTGCGTTAGGAACACCCTGTATTCACTCTGCTCTAGGAACACACTGTATTCACTCTGCTCTAGGAACACACTGTATTCACTCTGCATTAAGAACACACTGTCTTCACTCTGCTCTAGGAACACCCTGTCTTCACTCTGCTCTAGGAAGATACTGTCTTAACTCTGCATTGGGAACACACTGTCTTCACTCTGCATTAGGAACAAACTGTCTTCACTCTGCTCTAGGAACACACTGTCTTCACTCTGTGTTAGGAACACACTGTCTTCACTCTGCGTTAGGAACACACTGTTTTCACTCTCCTCTATTAACACACTGTCTTCCCTCTGCAATAGGAATACACTGTCTTCACTCTGCTATATTAACACACGGTCTTCACTCTGCATTAGGAACACACTGTCTTCATTCTGCTCTAGGAACACAATGTCTTCACTCTGCTCTAGGAACACACTGTCTACACTCTGCGTTCGGAACACACTATCTTCATCTGCTCTATTAACACACGGTCTTCAATCTGCTCCATGCACATACACCGCAACTCTGCGTTAGGAACACAGTGTTTTCACTATGCGATAGGAAAACACTGTCTTCACTATGCTGTAGGAACACACTGTCTTCACTCTGCTCTAGGAACACACTGTCTTCACTCTGCTCTTGGAACACACTGTCTTCACTCTGCTCTAGGAACACACTGTCTTCACTCTGCCTTAGGAACACACTGTCTTCACTTAGCTGTAGAAACACACTGTTGACTCTGCATTAGGAACACACTGTCTTCATTCTGCTCTAGGAACACACTGTCTTCACTCAGCTCCATGCACATACACCGCAACTCTGCGTTAGGAACACACTGTCTTCACTCTGCTCTAGGAACACACTGTCTTCAATATGCTCTAGGAACACACTGTCTTCACTCTGCTCTAGGAACACACTGTCTTCACTCTTCGTTAGGAACACACTGTTTTCACTCTCCTCTATTAACACACTGTCTTCCCTCTGCAATAGGAATACACTGTCTTCACTCTGCTATATTAACACACGGTCTTCACTCTGCATTAGGAACACACTGTCTTCATTCTGCTCTAGGAACACAATGTCTTCACTCTGCTCTAGGAACACACTGTCTACACTCTGCGTTAGGAACACACTGTCTTCATCTGCTCTATTAACACACGGTCTTCAATCTGCTCCATGCACATACACCGCAACTCTGCGTTAGGAACACAGTGTTTTCACTATGCGATAGGAAAACACTGTCTTCACTATGCTTTAGGAACACACTGTCTTCACTCTGCTCTAGGAACACACTGTCTTCACTCTGCTCTTGGAACACACTGTCTTCACTCTGCTCTAGGAACACACTGTCTTCACTCTGCCTTAGGAACACGCTGTCTTCACTTAGCTGTAGAAACACACTGTTCACTCTGCATTAGGAACACACTGTCTTCATTCTGCTCTAGGAACACACTGTCTTCACTCAGCTTCATGCACATACACCGCAACTCTTTGTTAGGAACACACTGTCTTCACTCTGCTCTAGGAACACACTGTCTTCACTCTGCTCCATGCACATACACAGGAACTCTTTGCTGGGAACACACTGTCTTCAATCTGCTGTAGGAACACACTGTATTCACTCTGCATTAAAAACACACTGTGTTCACTCCGCTCCAGGAACACACTGTCTTCCCTCCGTTCTAGGAACACACAGTCTTTACTCTGCTCTTGGAACACCCTGTCTTCATTCTGCTCTAGGAACACACTGTCTTCACTCATTTCCATGTACATACACCGCAAATCTGCGTTAGGAACACACTGTATTCACTCTGCATTAAAAACACACTGTCTTTACTTTGCTCTAGGTACACACTGTCTTCACTCTTGCTCCATGCACATACACCGCAACTCTGCGTTAGGAACACACAGTTTTCACTATGCTATAGGAAAATACTGCCTTCACTCTGCTCTAGGAACACACGGCCTTCACTCTGCTCCATGCACATACACTGCAACTCTGCGTTAGGAACACACTGTATTCACTCTGCTCTAGGAACACACTGTCTTCACTCTGCTCTAGGAACACACTGTCTTCACTCTGCATTAAGAACAAACTGTCTTCACTATGCTCTAGGAAACCCTGTCTTCACTCTGCTCTAGGAAGACACTCTCTTCACTCTGCATTAGGAACACACTGTCTTCACTCTGCATTAGGAACAAACTGTCTTCACTCTGCTCTAGGAACACACTGTCTTCACTCTGCTCTAGGAACACACTGTATTCCCTCTGCGTTAGGAACACACTGTCTTCACTCTCCTCTATTAACACACTGTCTTCCCTCTGCAATAGGAACACACTGTCTTCACTCTGCTCTATGAACACACGGTCTTCACTATGCATTAGGAACACACTGTCTTCATTCTGCTCTAGGAACACAATGTCTTCACTCTGCTCCATGCACTTACACCGCAACTCTGCGTTAGGAACACACTGTCTTCACTCTGCGTTAGGAACACACTGTCTTCATTCTGCTCTAGGAACACACAGTCTTCCCTCTGCAATAGGAACACACTGTCTTCACTCTGATCTATTAACACACGGTCTTCACTCTGCATTAGGAACACACTTTCTTCACTATGCGTTAGGAACACACTGTCTTCACTCTGCTCTAGGAAGACACTGTCTTCACTCAGCTCAATGCAGATACACCGAAACTCTGCGTTAGGAACACACTGTCTTCACTCTGGTCTAGGAACACACTGTCTTCACTGTGCGTTAGGAACACACTGTCTTCACTTTGCTGTAGAAACACACTGTTCACTCTGCATTTGGAACACACTGTCTTCACTCTGCTCTAGGAACACACTGTCTTCACTCTGCATTAAGAACACACTGTCTTCACTCTGCTCAAGGAACACATTGTCTTCACTCTGCTCCATGCACATACACAGCAACTCTTTGTTAGGAACACACTGTCTTCAATCTGCCTGAACACACTGTCTTCACTCTGCTACATGCACATACACCGCAACTCTGCCTTAGGAACACACTGTTTGCACTATGCGATAGGAAAATACTGTCTTCACTCTGCTCTAGGAACACACTGTCTTCACTCTGCTCCATGCACATACACTGAAACTCTGCGTTAGGAACACACTGTCTTCACTCTGCTCTAGGAACACACTGTATTCACTCTGCTCTAGGAACACACTGTCTTCACTCTGCATTAAGGACACACTGTCTTCACTTGCTCTAGGAACACACTGCCTTCACTCTGCTCCATGCACATACACCGCAACTCTGCGTTAGGAACACACTGTTTTCACTATGCGATAGGAAAATACTGTCTTCTCTCTGCTCTAGGAACACACTGTCTTCACTCTGCTCCATGCACATACACTGCAACTCTGCGTTAGGAACACCCTGTATTCACTCTGCTCTAGGAACACACTGTATTCACTCTGCTCTAGGAACACACTGTATTCACTCTGCATTAAGAACACACTGTCTTCACTCTGCTCTAGGAACACCCTGTCTTCACTCTGCTCTAGGAAGATACTGTCTTAACTCTGCATTGGGAACACACTGTCTTCACTCTGCATTAGGAACAAACTGTCTTCACTCTGCTCTAGGAACACACTGTCTTCACTCTGTGTTAGGAACACACTGTCTTCACTCTGCGTTAGGAACACACTGTTTTCACTCTCCTCTATTAACACACTGTCTTCCCTCTGCAATAGGAATACACTGTCTTCACTCTGCTATATTAACACACGGTCTTCACTCTGCATTAGGAACACACTGTCTTCATTCTGCTCTAGGAACACAATGTCTTCACTCTGCTCTAGGAACACACTGTCTACACTCTGCGTTCGGAACACACTATCTTCATCTGCTCTATTAACACACGGTCTTCAATCTGCTCCATGCACATACACCGCAACTCTGCGTTAGGAACACAGTGTTTTCACTATGCGATAGGAAAACACTGTCTTCACTATGCTGTAGGAACACACTGTCTTCACTCTGCTCTAGGAACACACTGTCTTCACTCTGCTCTTGGAACACACTGTCTTCACTCTGCTCTAGGAACACACTGTCTTCACTCTGCCTTAGGAACACACTGTCTTCACTTAGCTGTAGAAACACACTGTTGACTCTGCATTAGGAACACACTGTCTTCATTCTGCTCTAGGAACACACTGTCTTCACTCAGCTCCATGCACATACACCGCAACTCTGCGTTAGGAACACACTGTCTTCACTCTGCTCTAGGAACACACTGTCTTCAATATGCTCTAGGAACACACTGTCTTCACTCTGCTCTAGGAACACACTGTCTTCACTCTGCGTTAGGAACACACTGTTTTCACTCTCCTCTATTAACACACTGTCTTCCCTCTGCAATAGGAATACACTGACTTCACTCTGCTATATTAACACACGGTCTTCACTCTGCATTAGGAACACACTGTCTTCATTCTGCTCTAGGAACACAATGTCTTCACTCTGCTCTAGGAACACACTGTCTACACTCTGCGTTAGGAACACACTTTCTTCATCTGCTCTATTAACACACGGTCTTCAATCTGCTCCATGCACATACACCGCAACTCTGCGTTAGGAACACAGTGTTTTCACTATGCGATAGGAAAACACTGTCTTCACTATGCTTTAGGAACACACTGTCTTCACTCTGCTCTAGGAACACACTGTCTTCACTCTGCTCTTGGAACACACTGTCTTCACTCTGCTCTAGGAACACACTGTCTTCACTCTGCCTTAGGAACACGCTGTCTTCACTTAGCTGTAGAAACACACTGTTCACTCTGCATTAGGAACACACTGTCTTCATTCTGCTCTAGGAACACACTGTCTTCACTCAGCTTCATGCACATACACCGCAACTCTTTGTTAGGAACACACTGTCTTCACTCTGCTCTAGGAACACACTGTCTTCACTCTGCTCTAGGAACACACTGTCTTCACTCTGCATTAGGAACACACTGTCTTCACTCTGCATTAGGAACAAACTGTCTTCACTCTGCTCTAGGAACACACTGTCTTCACTCTGCTCCATGCACATACACAGCAACTCTGTGTTAGTAACATACTGTCTTCAATCTGCCTTAGGAACACACTGTCTTCACTCTACTCCATGCACATACACCCCTACTCTGTGTTAGGAACACACTGTTTTCACTATGCGATAGGAAAATACTGTCTTCACTGTGCTCTAGGAACACACTGTCTTCACTCTGCTCCATGCACAAACACTGAAACTCTGCGTTAGGAACAAACTGTCTTCACTCTTCTCTAGGAACACACTGTCGTCACTGTGGGTTAGGAACACACTGTCTTCACTTTGCTGTAGAAACACACTGTTCACTCTGCATTAGCAACACACTGTCTTCATTCTGCTCTTGGAACACAATGTCTTCACTCAGCTCCATGTATATACACCGCAACTCTGCGTTAGGAACACACTGTCTTCATTCTGCTCTAGGAACACAATGTCTTCACTCTGCTCCAGGCACATACACCGCAACTCTGTGTTAGGAACACACTGTCTTCATTCTGCGTTAGGAACACAGTCTTCATTCTGCTCTAGGAACACACTGTCTTCCCTCAGCAATAGAAACACACTGTCTTCACTCTGCTCTAGGAACACACTGTCTTCACTCTGCTCTAGGAAGACACTGTCTTCACTCTACATTACGAACACTCTGTCTTAACACTGCATTAGGAACAAACTGTCTTCACTCTGCTCTAGGAACACACTGTCTTCACTCTGTTCTAGGAACACACTGTCTTCACTCTGCGTTAGGAACACACTATCTTCACTTTCCTCTATTAACACACTGTTTTCCCTCTGTAATAGGAACACACTGTCTTCACCCTGCTCTATGAACACACGGTCTTCACTATGCATTAGGAACACACTGTCTTCACTCTGCATTAGGAACACACTGTCTTCATTCTGCTCTAGGAACACAATGTCTTCACTCTGCTCCATGCACATATACCGCAACTCACCGTTAGGAACACACTGTCTTCACTGTGCATTAGGAACACACTGTCTTCATTCTGCTCTAGGAACACACTGTCTTCCCTTTGCATATAGGAACACACTGTCTTCACTTTGCTCTATTAACACATGGTCTTCACTCTGCATTAGGAACACACTGTCTTCACTATGCGTTAGGAACACACTGTCTTCATTCTGCTCTAGGAAGACACTGTCTTCACTCAGCTCCATGCACATACACCGAAACTCTGCGTTAGGAACACACTGTCTTCACTCTGCTTTAGGAACACACAGTCTTTACTCTGCTCTAGGAACACACTGTCTTCACTGTGCGTTAGGAACACACTGTCTTCACTTTACTGCAAGAACACACTGTATTCACTCTGCATTAGGAACACACTTTCTTCACTCTGCTCTAGGAACACACTGTCTTCACTATGCTTTAGGAACATACTGTCTTCACTCTGCACTAGTAACAGACTGTCTTCACTCTGCTGCATGCACATACACCGCAACTCAGCGTTAGGAACACACTGTCTTCACTCTGCTCTAGGAACACACTGTCTTCACTCTGCATTAGGAACACACTGTCTTCACTTTGCATTAGGAACACACTGTCTTCACTCTGCTCTAGGAACACACTGTCTTCACTCTGCAGTAGGAATACCCTGGCTTCACTCTGCTCTAGTAACACACTGTCTTCACTCTGCTCCATGCACGTACACAGGAACTCTTTGCTGGGAACACACTGTCTTCAATCTGCTGTAGGAACACACTGTATTCACTCTGCATTAAGAACACACTGTGTTCACTCAGCTCCAGGAACACACTGTCTTCCCTCCGTTCTAGGAACACACTGTCTTCACTCTGCTCTTGGAACACACTGTCTTCATTCTCCTCTAGGAACACACTGTCTTCACTCATTTCCATGTACATACACCGCAAATCTGCGTTAGGAACACACTGTATTCACTCTGCATTAAAAACACACTGTCTTTACTTTGTTCTAGGTACACACTGTCTTCACTCTTGCTCCATGCACATACACCGCAACTCTGCGTTAGGAACACACAGTTTTCACTATGCTATAGGAAAATACTGCCTTCACTCTGCTCTAGGAACACTCTGCCTTCACTCTGCTCCATGCACATACACTGCAACTCTGCGTTAGAAACACACTGTATTCACTCTGCTTTAGGAACACACTGTTTTCACACTGCTCTAGGAACACACTGTCTTAACTCTGCATTAGGAACAAACTGTCTTCACTCTGCTATAGGAACACACTGTCTTCACTCTGCTCTAGGAACACACTGTATTCCCTCTGCGTTAGGAACACACTGTCTTCACTCTGCTCTATGAACACACGGTCTTCACAATGCATTAGGAACACACTGTCTTCATTCTACTCTAGGAACACAATGTCTTCACTCTGCTCCATGCACTTACACCGCAACTCTGCGTTAGGAACACACTGTCTTCACTCTGCGTTAGGAACACACTGTCTTCATTCTGCTCTAGAACACACTGTCTTCCCTCTGCAATAGGAACACACTGTCTTCACTCTGCTCTATTAACACACGGTCTTCACTCTGCATTAGGAACACACTTTCTTCACTATGCGTTAGGAACACACTATCTTCACTCTGCTTTAGGAACACACTGTCTTCACTCTGCTCTAGGAACACACTGTCTTCACTGTGCGTTAGGAACACACTGTCTTCACTCTACTGCAAGAACACACTGTATACACTCTGCATTAGGAACACACTTTCTTCACTCTGCTCTAGGAACACACTGTCTTCACTATGCGTTAGGAACATACTGTCTTCACTCTGCACTAGTAACACACTGTCTTCACTCTGCTGCATGCACATACACCGCAACTCAGCGTTAGGAACACACTGTGTTCATTCTGCTCTAGGAACACACTGTCTTCACTCTGCATTAGGAACACACTGTCTTCACTTTGCATTAGGAACACACTGTCTTCACTTTGCAGTAGGAATACACTGTCTTCACTCTTCTCTAGGAACACACTGTCTTCACTCTGCTCCATGCACATACACAGGAACTCTTTGCTGGGAACACACTGTCTTCAATCTGCTGTAGGAACACAATGTATTCACTCTGCATTAAAAACACAGTGTGTTCACTCCGCTCCAGGAACACACTGTCTTCCCTCCGTTCTAGGAACACACTGTCTTCACTCTGCTCTTGGAACACACTGTCTTCATTCTGCTCTAGGAACACACTGTCTTCACTCATTTCCATGTACATACACCGCAAATCTGCGTTAGGAACACACTGTATTCACTCTGCATTAAAAACACACTGTCTTTAGTTTGCTCTAGGTACACACTGTCTTCACTCTTGCTCCATGCACATACACCGCAACTCTGCGTTAGGAACACACAGTTTTCACTATACTATAGGAAAATACTGCCTTCACTCTGCTCTAGGAACACACTGCCTTCACTCTGCTCCATGCACATACACTGCAACTCTGCGTTAGGAACACACTGTATTCACTCTGCTCTAGGAACACACTGTATTCACTCTGCTCTAGGAACACACTGTCTTCACTCTGCATTAAGAACAAACTGTCTTCACTATGCTCTAGGAAACCCTGTCTTCACTCTGCTCTAGGAAGACACTGTCTTCACTCTGCATTAGGAACACACTGTCTTAACTCTGCATTAGGAACAAACTGTCTTCACTCTGCTATAGGAACACACTGTCTTCACTCTGCTCTAGGAACACACTGTATTCCCTCTGCGTTAGGAACACACTGTCTTCACTCTGCTCTATGAACACACGGTCTTCACAATGCATTAGGAACACACTGTCTTCATTCTACTCTAGGAACACAATGTCTTCACTCTGCTCCATGCACTTACACCGCAACTCTGCGTTAGGAACACACTGTCTTCACTCTGCGTTAGGAACACACTGTCTTCATTCTGCTCTAGAACACACTGTCTTCCCTCTGCAATAGGAACACACTGTCTTCACTCTGCTCTATTAACACACGGTCTTCACTCTGCATTAGGAACACACTTTCTTCACTATGCGTTAGGAACACACTATCTTCACTCTGCTTTAGAAACACACTGTCTTCACTCTGCTCTAGGAACACACTGTCTTCACTGTGCGTTAGGAACACACTGTCTTCACTCTACTGCAAGAACACACTGTATACACTCTGCATTAGGAACACACTTTCTTCACTCTGCTCTAGGAACACACTGTCTTCACTATGCGTTAGGAACATACTGTCTTCACTCTGCACTAGTAACACACTGTCTTCACTCTGCTGCATGCACATACACCGCAACTCAGCGTTAGGAACACACTGTCTTCATTCTGCTCTAGGAACACACTGTCTTCACTCTGCATTAGGAACACACTGTCTTCACTTTGCATTAGGAACACACTGTCTTCACTTTGCAGTAGGAATACACTGTCTTCACTCTTCTCTAGGAACACACTGTCTTCACTCTGCTCCATGCACATACACAGGAACTCTTTGCTGGGAACACACTGTCTTCAATCTGCTGTAGGAACACAATGTATTCACTCTGCATTAAAAACACAGTGTGTTCACTCCGCTCCAGGAACACACTGTCTTCCCTCCGTTCTAGGAACACACTGTCTTCACTCTGCTCTTGGAACACACTGTCTTCATTCTGCTCTAGGAACACACTGTCTTCACTCATTTCCATGTACATACACCGCAAATCTGCGTTAGGAACACACTGTATTCACTCTGCATTAAAAACACACTGTCTTTAGTTTGCTCTAGGTACACACTGTCTTCACTCTTGCTCCATGCACATACACCGCAACTCTGCGTTAGGAACACACAGTTTTCACTATACTATAGGAAAATACTGCCTTCACTCTGCTCTAGGAACACACTGCCTTCACTCTGCTCCATGCACATACACTGCAACTCTGCGTTAGGAACACACTGTATTCACTCTGCTCTAGGAACACACTGTATTCACTCTGCTCTAGGAACACACTGTCTTCACTCTGCATTAAGAACAAACTGTCTTCACTATGCTCTAGGAAACCCTGTCTTCACTCTGCTCTAGGAAGACACTGTCTTCACTCTGCATTAGGAACACACTGTCTTCACTCTGCATTAGGAACAAGCTGTCTTCACTCTGCTCTAGGAACACACTGTCTTCACTCTGCTCTAGGAACACACTGTATTCCCTCTGCGTTAGGAACACACTGTCCTCACTCTCCTCTATTAACACACTGTCTTCCCTCTGCAATAGGAACACACTGTCTTCACTCTGCTCTATGAACACACGGTCTTCACTATGCATTAGGAACACACTGTCTTCATTCTGCTCTAGGAACACAATGTCTTCACTCTGCTCCATGCACTTACACCTCAACTCTGCGTTAGGAACACACTGTCTTCACTCTGCGTTAGGAAAACACTGTCTTCATTCTGCTCTAGGAACACACTGTCTTCCCTCTGCAATAGGAACACACTGTCTTCACTCTGCTCTATTAACACACGGTCTTCACTCTGCATTTAACACACTTTCTTCACTATGCGTTAGGAACACACTGTCTTCACTCTGCTCTAGGAAGACACTGTCTTCACTCAGCTCCATGCACAGACACCGAAACTCTTCGTTAGGAACACACTGTCTTCACTCTGCTCTAGGACCAAACTGTCTTCACTCTGCTATAGGAACACACTGTCTTCACTGTGCGTTAGGAACACACTGTCTTCACTTTGCTGTAGAAACACACTGTTCACTCTGCTCTAGGAACACACTGTCTTAACTCTGCGTTAAGAACACACTGTTTTCACTCTCCTCTATTAACACACTGTCTTCCCTCTGCAATAGGAATACACTGTCTTCACTCTGCTATATTAACACACGGTGTTCACTCTGCATTTGTAACACACTGTCTTCATTCTGCTCTAGGAACACAATGTCTTCACTCTGCTCTAGGAACACACTGTCTTCAATGTGCTCTATTAACACACGGTCTTCACTCTGCTCCATGCACATACACCGCAACTCTGCGTTAGGAACACAGTGTTTTCACTATTCGATAGGAAAACACTGTCTTCACTCTGCGTTAGGAACACACTGTCTTCAGTCTGCTCTAGGAACACACTGTCTTCACTCTGCTCTTGGAACACACTGTCTTCACTCTGCTCTAGGAACACACTGTCTTCACTCTGCCTTAGGAACACACTGTCTTCACTTTGCTGTAGAAACACACTGTTCACTCTGCATTAGGAACACACTGTCTTCATTCTGCTCTAGGAACACACTGTCTTCACTCTGCTCCATGCTCATACACAGCAACTCTTTGTTAGGAACACACTGTCTTCACTCTGCTCTAGGAACACACTGTCATCACTCTGCTCTAGGAACACACTGTCTTCACTCTGCTCTAGAAACACACTGTCTTACTCTGCGTTAGGAACACACTGTCTTCACTCTCCTCTATTAACACACTGTCTTCCCTCTGCAATAGGAACACACTGTCTTCACTCTGCTATATTAACACACGGTCTTCACTCTGCATTAGGAACACACTGTCTTCATTCTGCTCTAGGAACACAATGTCTCCATGCACATACACCGCAACTCTGCGTTAGGAACACACTGTCTTCATTCTGCTCAAGGAACACACTGTCTTCCCTCTGCAATAGGAACACACTGTCTTCACTCTGCTCTATTAACACACGGTCTTCACTCTGCATTAGGAACACACTTTCTTCACTATGCGTTAGGAACACATTGTTTTCACTCTGCTCTAGGAAGATACTGTCTTCACTCAGCTCAATGCACATACACCGAAACTCTGCATTAGGAACACACTGTCTTCATTCTGCTCTAGGAACACACTGTCTTCACTCTGCTCCATGTTCATACACAGCAACTCTTTGTTAGGAACACACTGTCTTCACTCTGCTCTAGGAACACACTGTCATCACTCTGCTCTAGGAACACACTGTCTTCACTCTGCATTAGGAACAAACTGTCTTCACTCTGCTCTAGGAACACACTGTCTTCACTCTGCTCTAGAAACACACTGTCTTACTCTGCGTTAGGAACACACTGTCTTCACTCTCCTCTATTAATACACTGTCTTCCCTCTGCAATAGGAACACACTGTCTTCACTCTGCTATATTAACACACGGTCTTCACTCTGCATTAGGAACACACTGTCTTCATTCTGCTCTAGGAACACAATGTCTCCATGCACATACACCGCATCTCTGCGTTAGGAACACACTGTCTTCATTCTGCTCTAGAACACACTGTCTTCCCTCTGCAATAGGAACACACTGTCTTCACTCTGCTCTATTAACACACGGTCTTCACTCTGCATTAGGAACACACTTTCTTCACTATGCGTTAGGAACACACTGTTTTCACTCTGCTCTAGGAAGATACTGTCTTCACTCAGCTCAATGCACATACACCGAAACTCTGCATTAGGAACACACTGTCTTCACTCTGCTCAAGGGACACACTGTCTTCACTCTGCTCTAGGAACACACTGTCTTCACTGTGCGTTAGGAACACACTGTCTTCACTCTACTGAAAGAACACACTATATTCACTCTGCATTAGGAACTCACTTTCTTCACTCTGCTCTAGGAACACACTCTATTCACTATGCGTTAGGAACACACTGTCTTCACTCTGCATTAGGAACACACTGTCTTCACTCTGCTCAAGGAACACACTGTCTTCCCTCTGCATTAGGAACACACTGTCTTCACTCTGCATTAGGAACACACTGTCTTCACTCTGCTCTAGGAACACACTATCTTCACTCTGCTCCATGTACATACACAGCAACTCTTTGTTAGGAACACACTGTCTTCAATCTGCCTTAGGAACACACTGTCTTCACTCTGCTCCATGCACATACACCGCAACTCTGCGTTAGGAACACACTGTCTTCATTCTGCTCTAGGAACACACTGTCTTCACTCTGCTCTAGGAATACACTGTCTTCACTCTGCTCCATGTACATACACAGCAACTCTTTGTTAGGAACACACTGTCTTCACTCTGCTCTAGGAACACACTGTCTTTACTCTGCTCCATGCAACTCTTTGTTAGGAACACTCTTTGTTAGGAACTCTTTGTTAGGAACTCACTGTCTTCAATCTGCCTTAGGAACACACAGTCTTCACTCTGCTTCATGCACATACACCGCAACTCTGCGTTAGGAACACACTGTTTTCACTATGCGATAGGAAAATACTGTCTTCACTCTGCTCTAGGAACACACTGTCTTCACTCTGCTCCCTGCACATACACTGCAACTCTGCATTAGGAACACACTGTCTTCACTCTGCTCTAGGAACACACTGTATTCACTCTGCTCTAGGAACACACTGTCTTCACTCTGCATTAAGGACACACTGTCTTCACTTGCTCTAGGAACACACTGTCTTCACTCTGCTCCAAGGACATACACTGCAACTCTGCGTTAGGAACACACTGTATTCACTCTGCTCTAGGAACACACTGTATTCACTCTGCTCTAGGAACACACTGTCTTCACTCTGCATTAAGAACACACTGTCTTCACTCTGCTCTAGGAACACACAGTCTTCACTCTGCTCTAGGAAGACACTGTCTTCTCTCTGCATTGGGAACACACTGTCTTCACTCTGCATTACGAACAAACTGTCTTCACTCTGCTCTAGGAACACACTGTATTCTCTCTGCTCTAGGAAAACACTGTCTTCACTCTGCGTTAGGAACACACGGTTTTCACTCTCCTCTATTAACACACTGTCTTCCCTCTGCAATAGGAACACAATGTCTTCACTCTGCTATATTAACACACGGTCTTCACTCTGCATTAGGAACACACTGTCTTCACTCTGCTCTAGGAATACACTGTCTTCACTCTGCGTTAGGAACACACTGTCTTCAATCTGCTCTATTAACACACGGTCTTCACTCTGCTCCATGCACATACACCGCAACTCTGCGTTAGGAATACAGTGTTTTCACTATGCGATAGGAAAACACTGTCTTCACTCTGCATTAGGAACACACTATCTTCACTCTGCCCTAGGAACACACTGTCTTCACTCTGCTCTTGGAACACACTGTCTTCACTCTGCTCTAGGAACACACTGTCTTCATTCTGCTCTAGGAACACACTGTCTTCCCTCTGCAATAGGAACACACTGTCTTCACTCTGCTCTATTAACACACGGTCTTCACTCTGCATTAGGAACACACTTTCTTCACTATGCGTTAGGAACACACTGTCTTCACTCTGCTCTAGGAAGACACTGTCTTCACTCAGCTCCATGCACATACACCGAAATTCTGCGTTAGGAACACACTGTATTCACTCTGCTCTAGGAACACACTGTCTTCACTCTGCTCTAGGAACACACTGTCTTCACTGTGCGTTAGGAACACACTGTCTTCACTCTACTGTTAGAACACACTGTATTCACACTGCATTAGGAACACACTGTCTTCACTCTGCTCTAGGAACACACTGTCTTCACTATGCGTTAGGAACATACTGTCTTCACTGTGCTCTAGGAACACACTGTCTTCACTCTGCTCTAGGAACACACTGTCTTCACTCTGCATTAGGAACACACTGTCTTCACTCTGCATTAGGAACACACTGTCTTCACTCTGCTCTAGGAACACACTGTCTTCACTCTGCTCCATGCACATACACAGCAACTCTTTGTTAGGAACACACTGTCTTCAATCTGCCTTAGGAACACACAGTCTTCACTCTGCTCCATGCACATACACCGCAACTCTACGTTAGGAACACACTGTTTTCACTATTCGATAGGAAAATACTGTCTTCACTCTGCTCTAGGAACACACTGTCTTCACTCTGCTCCCTGCACATACACTGCAACTCTGCATTAGGAACACACTGTCTTCACTCTGCTCTAGGAACACACTGTATACACTCTGCTCTAGGAACACACTGTCTTCACTCTGCATTAAGGACACACTGTCTTCACTTGCTCTAGGAACACACTGTCTTCACTCTGCTCCATGCACATACACCGCAACTCTGCGTTAGGAACACTGTTTTCACTATGCGATAGGAAAATACTGTCTCCACTCTGCTCTAGGAACACATTGTCTTTACTCTGCTCCATGCACATACACTGCAACTCTGCGTTAGGAACACACTGTATTCACTCTGCTCTAGGAACACACTGTATTCCCTCTGCTCTAGGAACACACTGTCTTCACACTGCATTAAGAACACACTGTCTTCACTCTGCTCTAGGAACACACTGTCTTCTCTCTGCATTGGGAACACACTGTCTTCACTCTGCATTACGAACAAACTGTCTTCACTCTGCTCTAGGAACACACTGTCTTCACTCTGCTCTAGGAACACACTGTCTTCACTCTGCTCTTGGAACACACTGTTTTCACTCTCCTCTATTAACACACTGTCGTCCCTCTGCAATAGGAACACACTGTCTTCACTCTGCTCTATTAACACACGGTCTTCACTCTGCATTAGGAACACACTTTCTTCACTATGCGTTAGGAACACACTGTCTTCACTCTGCTTTAGGAACACACTGTCTTCACTCTGCTCTAGGAACACACAGTCTTCACTGTGCGTTAGGAACACACTGTCTTCACTCTACTGCAAGAACACACTGTATACACTCTGCATTAGGAACACACTTTCTTCACTCTGCTCTAGGAACACACTGTCTTCACTATGCGTTAGGAACATACTGTCTTCACTCTGCACTAGTAACACACTGTCTTCACTCTGCTGCATGCACATACACCGCAACTCAGCGTTAGGAACACACTGTCTTCATTCTGCTCTAGGAACACACTGTCTTCACTCTGCATTAGGAACACACTGTCTTCACTTTGCATTAGGAACACACTGTCTTCACTCTGCAGTAGGAATACACTGTCTTCACTCTTCTCTAGGAACACACTGTCTTCACTCTGCTCCATGCACATACACAGGAACTCTTTGCTGGGAACACACTGTCTTCAATCTGCTGTAGGAACACACTGTATTCACTCTGCATTAAACACAGTGTGTTCACTCCGCTCCAGGAACACACTGTCTTCCCTCCGTTCTAGGAACACACTGTCTTCACTCTGCTCTTGGAACACACTGTCTTCATTCTGCTCTAGGAACACACTGTCTTCACTCATTTCCATGTACATACACCGCAAATCTGCGTTAGGAACACACTGTATTCACTCTGCATTAAAAACACACTGTCTTTAGTTTGCTCTAGGTACACACTGTCTTCACTCTTGCTCCATGCACATACACCGCAACTCTGCGTTAGGAACACACTGTATTCACTCTGCTCTAGGAACACACTGTATTCACTCTGCTCCAGGCACATACACTGCAACTCTGCGTTAGGAACACACTGTATTCACTCTGCTCTAGGAACACACTGTATTCACTCTGCTCTAGGAACACACTGTCTTCACTCTGCATTAAGAACAAACTGTCTTCACTATGCTCTAGGAAACCCTGTCTTCACTCTGCTCTAGGAAGACACTGTCTTCACTCTGCATTAGGTACACACTGTCTTCACTCTGCATTAGGAACAAGCTGTCTTCACTCTGCTCTAGGAACACACTGTCTTCACTCTGCTCTAGGAACACACTGTATTCCCTCTGCGTTAGGAACACACTGTCTTCACTCTCCTCTATTAACACACTGTCTTCCCTCTGCAATAGGAACACACTGTCTTCCCTCTGCTCTATGAACACACGGTCTTCACTATGCATTAGGAACACACTGTCTTCATTCTGCTCTAGGAACACAATGTCTTCACTCTGCTCCATGCACTTACACCGCAACTCTGCGTTAGGAACACACTGTCTTCACTCTGCGTTAGGAAAACACTGTCTTCATTCTGCTCTAGGAACACACTGTCTTCCCTCTGCAATAGGAACACACTGTCTTCACTCTGCTCTATTAACACACGGTCTTCACTCTGCATTTAACACACTTTCTTCACTATGCGTTAGGAAACACACTGTCTTCACTCTGCTCTAGGACCAAACTGTCTTCACTCTGCTATAGGAACACACTGTCTTCACTGTGCGTTAGGAACACACTGTCTTCACTTTGCTGTAGAAACACACTGTTCACTCTGCTCTAGGAACACACTGTCTTAACTCTGCATTAAGAACACACTGTTTTCACTCTCCTCTATTAACACACTGTCTTCCCTCTGCAATAGGAATACACTGTCTTCACTCTGCTATATTAACACACGGTGTTCACTCTGCATTTGTAACACACAGTCTTCATTCTGCTCTAGGAACACAATGTCTTCACTCTGCTCTAGGAACACACTGTCTTCACTCTGCTCTTGGAACACACTGTCTTCAATGTGCTCTATTAACACACGGTCTTCACTCTGCTCCATGCACATACACCGCAACTCTGCGTTAGGAACACAGTGTTTTCACTATGCGATAGGAAAACACTGTCTTCACTCTGCGTTAGGAACACACTGTCTTCACTCTGCTCTAGGAACACACTGTCTTCACTCTGCTCTTGGAACACACTGTCTTCACTCTGCTCTAGGAACACACTGTCTTCACTCTGCCTTAGGAACACACTGTCTTCACTTTGCTGTAGAAACACACTGTTCACTCTGCATTAGGAACACACTGTCTTCATTCTGCTCTAGGAACACACTGTCTTCACTCTGCTCCATGCTCATACACAGCAACTCTTTGTTAGGAACACACTGTCTTCACTCTGCTCTAGGAACACACTGTCTTCACTCTGCTCTAGGAACACACTGTCTTCACTCTGCATTAGGAACAAACTGTCTTCACTCTGCTCTAGGAACACACTGTCTTCACTCTGCTCTAGAAACACACTGTCTTACTCTGCGTTAGGAACACACTGTCTACACTCTCCTCTATTAACACACTGTCTTCCCTCTGCAATAGGAACACACTGTCTTCACTCTGCTATATTAACACACGGTCTTCACTCTGCATTAGGAACACACTGTCTTCATTCTGCTCTAGGAACACAATGTCTCCATGCACATACACCGCAACTCTGCGTTAGGAACACACTGTCTTCATTCTGCTCAAGGAACACACTGTCTTCCCTCTGCAATAGGAACACACTGTCTTCACTCTGCTCTATTAACACACGGTCTTCACTCTGCGTTAGGAACACACTTTCTTCACTATGCGTTAGGAACACACTGTTTTCACTCTGCTCTAGGAAGATACTGTCTTCACTCAGCTCCATGCACATACACCGAAACTCTGCATTAGGAACACACTGTCTTCACTCTGCTCTAGGAACACACTCTATTCACTATGCGTTAGGAACACACTGTCTTCACTCTGCATTAGGAACACACTGTCTACACTCTGCTCAAGTAACACACTGTCTTATCTCTGCATTAGGAACACACTGTCTTCACTCTGCATTAGGAACACACTGTCTTCACTCTGCTCTAGGAACACACTGTCTTCACTCTGCTCCATGTACATACACAGCAACTCTTTGTTAGGAACACACTGTCTTCAATCTGCCTTAGGAACACACTGTCTTCACTCTGCTCCATGCACATACACCGCAACTCTGCGTTAGGAACACACTGTATTCACTATGCGATAGGAAAATACTGTCTTCACTCTGCTCTAGGAACACACGGTCTTCACTCTGCTCCATGCACATACACTGCAACTCTGCATTAGGAACACACTGTCTTCACTCTGCTCTAGGAACACACTGTCTTCACTCTGCTCTAGGAACACACTGTCTTCACTCTGCTCTAGGAACACACTGTCTTCACTTTGCTGTAGAAACACACTGTTCACTCTGCATTAGGAACACACTGTCTTCATTCTGCTCTAGGAACACACTGTCTTCACTCAGCTCCATGTACATACACAGCAACTCTGCGTTAGGAACACACTGTATTCACTCTGCATTAAAAACACACTGTCTTTACTTTGCTCTAGGTACACACTGTCTTCACTCTTGCTCCATGCACATACACCGCAACTCTGCGTTAGGAACACACAGTTTTCACTATACTATAGGAAAATACTGCCTTCACTCTGCTCTAGGAACACACTGCCTTCACTCTGCTCCATGCACATACACTCAACTCTGCGTTAGGAACACACTGTCTTCACTCTGCTCTAGGAACACACTGTCTTCACTCTGCTCAAGGAACACCCTGTCTTCACTCTGCTCTAGGAAAACACTGTCTTCACTCTGCATTAGGAACACACTGTCTTCACTCTGCATTAGGAACAAACTGTCTTCACTCTGCGCTAGGAACACACTGTCTTCACTCTGCTCTAGGAACACACTGTCTTCACTCTGCGTTAGGAACACACTGTCTTCACTCTCCTCTATTAACACACTGTCTTCCCTCTGCAATAGGAACACACTGTCTTCAGTCTGCTATAATAACACACGGTCTTCACTCTGCATTAGGAACACACTGTCTTCAATGTGCTCTAGGAACACACTGTCTTCACTCCGCTCCATGCACATACACCGCAACTCTGTGTTAGGAACACACTGTCTTCATTCTGCGTAGGAACACACTGTCTTCATTCTGCTCTAGGAACACACTGTCTTCCCTCTGCAATATGAACACACTGTCTTCACTCTGCTCTATTAACACACGGTCTTCACTCTGCATTAGGAACACACTTTCTTCACTATGCGTTAGGAACACACTGTCTTCACTCTGCTCTAGGAAGACACTGTCTTCACTCAGCTCCATGCACATACACTGAAATTCTGCGTTAGGAACACACTGTCTTCACTCTACTGTTAGAACACACTGTATTCACACTGCATTAGGAACACACTTTCTTCACTCTGCTCTAGGAACACACTGTCTTCACTATGCGTTAGGAACATACTGTCTTCACTGTGCTCTAGGAACACACTGTCTTCACTCTGCATTAAGAACACACTGTCTTCACTCTGCTCTAGGAACACACAGTCTTCACTCTGCTCTAGGAAGACACTGTCTTCTCTCTGCATTGGGAACACACTGTCTTCACTCTGCATTACGAACAAACTGTCTTCACTCTGCTCTAGGAACACACTGTATTCTCTCTGCTCTAGGAACACACTGTCTTCACTCTTCGTTAGGAACACACTGTTTTCACTCTCCTCTATTAACACACTGTCTTCCCTCTGCAATAGGAACACAATGTCTTCACTCTGCTATATTAACACACGGTCTTCACTCTGCATTAGGAACACACTGTCTTCATTCTGCTCTAGGAACACAATGTCTTCACTCTGCTCTAGGAATACACTGTCTTCACTCTGCGTTAGGAACACACTGTCTTCAATCTGCTCTATTAACACACGGTCTTCACTCTGCTCCATGCACATACACCGCAACTCTGCGTTAGGAATACAGTGTTTTCACTATGCGATAGGAAAACACTGTCTTCACTCTGCATTAGGAACACACTATCTTCACTCTGCACTAGGAACACACTGTCTTCACTCTGCTCTTGGAACACACTGTCTTCACTCTGCTCTAGGAACACACTGTCTTCATTCTGCTCTAGGAACACACTGTCTTCCCTCTGCAATAGGAACACACTGTCTTCACTCTGCTCTCTTAACACACGGTCTTCACTCTGCATTAGGAACACACTTTCTTCACTATGCGTTAGGAACACACTGTCTTCACTCGGCTCTAGGAAGACACTGTCTTCACTCAGCTCCATGCACATACACCGAAATTCTGCGTTAGGAACACACTGTATTCACTCTGCTCTAGGAACACATTGTCTTCACTCTGCTCTAGGAACACACTGTCTTCACTGTGCGTTAGGAACACACTGTCTTCACTCTACTGTTAGAACACACTGTATTCACACTGCATTAGGAACACACTTTCTTCACTCTGCTCTAGGAACACACTGTCTTCACTATGCGTTAGGAACATACTGTCTTCACTGTGCTCTAGGAACACACTGTCTTCACTCTGCTCTAGGAACACACTGTCTTCATTCTGCATTAGGAACACACTGTCTTCCCTCTGCATTAGGAACACACTGTCTTCACTCTGCTCTAGGAACACACTGTCTTCACTCTGCTCCCTGCACATACACTGCAACTCTGCATTAGGAACACACTGTCTTCACTCTGCTCTAGGAACACACTGTATACACTCTGCTCTAGGAACACACTGTCTTCACTCTGCATTAAGGACACACTGTCTTCACTTGCTCTAGGAACACACTGTCTTCACTCTGCTCCATGCACATACACCGCAACTCTGCGTTAGGAACACTGTTTTCACTATGCGATAGGAAAATACTGTCTCCACTCTGCTCTAGGAACACATTGTCTTTACTCTGCTCCATGCACATACACTGCAACTCTGCGTTAGGAACACACGGTATTCACTCTGCTCTAGGAACACACTGTATTCACTCTGCTCTAGGAACACACTGTCTTCACACTGCATTAAGAACACACTGTCTTCACTCTGCTCTAGGAACACACTGTCTTCACTCTGCACTAGGAAGACACTGTCTTCTCTCTGCATTGGGAACACACTGCCTTCACTCTGCATTACGAAGAAACTGTCTTCACTCTGCTCTAGGAACACACTGTCTTCACTCTGCTCTAGGAACACACTGTCTTCACTCTGCTCTTGGAACACACTGTTTTCACTCTCCTCAATTAACACACTGTCTTCCCTCTGCAATAGGAACACACTGTCTTCACTCTGCTCTATTAACACACGGTCTTCATTCTGCTCCATGCACATACACCGCCACTCTGCGTTAGGAACACAGTGTTTTCACTATGCGATAGGAAAACACTGTCTTCACTCTCTGTTAGGAACACACTGTCTTCACTCTGCTCTAGGAACACACTGTCTTCACTCTGCTCTTGGAACACACTGTCTTCTCTCTGTTCTAGGAACACACTGTCTTCATTCTGCCTTAGGAACACACTGTCTTCACTTTGCTGTAGAAACACATTGTTCACTCTGCATTAGGAACACACTGTCTTCATTCTGCTCTAGGAACACACTGTCTTCACTCAGCTCCATGCACATACACCGCAACTCTGCGTTAGGAACACACTTTCTTCACACTACGTTAAGAACAAACTGTCTTCATTCTGCTCTAGGAACACACGGTCTTCACTATGTGATAGGAACATACTGTCTTCACTCTGCTCTAGAAACACACTGTCTTCATTCTGCTCCATGCACATACACCGCAACTCTGCGTTAGGAACACACTTTCTTCACTATGCGTTAGGAACATACTGTCTTCACTATGTGTTAGGAACATACTGTCTTCACTATGCGTTAGGAACACACTGTCTTCTCTCTGCTCTAGGAAGACACTATCTTCACTCAGCTCCATGCATATACACCGAAACTCTGCATTAGGAACAAACTGTCTTCACTTTGCTCTAGGAACACACTGTCGTCACTCTGCTCTAGGAACACACTGTCTTCACTCTGCTCTTGGACACACTGTCTTCACTCTACTGTAAGAACACACGGTATTCACTGTGCATTAGGAACAGACTTTCTTCACTCTGCTCTAGGAAGACACTGTCTTCACTCTGCTCCATGCAACTCTTTGTTAGGAACACTCTTTGTTAGGAACTCTTTGTTAGGAACACACTGTCTTCAATCTGCCTTAGGAACACACAGTCTTCACTCTGCTTCATTCACATACACCGCAACTCTACGTTAGGAACACACTGTTTTCACTATGCGATAGGAAAATACTGTCTTCACTCTGCTCTAGGAACACACTGTCTTCACTCTGCTCCCTGCACATACACTGCAACTCTGCATTAGGAACAGACTGTCTTCACTCTGCTCTAGGAACACACTGTATTCACTCTGCTCTAGGAACACACTGTCTTCACTCTGCATTAAGGACACACTGTCTTCACTTGCTCTAGGAACACACTGTCTTCACTCTGCTCTAGGAAGACACTGTCTTCTCTCTGCATTAGGAACACACTGTCTTCACTCTGCATTACGAACAAACTGTCTTCACTCTGCTCTAGGAACACACTGTCTTCACTCTGCTCTAGGAACACACTGTCTTCAATCTGCATTAAGGACACACTGTCTTCTCTTGCTCTAGGAACACACTGTCTTCACTCTGCTCCAAGCACATACATCGCAACTCTGCGTTAGGAACACTGTTTTCACTATGCGATAGGAAAATACTGTCTCCACTCTGCTCTAGGAACACACTGTCTTCACTCTGCTCCATGCACATACACTGCAACTCTGCGTTAGGAACACACTGTATTCACTCTGCTCTAGGAACACACTGTATTCACTCTGCTCTAGGAACACACTGTCTTCACTCTGCATTAAGAACACACTGTCTTCACTCTGCTCTAGGAACACACAGTCTTCACTCTGCTCTAGGAAGACACTGTCTTCTCTCTGCATTAGGAACACACTGTCTTCACTCTGCATTACGAACAAACTGTCTTCACTCTGCTCTAGGAACACACTGTATTCTCTCTGCTCTAGGAAAACACTGTCTTCACTATGCGTTAGGAACATACTGTCTTCACTGTGCTCTAGGAACACACTGTCTTCACTCTGCATTAGGAACACACTGTCTTCCCTCTGCATTAGGAACACACTGTCTTCACTCTGCTCTAGGAACACACTGTCTTCACTCTGCTCCATGCACATACACAGCAACTCTTTGTTAGGAACACACTGTTTTCACTATGCGATAGGAAAATACTGTCTTCACTCTGCTCTAGGAACACACTGTCTTCACACTGCGTTAGGAACACACTGTTTTCACTCTCCTCTATTAACACACTGTCTTCCCTCTGCAATAGGAACACACTGTCTTCACTCTGCTATATTAACACACGGTCTTCACTCTGCATTAGGAACACACTGTCTTCATTCTGCTCTAGGAACACAATGTCTTCACTCTGCTCTAGGAATACACTGTCTTCATCTGCCTTAGGAACACACTGTCTTCAATCTGCTCTATTAACACACAGTCTTCACTCTGTTCCATGCACATACACCGCAACACTGCCTTAGGAATACAGTGTTTTCACTATGCGATAGGAAAACACTGTCTTCACTCTGCATTAGGAACACACTATCTTCACTCTGCACTAGGAACACACTGTCTTCACTCTGCTCTTGGAACACACTGTCTTCACTCTGCTCTAGGAACACACTGTCTTCATTCTGCTCTAGGAACACACTGTCTTCCCTCTGCAATAGGAACACACTGTCTACACTCTGCTCAAGTAACACACTGTCTTATCTCTGCATTAGGAACACACTGTCTTCACTCTGCATTAGGAACACACTGTCTTCACTCTGCTCTAGGAACACACTGTCTTCACTCTGCTCCATGTACATACACAGCAACTCTTTGTTAGGAACACACTGTCTTCAATCTGCCTTAGGAACACACTGTCTTCACTCTGCTCCATGCACATACACCGCAACTCTGCGTTAGGAACACACTGTATTCACTATGCGATAGGAAAATACTGTCTTCACTCTGCTCTAGGAACACACGGTCTTCACTCTGCTCCATGCACATACACTGCAACTCTGCATTAGGAACACACTGTCTTCACTCTGCTCTAGGAACACACTGTCTTCACTCTGCTCTAGGAACACACTGTCTTCACTCTGCTCTAGGAACACACTGTCTTCACTTTGCTGTAGAAACACACTGTTCACTCTGCATTAGGAACACACTGTCTTCATTCTGCTCTAGGAACACACTGTCTTCACTCAGCTCCATGTACATACACAGCAACTCTGCGTTAGGAACACACTGTATTCACTCTGCATTAAAAACACACTGTCTTTACTTTGCTCTAGGTACACACTGTCTTCACTCTTGCTCCATGCACATACACCGCAACTCTGCGTTAGGAACACACAGTTTTCACTATACTATAGGAAAATACTGCCTTCACTCTGCTCTAGGAACACCTTGCCTTCACTCTGCTCCATGCACATACACTCAACTCTGCGTTAGGAACACACTGTCTTCACTCTGCTCTAGGAACACACTGTCTTCACTCTGCTCAAGGAACACCCTGTCTTCACTCTGCTCTAGGAAAACACTGTCTTCACTCTGCATTAGGAACACACTGTCTTCACTCTGCATTAGGAACAAACTGTCTTCACTCTGCTCTAGGAACACACTGTCTTCACTCTGCTCTAGGAACACACTGTCTTCACTCTGCGTTAGGAACACACTGTCTTCACTCTCCTCTATTAACACACTGTCTTCCCTCTGCAATAGGAACACACTGTCTTCAGTCTGCTATAATAACACACGGTCTTCACTCTGCATTAGGAACACACTGTCTTCAATCTGCTCTAGGAACACACTGTCTTCACTCCGCTCCATGCACATACACCGCAACTCTGTGTTAGGAACACACTGTCTTCATTCTGCGTAGGAACACACTGTCTTCATTCTGCTCTAGGAACACACTGTCTTCCCTCTGCAATATGAACACACTGTCTTCACTCTGCTCTATTAACACACGGTCTTCACTCTGCATTAGGAACACACTTTCTTCACTATGCGTTAGGAACACACTGTCTTCACTCTGCTCTAGGAAGACACTGTCTTCACTCAGCTCCATGCACATACACTGAAATTCTGCGTTAGGAACACACTGTCTTCACTCTACTGAAAGAACACACTGTATTCACACTGCATTAGGAACACACTTTCTTCACTCTGCTCTAGGAACACACTGTCTTCACTATGCGTTAGGAACACACTGTCTTCACTCTACTGTTAGAACACACTGTATTCACACTGCATTAGGAACACACTTTCTTCATTCTGCTCTAGGAACACACTGTCTTCACTATGCGTTAGGAACATACTGTCTTCACTGTGCTCTAGGAACACACTGTCTTCACTCTGCTCTAGGAACACACTGTCTTCATTCTGCATTAGGAACACACTGTCTTCCCTCTGCATTAGGAACACACTGTCTTCACTCTGCTCTAGGAACACACTGTCTTCACTCTGCTCCCTGCACATACACTGCAACTCTGCATTAGGAACACACTGTCTTCACTCTGCTCTAGGAACACACTGTATACACTCTGCTCTAGGAACACACTGTCTTCACTCTGCATTAAGGACACACTGTCTTCACTTGCTCTAGGAACACACTGTCTTCACTCTGCTCCATGCACATACACCGCAACTCTGCGTTAGGAACACTGTTTTCACTATGCGATAGGAAAATACTGTCTCCACTCTGCTCTAGGAACACATTGTCTTTACTCTGCTCCATGCACATACACTGCAACTCTGCGTTAGGAACACACTGTATTCCCTCTGCTCTAGGAACACACTGTATTCACTCTGCTCTAGGAACACACTGTCTTCACACTGCATTAAGAACACACTGTCTTCACTCTGCTCTAGGAACACACTGTCTTCACTCTGCACTAGGAAGACACTGTCTTCTCTCTGCATTGGGAACACACTGTCTTCACTCTGCATTACGAACAAACTGTCTTCACTCTGCTCTAGGAACACACTGTCTTCACTCTGCTCTAGGAACACACTGTCTTCACTCTGCTCTTGGAACACACTGTTTTCACTCTCCTCTATTAACACACTGTCTTCCCTCTGCAATAGGAACACACTGTCTTCACTCTGCTCTATTAACACACGGTCTTCATTCTGCTCCATGCACATACACCGCCACTCTGCTTTAGGAACACAGTGTTTTCACTATGCGATAGGAAAACACTGTCTTCACTCTCTGTTAGGAACACACTGTCTTCACTCTGCTCTAGGAACACACTGTCTTCACTCTGCTGTTGGAACACACTGTCTTCTCTCTGTTCTAGGAACACACTGTCTTCATTCTGCCTTAGGAACACACTGTCTTCACTTTGCTGTAGAAACACACTGTTCACTCTGCATTAGGAACACACTGTCTTCATTCTGCTCTAGGAACACACTGTCTTCACTCAGCTCCATGCACATACACCGCAACTCTGCGTTAGGAACACACTTTCTTCACACTACGTTAAGAACAAACTGTCTTCATTCTGCTCTAGGAACACACGGTCTTCACTATGTGATAGGAACATACTGTCTTCACTCTGCTCTAGAAACACACTGTCTTCATTCTGCTCCATGCACATACACCGCAACTCTGCGTTAGGAACACACTTTCTTCACTATGCGTTAGGAACATACTGTCTTCACTATGTGTTAGGAACATACTGTCTTCACTATGCGTTAGGAACACACTGTCTTCTCTCTGCTCTAGGAAGACACTATCTTCACTCAGCTCAATGCATATACACCGAAACTCTGCATTAGGAACAAACTGTCTTCACTTTGCTCTAGGAACACACTGTCGTCACTCTGCTCTAGGAACACACTGTCTTCACTCTGCTCTTGGAACACACTGTCTTCACTCTACTGTAAGAACACACTGTATTCACTGTGCATTAGGAACAGACTTTCTTCACTCTGCTCTAGGAAGACACTGTCTTCACTCTGCTCCATGCAACTCTTTGTTAGGAACACTCTTTGTTAGGAACTCTTTGTTAGGAACACACTGTCTTCAATCTGCCTTAGGAACACACAGTCTTCACTCTGCTTCATGCACATACACCGCAACTCTGCGTTAGGAACACACTGTTTTCACTATGCGATAGGAAAATACTGTCTTCACTCTGCTCTAGGAACACACTGTCTTCACTCTGCTCCCTGCACATACACTGCAACTCTGCATTAGGAACACACTGTCTTCACTCTGCTCTAGGAACACACTGTATTCAATCTGCTCTAGGAACACACTGTCTTCAATCTGCATTAAGGACACACTGTCTTCACTTGCTCTAGGAACACACTGTCTTCACTCTGCTCCAAGCACATACATCGCAACTCTGCGTTAGGAACACTGTTTTCACTATGCGATAGGAAAATACTGTCTCCACTCTGCTCTAGGAACACATTGTCTTTACTCTGCTCCATGCACATACACTGCAACTCTGCGTTAGGAACACACTGTATTCACTCTGCTCTAGGAACACACTGTATTCACTCTGCTCTAGGAACACACTGTCTTCACTCTGCATTAAGAACACACTGTCTTCACTCTGCTCTAGGAACACACAGTCTTCACTCTGCTCTAGGAAGACACTGTCTTCTCTCTACATTGGGAACACACTGTCTTCACTCTGCATTACGAACAAACTGTCTTCACTCTGCTCTAGGAACACACTGTATTCTCTCTGCTCTAGGAAAACACTGTCTTCACTATGCGTTAGGAACATACTGTCTTCACTGTGCTCTAGGAACACACTGTCTTCACTCTGCATTAGGAACACACTGTCTTCCCTCTGCATTAGGAACACACTGTCTTCACTCTGCTCTAGGAACACACTGTCTTCACTCTGCTCCATGCACATACACAGCAACTCTTTGTTAGGAACACACTGTCTTCAATCTGCCTTAGGAACACACAGTCTTCACTCTGCTCCATGCACATACACCGCAACTCTGCGTTAGGAACACACTGTTTTCACTATGCGATAGGAAAATACTGTCTTCACTCTGCTCTAGGAACACACTGTCTTCACTCTGCTCCCTGCACATACACTGCAACTCTGCATTATGAACACACTGTCTTCATTCTGCTCTAGGAACACACTGTATTCACTCTGCTCTAGGAACACACTGTCTTCACTCTGCATTAAGGACACACTGTCTTCACTTGCTCTAGGAACACACTGTCTTCACTCTGCTCTAGGAAGACACTGTATTCTCTCTGCATTAGGAACACACTGTCTTCACTCTGCATTACGAACAAACTGTCTTCACTCTGCTCTAGGAACACACTGTCTTCACTCTGCCCTAGGAACACACTGTCTTCACACTGCGTTAGGAACACACTGTTTTCACTCTCCTCTATTAACACACTGTCTTCCCTCTGCAATAGGAACACACTGTCTTCACTCTGCTCTATTAACACACGGTCTTCATTCTGCTCCATGCACATACACCGCCACTCTGCGTTAGGAACACAGTGTTTTCACTATGCGATAGGAAAACACTGTCTTCACTCTCTGTTAGGAACACACTGTCTTCACTCTGCTCTAGGAACACACTGTCTTCACTCTGCTCTTGGAACACACTGTCTTCTCTCTGCATTAGGAACACACTGTCTTCACTCTGCATTACGAACAAACTGTCTTCACTCTGCTCTAGGAACACACTGTCTTCACTCTGCTCTAGGAACACACTGTCTTCACACTGCGTTAGGAACACACTGTTTTCACTCTCCTCTATTAACACACTGTCTTCCCTCTGCAATAGGAACACACTGTCTTCACTCTGCTATATTAACACACGGTCTTCACTCTGCATTAGGAACACACTGTCTTCATTCTGCTCTAGGAACACAATGTCTTCACTCTGCTCTAGGAATACACTGTCTTCATCTGCCTTAGGAACACACTGTCTTCAATCTGCTCTATTAACACACAGTCTTCACTCTGTTCCATGCACATACACCGCAACACTGTCTTAGGAATACAGTGTTTTCACTATGCGATAGGAAAACACTGTCTTCACTCTGCATTAGGAACACACTATCTTCACTCTGCACTAGGAACACACTGTCTTCACTCTGCTCTTGGAACACACTGTCTTCACTCTGCTCTAGGAACACACTGTCTTCATTCTGCTCTAGGAACACACTGTCTTCCCTCTGCAATAGGAACACACTGTCTACACTCTGCTCAAGTAACACACTGTCTTATCTCTGCATTAGGAACACACTGTCTTCACTCTGCTCTAGGAACACACTGTCTTCACTCTGCTCCATGTACATACACAGCAACTCTTTGTTAGGAACACACTGTCTTCAATCTGCCTTAGGAACACACTGTCTTCACTCTGCTCCATGCACATACACCGCAACTCTGCGTTAGGAACACACTGTATTCACTATGCGATAGGAAAATACTGTCTTCACTCTGCTCTAGGAACACACGGTCTTCACTCTGCACCATGCACATACACTGCAACTCTGCATTAGGAACACACTGTCTTCACTCTGCTCTAGGAACACACTGTCTTCACTCTGCTCTAGGAACACACTGTCTTCACTCTGCTCTAGGAACACACTGTCTTCACTTTGCTGTAGAAACACACTGTTCACTCTGCATTAGGAACACACTGTCTTCATTCTGCTCTAGGAACACACTGTCTTCACTCAGCTCCATGTACATACACAGCAACTCTGCGTTAGGAACACACTGTTTTCACTCTCCTCTATTAACACACTGTCTTCCCTCTGCAATAGGAACACAATGTCTTCACTCTGCTATATTAACACACGGTCTTCACTCTGCATTAGGAACACACTGTCTTCATTCTGCTCTAGGAACACAATGTCTTCACTCTGCTCTAGGAATACACTGTCTTCACTCTGCGTTAGGAACACACTGTCTTCAATCTGCTCTATTAACACACGGTCTTCACTCTGCTCCATGCACATACACCGCAACTCTGCGTTAGGAATACAGTGTTTTCACTATGCGATAGGAAAACACTGTCTTCACTCTGCATTAGGAACACACTATCTTCACTCTGCACTAGGAACACACTGTCTTCACTCTGCTCTTGGAACACACTGTCTTCACTCTGCTCTAGAAACACACTGTCTTCATTCTGCTCTAGGAACACACTGTCTTCCCTCTGCAATAGGAACACACTGTCTTCACTCTGCTCTATTAACACACGGTCTTCACTCTGCATTAGGAACACACTTTCTTCACTATGCGTTAGGAACACACTGTCTTCACTCGGCTCTAGGAAGACACTGTCTTCACTCAGCTCCATGCACATACACCGAAATTCTGCGTTAGGAACACACTGTATTCACTCTGCTCTAGGAACACATTGTCTTCACTCTGCTATAGGAACACACTGTCTTCACTGTGCGTTAGGAACACACTGTCTTCACTCTACTGTTAGAACACACTGTATTCACACTGCATTAGGAACACACTTTCTTCACTCTGCTCTAGGAACACACTGTCTTCACTATGCGTTAGGAACATACTGTCTTCACTGTGCTCTAGGAACACACTGTCTTCACTCTGCTCTAGGAACACACTGTCTTCATTCTGCATTAGGAACACACTGTCTTCCCTCTGCATTAGGAACACACTGTCTTCACTCTGCTCTAGGAACACACTGTCTTCACTCTGCTCCCTGCACATACACTGCAACTCTGCATTAGGAACACACTGTCTTCACTCTGCTCTAGGAACACACTGTATACACTCTGCTCTAGGAACACACTGTCTTCACTCTGCATTAAGGACACACTGTCTTCACTTGCTCTAGGAACACACTGTCTTCACTCTGCTCCATGCACATACACCGCAACTCTGCGTTAGGAACACTGTTTTCACTATGCGATAGGAAAATACTGTCTCCACTCTGCTCTAGGAACACATTGTCTTTACTCTGCTCCATGCACATACACTGCAACTCTGCGTTAGGAACACACTGTATTCACTCTGCTCTAGGAACACACTGTATTCACTCTGCTCTAGGAACACACTGTCTTCACACTGCATTAAGAACACACTGTCTTCACTCTGCTCTAGGAACACACTGTCTTCACTCTGCACTAGGAAGACACTGTCTTCTCTCTGCATTGGGAACACACTGTCTTCACTCTGCATTACGAACAAACTGTCTTCACTCTGCTCTAGGAACACACTGTCTTCACTCTGCTCTAGGAACACACTGTCTTCACTCTGCTCTTGGAACACACTGTTTTCACTCTCCTCTATTAACACACTGTCTTCCCTCTGCAATAGGAACACACTGTCTTCACTCTGCTCTATTAACACACGGTCTTCATTCTGCTCCATGCACATACACCGCCACTCTGCGTTAGGAACACAGTGTTTTCACTATGCGATAGGAAAACACTGTCTTCACTCTCTGTTAGGAACACACTGTCTTCACTCTGCTCTAGGAACACACTGTCTTCACTCTGCTCTTGGAACACACTGTCTTCTCTCTGTTCTAGGAACACACTGTCTTCATTCTGCCTTAGGAACACACTGTCTTCACTTTGCTGTAGAAACACACTGTTCACTCTGCATTAGGAACACACTGTCTTCATTCTGCTCTAGGAACACACTGTCTTCACTCAGCTCCATGCACATACACCGCAACTCTGCGTTAGGAACACACTTTCTTCACACTACGTTAAGAACAAACTGTCTTCATTCTGCTCTAGGAACACACGGTCTTCACTATGTGATAGGAACATACTGTCTTCACTCTGCTCTAGAAACACACTGTCTTCATTCTGCTCCATGCACATACACCGCAACTCTGCGTTAGGAACACACTTTCTTCACTATGCGTTAGGAACATACTGTCTTCACTATGTGTTAGGAACATACTGTCTTCACTATGCGTTAGGAACACACTGTCTTCTCTCTGCTCTAGGAAGACACTATCTTCACTCAGCTCCATGCATATACACCGAAACTCTGCATTAGGAACAAACTGTCTTCACTTTGCTCTAGGAACACACTGTCTTCCCTCTGCAATATGAACACACTGTCTTCACTCTGCTCTATTAACACACGGTCTTCACTCTGCATTAGGAACACACTTTCTTCACTATGCGTTAGGAACACACTGTCTTCACTCTGCTCTAGGAAGACACTGTCTTCACTCAGCTCCATGCACATACACTGAAATTCTGCGTTAGGAACACACTGTCTTCACTCTACTGTTAGAACACACTGTATTCACACTGCATTAGGAACACACTTTCTTCACTCTGCTCTAGGAACACACTGTCTTCACTATGCGTTAGGAACATACTGTCTTCAGTGTGCTCTAGGAACACACTGTCTTCACTCTGCATTAAGAACACACTGTCTTCACTCTGCTCTAGGAACACACAGTCTTCACTCTGCTCTAGGAAGACACTGTCTTCACTCTGCATAGGGAACACACTGTCTTCACTCTGCATTACGAACAAACTGTCTTCACTCTGCTCTACGAACACACTGTATTCTCTCTGCTCTAGGAACACACTGTCTTCACTCTGCGTTAGGAACACACTGTTTTCACTCTCCTCTATTAACACACTGTCTTCCCTCTGCAATAGGAACACAATGTCTTCACTCTGCTATATTAACACACGGTCTTCACTCTGCATTAGGAACACACTGTCTTCATTCTGCTCTAGGAACACAATGTCTTCACTCTGCTCTAGGAATACACTGTCTTCACTCTGCGTTAGGAACACACTGTCTTCAATCTGCTCTATTAACACACGGTCTTCACTCTGCTCCATGCACATACACCGCAACTCTGCGTTAGGAATACAGTGTTTTCACTATGCGATAGGAAAACACTGTCTTCACTCTGCATTAGGAACACACTATCTTCACTCTGCACTAGGAACACACTGTCTTCACTCTGCTCTTGGAACACACTGTCTTCACTCTGCTCTAGGAACACACTGTCTTCATTCTGCTCTAGGAACACACTGTCTTCCCTCTGCAATAGGAACACACTGTCTTCACTCTGCTCTATTAACACACGGTCTTCACTCTGCATTAGGAACACACTTTCTTCACTATGCGTTAGGAACACACTGTCTTCACTCGGCTCTAGGAAGACACTGTCTTCACTCAGCTCCATGCACATACACCGAAATTCTGCGTTAGGAACACACTGTATTCACTCTGCTCTAGGAACACATTGTCTTCACTCTGCTCTAGGAACACACTGTCTTCACTGTGCGTTAGGAACACACTGTCTTCACTCTACTGTTAGAACACACTGTATTCACACTGCATTAGGAACACACTTTCTTCACTCTGCTCTAGGAACACACTGTCTTCACTATGCGTTAGGAACATACTGTCTTCACTGTGCTCTAGGAACACACTGTCTTCACTCTGCTCTAGGAACACACTGTCTTCATTCTGCATTAGGAACACACTGTCTTCCCTCTGCATTAGGAACACACTGTCTTCACTCTGCTCTAGGAACACACTGTCTTCACTCTGCTCCCTGCACATACACTGCAACTCTGCATTAGGAACACACTGTCTTCACTCTGCTCTAGGAACACACTGTATACACTCTGCTCTAGGAACACACTGTCTTCACTCTGCATTAAGGACACACTGTCTTCACTTGCTCTAGGAACACACTGTCTTCACTCTGCTCCATGCACATACACCGCAACTCTGCGTTAGGAACACTGTTTTCACTATGCGATAGGAAAATACTGTCTCCACTCTGCTCTAGGAACACATTGTCTTTACTCTGCTCCATGCACATACACTGCAACTCTGCGTTAGGAACACACTGTATTCACTCTGCTCTAGGAACACACTGTATTCACTCTGCTCTAGGAACACACTGTCTTCACTCTGCTCTAGGAACACACTGTCTTCACTCTGCACTAGGAAGACACTGTCTTCTCTCTGCATTGGGAACACACTGTCTTCACTCTGCATTACGAACAAACTGTCTTCACTCTGCTCTAGGAACACACTGTCTTCACTCTGCTCTAGGAACACACTGTCTTCACTCTGCTCTTGGAACACACTGTTTTCACTCTCCTCTATTAACACACTGTCTTCCCTCTGCAATAGGAACACACTGTCTTCACTCTGCTCTATTAACACACGGTCTTCATTCTGCTCCATGCACATACACCGCCACTCTGCGTTAGGAACACAGTGTTTTCACTATGCGATAGGAAAACACTGTCTTCACTCTCTGTTAGGAACACACTGTCTTCACTCTGCTCTAGGAACACACTGTCTTCACTCTGCTCTTGGAACACACTGTCTTCTCTCTGTTCTAGGAACACACTGTCTTCATTCTGCCTTAGGAACACACTGTCTTCACTTTGCTGTAGAAACACACTGTTCACTCTGCATTAGGAACACACTGTCTTCATTCTGCTCTAGGAACACACTGTCTTCACTCAGCTCCATGCACATACACCGCAACTCTGCGTTAGGAACACACTTTCTTCACACTACGTTAAGAACAAACTGTCTTCATTCTGCTCTAGGAACACACGGTCTTCACTATGTGATAGGAACATACTGTCTTCACTCTGCTCTAGAAACACACTGTCTTCATTCTGCTCCATGCACATACACCGCAACTCTGCGTTAGGAACACACTTTCTTCACTATGCGTTAGGAACATACTGTCTTCACTATGTGTTAGGAACATACTGTCTTCACTATGCGTTAGGAACACACTGTCTTCTCTCTGCTCTAGGAAGACACTATCTTCACTCAGCTCCATGCATATACACCGAAACTCTGCATTAGGAACAAACTGTCTTCACTTTGCTCTAGGAACACACTGTCGTCACTCTGCTCTAGGAACACACTGTCTTCACTCTGCTCTTGGAACACACTGTCTTCACTCTACTGTAAGAACACACTGTATTCACTGTGCATTAGGAACAGACTTTCTTCACTCTGCTCTAGGAAGACACTGTCTTCACTCTGCTCCATGCAACTCTTTGTTAGGAACACTCTTTGTTAGGAACTCTTTGTTAGGAACACACTGTCTTCAATCTGCCTTAGGAACACACAGTCTTCACTCTGCTTCATGCACATACACCGCAACTCTGCGTTAGGAACACACTGTTTTCACTATGCGATAGGAAAATACTGTCTTCACTCTGCTCTAGGAACACACTGTCTTCACTCTGCTCCCTGCACATACACTGCAACTCTGCATTAGGAACACACTGTCTTCACTCTGCTCTAGGAACACACTGTATTCAATCTGCTCTAGGAACACACTGTCTTCAATCTGCATTAAGGACACACTGTCTTCACTTGCTCTAGGAACACACTGTCTTCACTCTGCTCCAAGCACATACATCGCAACTCTGCGTTAGGAACACTGTTTTCACTATGCGATAGGAAAATACTGTCTCCACTCTGCTCTAGGAACACATTGTCTTTACTCTGCTCCATGCACATACACTGCAACTCTGCGTTAGGAACACACTGTATTCACTCTGCTCTAGGAACACACTGTATTCACTCTGCTCTAGGAACACACTGTCTTCACTCTGCATTAAGAACACACTGTCTTCACTCTGCTCTAGGAACACACAGTCTTCACTCTGCTCTAGGAAGACACTGTCTTCTCTCTGCATTGGGAACACACTGTCTTCACTCTGCATTACGAACAAACTGTCTTCACTCTGCTCTAGGAACACACTGTATTCTCTCTGCTCTAGGAAAACACTGTCTTCACTATGCGTTAGGAACATACTGTCTTCACTGTGCTCTAGGAACACACTGTCTTCACTCTGCATTAGGAACACACTGTCTTCCCTCTGCATTAGGAACACACTGTCTTCACTCTGCTCTAGGAACACACTGTCTTCACTCTGCTCCATGCACATACACAGCAACTCTTTGTTAGGAACACACTGTCTTCAATCTGCCTTAGGAACACACAGTCTTCACTCTGCTCCATGCACATACACCGCAACTCTGCGTTAGGAACACACTGTTTTCACTATGCGATAGGAAAATACTGTCTTCACTCTGCTCTAGGAACACACTGTCTTCACTCTGCTCCCTGCACATACACTGCAACTCTGCATTATGAACACACTGTCTTCATTCTGCTCTAGGAACACACTGTATTCACTCTGCTCTAGGAACACACTGTCTTCACTCTGCATTAAGGACACACTGTCTTCACTTGCTCTAGGAACACACTGTCTTCACTCTGCTCTAGGAAGACACTGTCTTCTCTCTGCATTAGGAACACACTGTCTTCACTCTGCATTACGAACAAACTGTCTTCACTCTGCTCTAGGAACACACTGTCTTCACTCTGCTCTAGGAACACACTGTCTTCACACTGCGTTAGGAACACACTGTTTTCACTCTCCTCTATTAACACACTGTCTTCCCTCTGCAATAGGAACACACTGTCTTCACTCTGCTATATTAACACACGGTCTTCACTCTGCATTAGGAACACACTGTCTTCATTCTGCTCTAGGAACACAATGTCTTCACTCTGCTCTAGGAATACACTGTCTTCATCTGCCTTAGGAACACACTGTCTTCAATCTGCTCTATTAACACACAGTCTTCACTCTGTTCCATGCACATACACCGCAACACTGCCTTAGGAATACAGTGTTTTCACTATGCGATAGGAAAACACTGTCTTCACTCTGCATTAGGAACACACTATCTTCACTCTGCACTAGGAACACACTGTCTTCACTCTGCTCTTGGAACACACTGTCTTCACTCTGCTCTAGGAACACACTGTCTTCACTCAGCTCCATGCACATATACCGCAACTCTGCGTTAGGAACACACTGTCTTCACTCTGCTCTAGGAACACACTGTCTTCACTATGCTCTAGGAACACACTGTCTTCACTCTGCTCCATGCACATACACTGCAACACTTTGTTAGGAACACACTGTCTTCACTCTGCTCTAGGAACACACTGTCTTCACTCTGCTCTAGGAACACACTGTCTTCACTCTGCATTAGGAACACACTGTCTTCACTCTGCATTAGGAACAAACAGTCTTCACTCTGCTCTAGGAACACACTGTCTTCACTCTGCTCTAGGAACACACTGTCTTCACTCTGTGTTAGGAACACACTGTCTTCACTCTCCTCTGTTAACACACAGTCTTCCCTCTGCAAAAGGAACACACTGTCTTCCTCGGCTATATTAACACTCGGTCTTCACTCTGCATTAGGAACACACTGTCTTCATTCTGCTCTAGGACCACAATGTCTTCACACTGCTCCATGCACATACACCGCAACTCTGCGTTAGGAACACACTGTCTTCACTCTGCGTTAGGAACACACTGTCTTCATTCTTCTAAAGGAACACACTGTCTTCCCTCTGCAATAGGAACACACTGTCTTCACTCTGCATTAGGAACACATTTTCTTCACTATGCGTTAGGAACACACTGTCGTCACTCTGCTCTAGGAATACACTGTCTTCACTCAGCTCCATGCACACACACCGAAACTCTGCGTTAGGAACACACTGTCTTCACTGTGCTCAAGGAACACACTGTCTTCACTCTGCTCTAGGAACACACTGTCTTCACTATGCGTTCGGAACATACTGTCTTCACTGTGCTCTAGGAACACACTGTCTTCCCTCTGCATTAGGAACACACTGTCTTCACTCTGCTCTAGGAACACACTGTCTTCACTCTGCTCCATGCACATACACAGCAACTCTTTGTTAGGAACACACTGTCTTCAATCTGCCTTAGGAACACACAGTCTTCACTCTGCTCCATGCACATACACCGCAACTCTGCGTTAGGAAGACACTGTTTTCACTATGTGATAGGAAAATACTGTCTTCACTCTGCTCTAGGAACACACTGTCTTCACTCTGCTCCCTGCACATACACTGCAACTCTGCATTAGGAACACACTGTCTTCACTCTGCTCTAGGAACACACTGTATTCACTCTGCTCTAGGAACACACTGTCTTCAGTCTGCATTAAGGACACACTGTCTTCACTTGCTCTAGGAACACACTGTCTTCACTCTGCTCTAGGAAGACACTGTCTTCTCTCTGCATTGTGAACACACTGTCTTCACTCTGCATTACGAACAAACTGTCTTCACTCTGCTCTAGGAACACACTGTCTTCACTCTGCGTTAGGAACACACTGTTTTCACTCTCTCTATTAACACACTGTTTTCCCTCTGCAATAGGAACACACTGTCTTCACTCTGCTATATTAACACACGGTCTTCACTCTGCATTAGGAACACACTGTCTTCATTCTGCTCTAGGAACACAATGTCTTCACTCTGCTCTAGGATTCACTCTGCCTTAGGAACACACTGTCTTCAATCTGCTCTATTAACACACGGTCTTCACTCTGCTCCATGCACATACACCGCAACTCTGCGTTAGGAATACAGTGTTTTCACTATGCGATAGGAAAACACTGTCTTCACTCTGCTCTAGGAACACACTGTCTTCACTCAGCTCCATGCACATATACCGCAACTCTGCGTTAGGAACACACTGTCTTCACTCTGCGTTAGGAACACACTGTCTTCATTCTTCTAAAGGAACACACTGTCTTCCCTCTGCAATAGGAACACACTGTCTTCACTCTGCATTAGGAACACATTTTCTTCACTATGCGTTAGGAACACACTGTCGTCACTCTGCTCTAGGAAGACACTGTCTTCACTCAGCTCCATGCACACACACCGAAACTCTGCGTTAGGAACACACTGTCTTCACTGTGCTCAAGGAACACACTGTCTTCACTCTGCTCTAGGAACACACTGTCTTCACTATGCGTTCGGAACATACTGTCTTCACTGTGCTCTAGGAACACACTGTCTTCCCTCTGCATTAGGAACACACTGTCTTCACTCTGCTCTAGGAACACACTGTCTTCACTCTGCTCCATGCACATACACAGCAACTCTTTGTTAGGAACACACTGTCTTCAATCTGCCTTAGGAACACACAGTCTTCACTCTGCTCCATGCACATACACCGCAACTCTGCGTTAGGAACACACTGTTTTCACTATGTGATAGGAAAATACTGTCTTCACTCTGCTCTAGGAACACACTGTCTTCACTCTGCTCCCTGCACATACACTGCAACTCTGCATTAGGAACACACTGTCTTCACTCTGCTCTAGGAACACACTGTATTCACTCTGCTCTAGGAACACACTGTCTTCAGTCTGCATTAAGGACACACTGTCTTCACTTGCTCTAGGAACACACTGTCTTCACTCTGCTCTAGGAAGACACTGTCTTCTCTCTGCATTATGAACACACTGTCTTCACTCTGCATTACGAACAAACTGTCTTCACTCTGCTCTAGGAACACACTGTCTTCACTCTGCGTTAGGAACACACTGTTTTCACTCTCTCTATTAACACACTGTTTTCCCTCTGCAATAGGAACACACTGTCTTCACTCTGCTATATTAACACACGGTCTTCACTCTGCATTAGGAACACACTGTCTTCATTCTGCTCTAGGAACACAATGTCTTCACTCTGCTCTAGGAATACACTGTCTTCACTCTGCCTTAGGAACACACTGTCTTCAATCTGCTCTATTAACACACGGTCTTCACTCTGCTCCATGCACATACACCGCAACTCTGCGTTAGGAATACAGTGTTTTCACTATGCGATAGGAAAACACTGTCTTCACTCTGCTCTAGGAACACACTGTCTTCACTCAGCTCCATGCACATATACCGCAACTCTGCGTTAGGAACACACTGTCTTCACTCTGCGTTAGGAACACACTGTCTTCATTCTTCTAAAGGAACACACTGTCTTCCCTCTGCAATAGGAACACACTGTCTTCACTCTGCATTAGGAACACATTTTCTTCACTATGCGTTAGGAACACACTGTCGTCACTCTGCTCTAGGAAGACACTGTCTTCACTCAGCTCCATGCACACACACCGAAACTCTGCGTTAGGAACACACTGTCTTCACTGTGCTCAAGGAACACACTGTCTTCACTCTGCTCTAGGAACACACTGTCTTCACTATGCGTTCGGAACATACTGTCTTCACTGTGCTCTAGGAACACACTGTCTTCCCTCTGCATTAGGAACACACTGTCTTCACTCTGCTCTAGGAACACACTGTCTTCACTCTGCTCCATGCACATACACAGCAACTCTTTGTTAGGAACACACTGTCTTCAATCTGCCTTAGGAACACACAGTCTTCACTCTGCTCCATGCACATACACCGCAACTCTGCGTTAGGAACACACTGTTTTCACTATGTGATAGGAAAATACTGTCTTCACTCTGCTCTAGGAACACACTGTCTTCACTCTGCTCCCTGCACATACACTGCAACTCTGCATTAGGAACACACTGTCTTCACTCTGCTCTAGGAACACACTGTATTCACTCTGCTCTAGGAACACACTGTCTTCAGTCTGCATTAAGGACACACTGTCTTCACTTGCTCTAGGAACACACTGTCTTCACTCTGCTCTAGGAAGACACTGTCTTCTCTCTGCATTGTGAACACACTGTCTTCACTCTGCATTACGAACAAACTGTCTTCACTCTGCTCTAGGAACACACTGTCTTCACTCTGCGTTAGGAACACACTGTTTTCACTCTCTCTATTAACACACTGTTTTCCCTCTGCAATAGGAACACACTGTCTTCACTCTGCTATATTAACACACGGTCTTCACTCTGCATTAGGAACACACTGTCTTCATTCTGCTCTAGGAACACAATGTCTTCACTCTGCTCTAGGAATACACTGTCTTCACTCTGCCTTAGGAACACACTGTCTTCAATCTGCTCTATTAACACACGGTCTTCACTCTGCTCCATGCACATACACCGCAACTCTGCGTTAGGAATACAGTGTTTTCACTATGCGATAGGAAAACACTGTCTTCACTCTGCTCTAGGAACACACTGTCTTCACTCTGCATTAGGAACACACTGTCTTCCCTCTGCATTAGGAACACACTGTCTTCACTCTGCTCTAGGAACACACTGTCTTCACTCTGCTCCATGCACATACACAGCAACTCTTTGTTAGGAACACACTGTCTTCAATCTGCCTTAGGAACACACAGTCTTCACTCTGCTCCATGCACATACACCGCAACTCTGCGTTAGGAACACACTGTTTTCACTATGCTATAGGAAAATACTGTCTTCACTCTGCTCTAGGAACACACTGTCTTCACTCTGCTCCCTGCACATACACTGCAACTCTGCATTATGAACACACTGTCTTCATTCTGCTCTAGGAACACACTGTATTCACTCTGCTCTAGGAACACACTGTCTTCACTCTGCATTAAGGACACACTGTCTTCACTTGCTCTAGGAACACACTGTCTTCACTCTGCTCTAGGAAGACACTGTCTTCTCTCTGCATTAGGAACACACTGTCTTCACTCTGCATTACGAACAAACTGTCTTCACTCTGCTCTAGGAACACACTGTCTTCACTCTGCTCTAGGAACACACTGTCTTCACACTGCGTTAGGAACACACTGTTTTCACTCTCCTCTATTAACACACTGTCTTCCCTCTGCAATAGGAACACACTGTCTTCACTCTGCTATATTAACACACGGTCTTCACTCTGCATTAGGAACACACTGTCTTCATTCTGCTCTAGGAACACAATGTCTTCACTCTGCTCTAGGAATACACTGTCTTCATCTGCCTTAGGAACACACTGTCTTCAATCTGCTCTATTAACACACAGTCTTCACTCTGTTCCATGCACATACACCGCAACACTGCCTTAGGAATACAGTGTTTTCACTATGCGATAGGAAAACACTGTCTTCACTCTGCATTAGGAACACACTATCTTCACTCTGCACTAGGAACACACTGTCTTCACTCTGCTCTTGGAACACACTGTCTTCACTCTGCTCTAGGAACACACTGTCTTCACTCAGCTCCATGCACATATACCGCAACTCTGCGTTAGGAACACACTGTCTTCACTCTGCTCTAGGAACACACTGTCTTCACTATGCTCTAGGAACACACTGTCTTCACTCTGCTCCATGCACATACACTGCAACACTTGTTAGGAACACACTGTCTTCACTCTGCTCTAGGAACACACTGTCTTCACTCTGCTCTAGGAACACACTGTCTTCACTCTGCTCTAGGAACACACTGTCTTCACTCTGCATTAGGAACACACTGTCTTCACTCTGCATTAGGAACAAACAGTCTTCACTCTGCTCTAGGAACACACTGTCTTCACTCTGCTCTAGGAACACACTGTCTTCACTCTGTGTTAGGAACACACTGTCTTCACTCTCCTCTGTTAACACACAGTCTTCCCTCTGCAAAAGGAACACACTGTCTTCCTCGGCTATATTAACACTCGGTCTTCACTCTGCATTAGGAACACACTGTCTTCATTCTGCTCTAGGACCACAATGTCTTCACACTGCTCCATGCACATACACCGCAACTCTGCGTTAGGAACACACTGTCTTCACTCTGCGTTAGGAACACACTGTCTTCATTCTTCTAAAGGAACACACTGTCTTCCCTCTGCAATAGGAACACACTGTCTTCACTCTGCATTAGGAACACATTTTCTTCACTATGCGTTAGGAACACACTGTCGTCACTCTGCTCTAGGAATACACTGTCTTCACTCAGCTCCATGCACACACACCGAAACTCTGCGTTAGGAACACACTGTCTTCACTGTGCTCAAGGAACACACTGTCTTCACTCTGCTCTAGGAACACACTGTCTTCACTATGCGTTCGGAACATACTGTCTTCACTGTGCTCTAGGAACACACTGTCTTCCCTCTGCATTAGGAACACACTGTCTTCACTCTGCTCTAGGAACACACTGTCTTCACTCTGCTCCATGCACATACACAGCAACTCTTTGTTAGGAACACACTGTCTTCAATCTGCCTTAGGAACACACAGTCTTCACTCTGCTCCATGCACATACACCGCAACTCTGCGTTAGGAATACACTGTTTTCACTATGTGATAGGAAAATACTGTCTTCACTCTGCTCTAGGAACACACTGTCTTCACTCTGCTCCCTGCACATACACTGCAACTCTGCATTAGGAACACACTGTCTTCACTCTGCTCTAGGAACACACTGTATTCACTCTGCTCTAGGAACACACTGTCTTCAGTCTGCATTAAGGACACACTGTCTTCACTTGCTCTAGGAACACACTGTCTTCACTCTGCTCTAGGAAGACACTGTCTTCTCTCTGCATTGTGAACACACTGTCTTCACTCTGCATTACGAACAAACTGTCTTCACTCTGCTCTAGGAACACACTGTCTTCACTCTGCGTTAGGAACACACTGTTTTCACTCTCTCTATTAACACACTGTTTTCCCTCTGCAATAGGAACACACTGTCTTCACTCTGCTATATTAACACACGGTCTTCACTCTGCATTAGGAACACACTGTCTTCATTCTGCTCTAGGAACACAATGTCTTCACTCTGCTCTAGGATTCACTCTGCCTTAGGAACACACTGTCTTCAATCTGCTCTATTAACACACGGTCTTCACTCTGCTCCATGCACATACACCGCAACTCTGCGTTAGGAATACAGTGTTTTCACTATGCGATAGGAAAACACTGTCTTCACTCTGCTCTAGGAACACACTGTCTTCACTCAGCTCCATGCACATATACCGCAACTCTGCGTTAGGAACACACTGTCTTCACTCTGCGTTAGGAACACACTGTCTTCATTCTTCTAAAGGAACACACTGTCTTCCCTCTGCAATAGGAACACACTGTCTTCACTCTGCATTAGGAACACATTTTCTTCACTATGCGTTAGGAACACACTGTCGTCACTCTGCTCTAGGAAGACACTGTCTTCACTCAGCTCCATGCACACACACCGAAACTCTGCGTTAGGAACACACTGTCTTCACTGTGCTCAAGGAACACACTGTCTTCACTCTGCTCTAGGAACACACTGTCTTCACTATGCGTTCGGAACATACTGTCTTCACTGTGCTCTAGGAACACACTGTCTTCCCTCTGCATTAGGAACACACTGTCTTCACTCTGCTCTAGGAACACACTGTCTTCACTCTGCTCCATGCACATACACAGCAACTCTTTGTTAGGAACACACTGTCTTCAATCTGCCTTAGGAACACACAGTCTTCACTCTGCTCCATGCACATACACCGCAACTCTGCGTTAGGAACACACTGTTTTCACTATGTGATAGGAAAATACTGTCTTCACTCTGCTCTAGGAACACACTGTCTTCACTCTGCTCCCTGCACATACACTGCAACTCTGCATTAGGAACACACTGTCTTCACTCTGCTCTAGGAACACACTGTATTCACTCTGCTCTAGGAACACACTGTCTTCAGTCTGCATTAAGGACACACTGTCTTCACTTGCTCTAGGAACACACTGTCTTCACTCTGCTCTAGGAAGACACTGTCTTCTCTCTGCATTGTGAACACACTGTCTTCACTCTGCATTACGAACAAACTGTCTTCACTCTGCTCTAGGAACACACTGTCTTCACTCTGCGTTAGGAACACACTGTTTTCACTCTCTCTATTAACACACTGTTTTCCCTCTGCAATAGGAACACACTGTCTTCACTCTGCTATATTAACACACGGTCTTCACTCTGCATTAGGAACACACTGTCTTCATTCTGCTCTAGGAACACAATGTCTTCACTCTGCTCTAGGAATACACTGTCTTCACTCTGCCTTAGGAACACACTGTCTTCAATCTGCTCTATTAACACACGGTCTTCACTCTGCTCCATGCACATACACCGCAACTCTGCGTTAGGAATACAGTGTTTTCACTATGCGATAGGAAAACACTGTCTTCACTCTGCATTAGGAACACACTATCTTCACTCTGCACTAGGAACACACTGTCTTCACTCTGCTCTTGGAACACACTGTCTTCACTCTGCTCTAGGAACACACTGTCTTCACTCTGCTCCATGCACATACACAGCAACTCTTTGTTAGGAACACACTGTCTTCAATCTGCCTTAGGAACACACAGTCTTCACTCTGCTCCATGCACATACACCGCAACTCTGCGTTAGGAACACACTGTTTTCACTATGTGATAGGAAAATACTGTCTTCACTCTGCTCTAGGAACACACTGTCTTCACTCTGCTCCCTGCACATACACTGCAACTCTGCATTAGGAACACACTGTCTTCACTCTGCTCTAGGAACACACTGTATTCACTCTGCTCTAGGAACACACTGTCTTCAGTCTGCATTAAGGACACACTGTCTTCACTTGCTCTAGGAACACACTGTCTTCACTCTGCTCTAGGAAGACACTGTCTTCTCTCTGCATTGTGAACACACTGTCTTCACTCTGCATTACGAACAAACTGTCTTCACTCTGCTCTAGGAACACACTGTCTTCACTCTGCGTTAGGAACACACTGTTTTCACTCTCTCTATTAACACACTGTTTTCCCTCTGCAATAGGAACACACTGTCTTCACTCTGCTATATTAACACACGGTCTTCACTCTGCATTAGGAACACACTGTCTTCATTCTGCTCTAGGAACACAATGTCTTCACTCTGCTCTAGGAATACACTGTCTTCACTCTGCCTTAGGAACACACTGTCTTCAATCTGCTCTATTAACACACGGTCTTCACTCTGCTCCATGCACATACACCGCAACTCTGCGTTAGGAATACAGTGTTTTCACTATGCGATAGGAAAACACTGTCTTCACTCTGCATTAGGAACACACTATCTTCACTCTGCACTAGGAACACACTGTCTTCACTCTGCTCTTGGAACACACTGTCTTCACTCTGCTCTAGGAACACACTGTCTTCACTCGGCCTTAGGAACACACTGTCTTCACTTTGCTGTAGAAACACACTGTTCACTCTGCATTAGGAACACACTGTCTTCATTCTGCTCTAGGAAAACACTGTCTTCACTCAGCTCCATGCACATAAACCGCAACTCTGCGTTAGGAACACACTGTCTTCACTCTGCTCTAGGAACACACTGTCTTCACTATGCTCTAGGAACACAATGTCTTCACTCTGCACCATGCACATACACAGCAACACTTTGTTAGGAACACACTGTCTTCACTCTGCTCTAGGAACACACTGTCTTCACTCTGCTCTAGGAACATACTGTCTTCACTCTGCATTAGGAACACACTGTCTTCACTCTGCATTAGGAACAAACAGTCTTCACTCTGCTCTAGGAACACACTGTCTTCACTCTGCTCTAGGAACACACTGTCTTCACTCTGTGTTAGGAACACACTGTCTTCATTCTCCTCTGTTAACACACAGTCTTCCCTGTGCAATAGGAACAGACTGTCTTCCTCGGCTATATTAACACACGGTCTTCACTCTGCATTAGGAACACACTGTCTTCATTCTGCTCTAGGACCACAATGTCTTCACACTGCTCCATGCACATACACCGCAACTCTGCGTTAGGAACACACTGTCTTCACTCTGCGTTAGGAACACACTGTCTTCATTCTTCTAAAGGAACACACTGTCTTCCCTCTGCAATAGGAACACACTGTCTTCACTCTGCTCTATTAACACACGGTCTTCACTCTGCATTAGGAACACATTTTCTTCACTATGCGTTAGGAACACACTGTCGTCACTCTGCTCTAGGAAGACACTGTCTTCACTCAGTTCCATGCACACACACCGAAACTCTGCGTTAGGAACACACTGTCTTCACTGTGCTCTAGGAACACACTGTCTTCTCTCTGCTTTAGGAACACACTGTCTTCACTATGCGTTCGGAACATACTGTCTTCACTGAGCTCTAGGAACACACTGTCTTCCCTCTGCATTAGGAACACACTGTCTTCACTCTGCTCTAGGAACACACTGTCTTCACTCTGCTCCATGCACATACACAGCAACTCTTTGTTAGGAACACAGTGTATTCAATCTGCCTTAGGAACACACTGTCTTCACTATGCTCCATGCACATACACCGCAACTCAGCGTTAGGAACACACTGTTTTCACTATGCGATAGGAAAATACTGTCTCACTCTGCTCTAGGAACACACTGTCTTCACTAAGCTCCATGCACATACACTGCAACTCTGCGTTAGGAACACACTGTCTTCACTCTGCTATAGGAACACATTGTCTTCACTCTGCATTAAGAACACACTGTCTTCACTCTGCTCTAGGAACACACTGTCTTCACTCTGCTCTAGGAAGACACTGTCTTCACTCTGCATTGGGAACACACTGTCTTCACTCTGCATTACGGACAAACTGTCTTCACTCTGCATTACGGACAAACTGTCTTCACTCTGCTCTAGGAACACACTGTCTTCACTCTGCTATATAAACAAACGGTCTTCACTCTGCATTAGGAACACACTGTCTTCATTCTGCTCCTAGGAACACACTGTCTTCACTGCGTTAGGAACACACTGTCTTCAATCTGCTCTATTAACACACGGTCTTCACTGTGCTCCATGCACATACACCGCAACTCTGCGTTAGGAACACAGTGTTTTCACTATGCGATAGGAAAACACTGTCTTCACTCTCTGTTAGGAACACACTGTCTTCACTCTGCTCTAGGAACACACTGTCTTCACTCTGCTCTTGGAACACACTGTCTTCTCTCTGTTCTAGGAACACACTGTCTTCATTCTGTCTTAGGAACACACTGTCTTCACTTTGCTGTAGAAACACACTGTTCACTCTGCATTAGGAACACACTGTCTTCATTCTGCTCTAGGAACACACTGTCTTCACTCAGCTCCATGCACAAACACCGCAACTCTGCGTTAGGAACACACTTTCTTCACGCTGCGTTAAGAAAAAACTGTCTTCATTCTGCTCTAGGAACACACGGTCATCACTATGTGATAGGAACATACTGTCTTCACTCTGCTCTAGAAACACACTGTCTTCATTCTGCTCCATGCACATACACCGCAACTCTGCTATAGGAACACACTTTCTTCACTATGCGTTAGGAACATACTGTCTTCACTATGTGTTAGGAACATACTGTCTTCACTATGCGTTAGGAACACACTGTCTTCTCTCTGCTCTAGGAAGACACTATCTTCACTCAGCTCCATGCATATACACCGAAACTCTGCATTAGGAACAAACTGTCTTCACTTTGCTCTAGGAACACACTGTCTTCACTCTGCCCTTGGAACACACTGTCTTCACTCTACTGTAAGAACACACTGTATTCACTGTGCATTAGGAACACACTTTCTTCACTCTGCTCTAGGAACACACTGTCTTCACTCTGCTCAATGCACATACACAGCAACCCATTTTAGGAACACACATACTTCAATCTGCTGTAGGAACACACTGTATTCACTCTGCATTAAAAACACACTGTCTTCAATCTGCTCTAGGAACACACTGTCTGGCCTCTGAATTAGGAACTCACTGTCTTCACTCTTCTCTAGGAACACACTGTCTTCACTCTGCTCTCGGAACACATTGTATTCGCTCTGCTCTAGGAAGACGCTGTCTTCACTCTGTTTTTGGAACAAACTGTCTTCACTCTGCTCTAGGAACACACTGTCTTCATTCTGCTCTAGGAACACATTGTCTTCACTCCGTTCTAGGAACACACTGTATTCACTCTGTTGTAGGAACATTCTGTATTAACTGCATTAGGAACACCCTGTTTTCACTCTGATCCATGCACGTACACCGCAACTCTGAGTTAGGAACACACTGTCTTCACTCTGCGTTAGGAACAAACTGTCTTCATTCTGCTCTAGGAACACACTGTCTTCACTGTGCGATAGGAACATACTGTCTTCACTGTGCGATAGGAACATAATGTCTTCACATTACGATAAGAACACACTGTCTTCACTTTGCTCCATGCACATACAAACGCATCTCTGCGTTAGGAACACACTGTCTTGACTATGCGTTAGGAACATAGTGTCTTCACTCTACTGTAGGAACACACTGTCTTCACTCTGCTCCAAGCACGTATACCGCAACTCAGCATTAGGAACACACTGTCTTCACTCTGCATTAGGAACACACTGTCTTCACTCTGCATTAGGAAGACACTGTCTTCACTCTGCTCTAGGAACAAACTGTCTTCACTCTGCTCCATGCACATACACAGCAACTCTTTTTTAGGAACACACTGTCTTCAATCTGCTGTAGGAACACACTGTATTCACTCTGCATTAAAAAAACACTGTCTTCACTCTGCTTTAGGAACACACTGTCTTCACTCTGCTTTAGGAACACACTGTCTTCACTATGCGTTAGGAACATACTGTCTTCATTATGCGTTAGGAACACACTGTCTTCACTATGCGTTAGGAACACACTGTCTTCATTCTGCTCTAGGAATACACTGTCTTCACTCTGCATTAGGAACACACTGTCTTCACTCTGCATTAGGAACACACTGTCTTCAATCTGCTGTAGGAACACACTGTCTTCACTCAGCTCTAGGAACACACTGTCTTCACTCTGCATTAGGAACAAGCTGTCTTCACTCTGCTCTAGGAACACACTGTCTTCACTCTGCTCCATGCACAAACACCGCAACTCTGCGTTAGGAACACACTCTTTTCACTATGCGATAGGAAAATACTGTATTCACTCTGCTCTAGGAACCCACTGTCCTCACTCTGCTCCATGCACATACACTGCAACTCTGCGTTAGGAACACACTGTCTTCACTATGCGTTAGGAACATACTGTCTTCACTATGCGTTAGGAACACACTGTCTTCACTCTGCATTATGACCACACTGTCTTCATTCTGCTCTAGGAATACACTGTCTTCACTCTGCATTAGGAACACACTGTCTTCACTCTGCATTAGGAACAAACTGTCTTCACTCTCCTGTAGGAACACACTGTCTTCACTCTGCTCTAGGAACACACTGTCTTCACTCTGCATTAGGAACAAACTCTTTTCACTCTGCTCTTGGAAGACACTGTCTTCACTCTGCTCTAGGAACACACTGTCTTCACTGTACTCTAGGAACACACTGTCTTCTTTCTCTTCTAGGAACACACTGTCTTCACTCTGTTCTATTAACACACTGTCTGCCCTCTGCATTAGGAACACACTGTCTTCACTCTGCTCAAGGAACACACTATCTTCACTCTGCTCTGGGAACACATTGTATTTGCTCTGCTCTTGGAAGACGCTGTCTTCACTCTTTGTTAGAAACACACTGTCTTCAATCTGCTGTAGGGACACACTGTATTCACTCTGCTTTAAAAACACACTGTCTTCACTCTGCTCTAGGAACACACTGTCTTCACTGTGCGTTAGGAACACACTGTCTTCACTCTACTTTAAGAACACACTGTATTCACTCTGCATTAGTAAGACACTTTCTTCACTCTGCTCTAGGAACACACTGTCTTCACTCTGCTCAATGCACATACAAACGCCACTCTGTGTTAGGAACACAATGTCTTCCCTCTGCTCTAGGAACATACTGTCTTCACTCTACATTAGAAACACACTGTCTTCACTCTGCTCTAGGAACACACTCTTTTCATTCTACATTAGGAACACACTGTCTTCACTCTGCATTAGGAAAACATTGTCTTCACTTTGCGTTAGGAACACACTGTCTTCACTCTGCTCTATGAACACACGGTCTTTACTCTGCTCTAGGAACATACTCTCTTCACTTTGTTCCATGCATACACTGCAACTGTGCGTTAGAACATACTGTCTTTACTCTGTTCTAGGAACACACTGTCTTCACTCTGCTCTAGGAACACACTTTCTTCACTCTGCTCTAGTAACACACTGTTTCACTCTGCTATAGGAACACACTCTTCACTCTGCGTTAGGAACACACTGTCTTCACTCTGCATTAGGAACAAACTGTCTTCACTCTGCATTAGGAACACACTGTCTTCACTCTGGATTAGGAACACACTGTCTTCACTCGGCATAAGGAACACACTGACTTCACTCGGCATTAGGAACACACTGTCTTCACACTGAATTAGGAACACACTGTCTTCACTCTGCTTTAGGAACACACTGTCTTCACTCTGCATTAGTAACACTCTGTCTTCACTCTTCTCTAGGAACACACTGTATTCAATCTGCTCTAGGAACACACTTTCTTCACTCTGCTCTAGGAACACACTGTCTTCACTCTGCATTAGGAACACACTGTCTTCACTATGCATTAGGATCACACTGTCTTCACTCTGCTCCATGCACATACACCGCAACGCTGCTTTAGGAACACACTGTCTTCACTCTGCTCTAGGAACACACCTTCTTCACTCTGCTCTAGGAACACACTGTTCACTCTTCGTTAAAAACACACTGTTTTCCCACTGCTCTAGGAACAAACTATCTTCACTCTGCGTTAGGAACACACTGTCTTCACTCTGCTCTAGGAACACACTGTCTTTACTCTGCTCTAGGAACACACTGTCTTCACTCTGCAATGGGACACACTGTCTTCACTCTGCTCTAGGAACACACTGTCTTCAATCTGCTATAGGAACACAGTGTCTTCACTCTGCGTTAGGAACACACTGTCTTCACTCTGCATTAGGATAACACTGTCTTCACTATGCTCCATGCAAATACACAGCAACTCTGCGTTAGGAACACACTGTCTTCCCTCTGCTCTAGGAACATACTGTCTTCACTCTACATTAGAAACACACTGTCTTCACTCTGCTCTAGGAACACACGGTCTTCACTCTGAATTAGGAACACACTGTCTTCACTCTGCTCTAGGAACACACTGTGTTCAATCTGCATTAGGAACACACTGTTTTCACTCTGCTCTGGGAACACACTGTCTTCACTCTGCGTTAGGAACACACTGTCTTTACGCTGCTCCATGGAAATACACCGCAACTTAGCGTTAGGAACACACTGTCTTCCCTCTGCTCTAGGAACATACTGTCTTCACTTTACATTAGAAACACACTGTCTTCACTCTGTTCTAGGAACACACTCTTTTCACTCTACATTAGGAACACACTGTCTTCACTCTGCATTAGGAAAACATTGTCTTCACTTTGCGTTAGGAACACACTGTCTTCACTCTGCTCTATGAACACACTGTCTTCAATCTGCTCTAGGAACACACTGTCTTCACTCTGCCTTAGTAACACACTGTCTTCACTCAGCTCTGGGAACACACTGTCTTCACTGTCCTCTAGGAACACACTGTCTTCTCTCTGCTCTAGGAACACACTGTCTTCACTCTGCATTAGGAACAAACTCTTTTCACTCTGCTCTTGGAAGACACTGTCTTCAGTCTGCTCTAGGAACACACTGTCTTCACTGTGCTCTAGGAACACACTGTCTTCTTTCTCCTCTAGGAACACACTGTCTTCACTCTGTTCTTTTAACACACTGTCTGCCCTCTGCATTAGGAACACACTGTCTTCACTCTGCTCTATGCACATACAAACGCAACTCTGCGTTAGGAACACACTGTCTTCACTATGCGTTAGGAACATACTGTCTTCACTCTACTGTAGGAACACACTGTCTTCACTCTGCTCTAGGAAGACACTATCTTCACTCAGCTCCATGCATATACACCGCAACTCTGCGTTAGGAACAAACTGTCTTCACTCTGCGTTAGGAACACACTGTCTTCATTCTTCTAAAGGAACACACTGTCTTCCCTCTGCAATAGGAACACACTGTCTTCACTCTGCTCTATTAACACACGGTCTTCACTCTGCATTAGGAACACATTTTCTTCACTATGCGTTAGGAACACACTGTCGTCACTCTGCTCTAGGAAGACACTGTCTTCACTCAGTTCCATGCACACACACCGAAACTCTGCGTTAGGAACACACTGTCTTCACTGTGCTCTAGGAACACACTGTCTTCTCTCTGCTTTAGGAACACACTGTCTTCACTATGCGTTCGGAACATACTGTCTTCACTGAGCTCTAGGAACACACTGTCTTCCCTCTGCATTAGGAACACACTGTCTTCACTCTGCTCTAGGAACACACTGTCTTCACTCTGCTCCATGCACATACACAGCAACTCTTTGTTAGGAACACACTGCATTCAATCTGCGTTAGGAACACACTGTCTTCACTATGCTCCATGCACATACACCGCAACTCAGCGTTAGGAACACACTGTTTTCACTATGCGATAGGAAAATACTGTCTGACTCTGCTCTAGGAACACACTGTCTTCACTAAGCTCCATGCACATACACTGCAACTCTGCGTTAGGAACACACTGTCTTCACTCTGCTATAGGAACACACTGTATTCACTCTGCTATAGGAACACATTGTCTTCACTCTGCATTAAGAACACACTGTCTTCACTCTGCTCTAGGAACACACTGTCTTCACTCTGCTCTAGGAAGACACTGTCTTCACTCTGCATTGGGAACACACTGTCTTCACTCTGCATTACGGACAAACTGTCTTCACTCTGCATTACGGACAAACTGTCTTCACTCTGCTCTAGGAACACACTGTCTTCACTCTGCTATATAAACAAACGGTCTTCACTCTGCATTAGGAACACACTGTCTTCATTCTGCTCTAGGAACACACTGTCTTCACTGCGTTAGGAACACACTGTCTTCAATCTGCTCTATTAACACACGGTCTTCACTCTGCTCCATGCACATACACCGCAACTCTGCGTTAGGAACACAGTGTTTTCACTATGCGATAGGAAAACACTGTCTTCACTCTCTGTTAGGAACACACTGTCTTCACTCTGCTCTAGGAACACACTGTCTTCACTCTGCTCTTGGAACACACTGTCTTCTCTCTGTTCTAGGAACACACTGTCTTCATTCTGTCTTAGGAACACACTGTCTTCACTTTGCTGTAGAAACACACTGTTCACTCTGCATTAGGAACACACTGTCTTCATTCTGCTCTAGGAACACACTGTCTTCACTCAGCTCCATGCACAAACACCGCAACTCTGCGTTAGGAACACACTTTCTTCACGCTGCGTTAAGAAAAAACTGTCTTCATTCTGCTCTAGGAACACACGGTCATCACTATGTGATAGGAACATACTGTCTTCACTCTGCTCTAGAAACACACTGTCTTCATTCTGCTCCATGCACATACACCGCAACTCTGCTATAGGAACACACTTTCTTCACTATGCGTTAGGAACATACTGTCTTCACTATGTGTTAGGAACATACTGTCTTCACTATGCGTTAGGAACACACTGTCTTCTCTCTGCTCTAGGAAGACACTATCTTCACTCAGCTCCATGCATATACACCGAAACTCTGCATTAGGAACAAACTGTCTTCACTTTGCTCTAGGAACACACTGTCTTCACTCTGCCCTTGGAACACACTGTCTTCACTCTACTGTAAGAACACACTGTATTCACTGTGCATTAGGAACACACTTTCTTCACTCTGCTCTAGGAACACACTGTCTTCACTCTGCTCAATGCACATACACAGCAACCCATTTTAGGAACACACATACTTCAATCTGCTGTAGGAACACACTGTATTCACTCTGCATTAAAAACACACTGTCTTCAATCTGCTCTAGGAACACACTGTCTGGCCTCTGAATTAGGAACTCACTGTCTTCACTCTTCTCTAGGAACACACTGTCTTCACTCTGCTCTCGGAACACATTGTATTCGCTCTGCTCTAGGAAGACGCTGTCTTCACTCTGTTTTTGGAACAAACTGTCTTCACTCTGCTCTAGGAACACACTGTCTTCATTCTGCTCTAGGAACACATTGTCTTCACTCCGTTCTAGGAACACACTGTATTCACTCTGTTGTAGGAACATTCTGTATTAACTGCATTAGGAACACCCTGTTTTCACTCTGCTCCATGCACGTACACCGCAACTCTGAGTTAGGAACACACTGTCTTCACTCTGCGTTAGGAACAAACTGTCTTCATTCTGCTCTAGGAACACACTGTCTTCACTGTGCGATAGGAACATACTGTCTTCACTGTGCGATAGGAACATAATGTCTTCACATTACGATAAGAACACACTGTCTTCACTTTGCTCCATGCACATACAAACGCATCTCTGCGTTAGGAACACACTGTCTTGACTATGCGTTAGGAACATAGTGTCTTCACTCTACTGTAGGAACACACTGTCTTCACTCTGCTCCAAGCACGTATACCGCAACTCAGCATTAGGAACACACTGTCTTCACTCTGCATTAGGAACACACTGTCTTCACTCTGCATTAGGAAGACACTGTCTTCACTCTGCTCTAGGAACAAACTGTCTTCACTCTGCTCCATGCACATACACAGCAACTCTTTTTTAGGAACACACTGTCTTCAATCTGCTGTAGGAACACACTGTATTCACTCTGCATTAAAAAAACACTGTCTTCACTCTGCTTTAGGAACACACTGTCTTCACTCTGCTTTAGGAACACACTGTCTTCACTATGCGTTAGGAACATACTGTCTTCATTATGCGTTAGGAACACACTGTCTTCACTATGCGTTAGGAACACACTGTCTTCATTCTGCTCTAGGAATACACTGTCTTCACTCTGCATTAGGAACACACTGTCTTCACTCTGCATTAGGAACACACTGTCTTCAATCTGCTGTAGGAACACACTGTCTTCACTCAGCTCTAGGAACACACTGTCTTCACTCTGCATTAGGAACAAGCTGTCTTCACTCTGCTCTAGGAACACACTGTCTTCACTCTGCTCCATGCACAAACACCGCAACTCTGCGTTAGGAACACACTCTTTTCACTATGCGATAGGAAAATACTGTATTCACTCTGCTCTAGGAACCCACTGTCCTCACTCTGCTCCATGCACATACACTGCAACTCTGCGTTAGGAACACACTGTCTTCACTATGCGTTAGGAACATACTGTCTTCACTATGCGTTAGGAACACACTGTCTTCACTCTGCATTATGACCACACTGTCTTCATTCTGCTCTAGGAATACACTGTCTTCACTCTGCATTAGGAACACACTGTCTTCACTCTGCATTAGGAACAAACTGTCTTCACTCTCCTGTAGGAACACACTGTCTTCACTCTGCTCTAGGAACACACTGTCTTCACTCTGCATTAGGAACAAACTCTTTTCACTCTGCTCTTGGAAGACACTGTCTTCACTCTGCTCTAGGAACACACTGTCTTCACTGTACTCTAGGAACACACTGTCTTCTTTCTCTTCTAGGAACACACTGTCTTCACTCTGTTCTATTAACACACTGTCTGCCCTCTGCATTAGGAACACACTGTCTTCACTCTGCTCAAGGAACACACTATCTTCACTCTGCTCTGGGAACACATTGTATTTGCTCTGCTCTTGGAAGACGCTGTCTTCACTCTTTGTTAGAAACACACTGTCTTCAATCTGCTGTAGGGACACACTGTATTCACTCTGCTTTAAAAACACACTGTCTTCACTCTGCTCTAGGAACACACTGTCTTCACTGTGCGTTAGGAACACACTGTCTTCACTCTACTTTAAGAACACACTGTATTCACTCTGCATTAGTAAGACACTTTCTTCACTCTGCTCTAGGAACACACTGTCTTCACTCTGCTCAATGCACATACAAACGCCACTCTGTGTTAGGAACACACTGTCTTCCCTCTGCTCTAGGAACATACTGTCTTCACTCTACATTAGAAACACACTGTCTTCACTCTGCTCTAGGAACACACTCTTTTCATTCTACATTAGGAACACACTGTCTTCACTCTGCATTAGGAAAACATTGTCTTCACTTTGCGTTAGGAACACACTGTCTTCACTCTGCTCTATGAACACACGGTCTTTACTCTGCTCTAGGAACATACTCTCTTCACTTTGTTCCATGCATACACTGCAACTGTGCGTTAGAACATACTGTCTTTACTCTGTTCTAGGAACACACTGTCTTCACTCTGCTCTAGGAACACACTTTCTTCACTCTGCTCTAGTAACACACTGTTTCACTCTGCTATAGGAACACACTCTTCACTCTGCGTTAGGAACACACTGTCTTCACTCTGCATTAGGAACAAACTGTCTTCACTCTGCATTAGGAACACACTGTCTTCACTCTGGATTAGGAACACACTGTCTTCACTCGGCATAAGGAACACACTGACTTCACTCGGCATTAGGAACACACTGTCTTCACACTGAATTAGGAACACACTGTCTTCACTCTGCTTTAGGAACACACTGTCTTCACTCTGCATTAGTAACACTCTGTCTTCACTCTTCTCTAGGAACACACTGTATTCAATCTGCTCTAGGAACACACTTTCTTCACTCTGCTCTAGGAACACACTGTCTTCACTCTGCATTAGGAACACACTGTCTTCACTATGCATTAGGATCACACTGTCTTCACTCTGCTCCATGCACATACACCGCAACGCTGCTTTAGGAACACACTGTCTTCACTCTGCTCTAGGAACACACCTTCTTCACTCTGCTCTAGGAACACACTGTTCACTCTTCGTTAAAAACACACTGTTTTCCCACTGCTCTAGGAACAAACTATCTTCACTCTGCGTTAGGAACACACTGTCTTCACTCTGCTCTAGGAACACACTGTCTTTACTCTGCTCTAGGAACACACTGTCTTCACTCTGCAATGGGACACACTGTCTTCACTCTGCTCTAGGAACACACTGTCTTCAATCTGCTATAGGAACACAGTGTCTTCACTCTGCGTTAGGAACACACTGTCTTCACTCTGCACTAGGATAACACTGTCTTCACTATGCTCCATGCAAATACACAGCAACTCTGCGTTAGGAACACACTGTCTTCCCTCTGCTCTAGGAACATACTGTCTTCACTCTACATTAGAAACACACTGTCTTCACTCTGCTCTAGGAACACACGGTCTTCACTCTGAATTAGGAACACACTGTCTTCACTCTGCTCTAGGAACACACTGTGTTCACTCTGCATTAGGAACACACTGTTTTCACTCTGCTCTGGGAACACACTGTCTTCACTCTGCGTTAGGAACACACTGTCTTTACGCTGCTCCATGGAAATACACCGCAACTTAGCGTTAGGAACACACTGTCTTCCCTCTGCTCTAGGAACATACTGTCTTCACTTTACATTAGAAACACACTGTCTTCACTCTGCTCTAGGAACACACTCTTTTCACTCTACATTAGGAACACACTGTCTTCATTCTGCATTAGGAAAACATTGTCTTCACTTTGCGTTAGGAACACACTGTCTTCACTCTGCTCTATGAACACACTGTCTTCAATCTGCTCTAGGAACACACTGTCTTCACTCTGCCTTAGTAACACACTGTCTTCACTCAGCTCTAGGAACACACTGTCTTCACTGTCCTCTAGGAACACACTGTCTTCTCTCTGCTCTAGGAACACACTGTCTTCACTCTGCATTAGGAACAAACTCTTTTCACTCTGCTCTTGGAAGACACTGTCTTCAGTCTGCTCTAGGAACACACTGTCTTCACTGTGCTCTAGGAACACACTGTCTTCTTTCTCCTCTAGGAACACACTGTCTTCACTCTGTTCTTTTAACACACTGTCTGCCCTCTGCATTAGGAACACACTGTCTTCACTCTGCTCTATGCACATACAAACGCAACTCTGCGTTAGGAACACACTGTCTTCACTATGCGTTAGGAACATACTGTCTTCACTCTACTGTAGGAACACACTGTCTTCACTCTGCTCTAGGAAGACACTATCTTCACTCAGCTCCATGCATATACACCGAAACTCTGCGTTAGGAACACACTGTCTTCACTCTGCTCTAGGAACACACTGTCTTCACTCTGCTCTAGGAACACACTGTCTTCACTGTGCGTTAGGAACACACTGTCTGCACTCTACTGTAAGAACACACTGTATTCACTCTGGGGTAGGAACACACTTTTCCCTCTGCTCTAGGAACACACTGTCTTCACTCTGCTCAATGCACATACAAACGCAACTTTTCGTTGGGAACACACTGTCTTCTCTATGCGTTAGGAACATAGTGTCTTCACTCTGCTCTAGGAACACACTGTCTTCATCTGCTCCATGCACATACACAGCAACTTTTTGTTAGGAATACACATTCTTCAATCTGCTGTAGGAACACAGTGTATTCACTCTGCATTAAAAACACACTGTCTTCACTCTGCTCTAGGAACATACCGTCTGCCCTCTGAATTAGGAATACACTGTCTTCACTCTGCTCTAGGAACACACTGTCTTCACTCTGCTCTAGGAACACATTGTATTCGCTCTGCTCTAGGAAGACGCTGTTTTCACTCTGTATTAGGAACAAACTGTCTTCACTCTGCTCTAGGAACACACTGTCTTCATTCTGCTCTAGGAACACACTGTCTTCACTCCGTTCTAGGAACACACTGTATTCACTCTGCTGTAGGAACATACTGTACTAACTCTGCATTAGGAACACACTGTCTTCACTCTGCTCCATGCACATACACCGCAACTCTGAGTTAGGAACACACTGTCTTCACTCTGCGTTAGGAACAAACTGTCGTCATTCTTCTCTAGGAACACACTGTCTTCACTATGCGATAGGAACATACTGTCTTCACAATGCTCCATGCACAAACACGGCAACTGCATTAGGAACACCCTTTCTTCACTATGCGTTAGGAACATACTGTCTTCACTCTGTGTTAGAAACACACTGTCTTCACTATGCGTTAGGAACACACTGTCTTCACTCTGCTCTAGGAAAACACTATCTTCACTCAGCTCCATGCATATCCACCGAACCTCTGCTCTAGGAACACACTGTCTTCACTCTGCTCCATGCACATACAAACGCAACTCTGCGTTAGGAACACACTGTCTTCACTATTCGTTAGGAACATACTGTTCACTCTAATGTAGGAATACACAGTCTTCACTCTGCTCCAAGCACATACACCGCAACTCAGCGTTAGGAACACACTGTCTTCACTCTGCATTAGGAACACACTGTCTTCACTCTGCATTAGGAACACACTGTCTTCACTCTGCATTAGGAACACACTGTCTTCACTCTTCTCCATGCACATACACGGCAACTCTTTGTTAGGAACACACTGTCTTCACTCTGCTCCATGCACATACACCGCAACTCTGCGTTAGGAGCATACTGTCTTCACTATGCGTTAGGAACACACTGTCTTCACTCTGCTCTAGGAATACACTGTCTTCACTCTGCATTAGGAACACACTGTCTTCACTATGCGTTAGGAACACACTGTCTTCACTCTGGGGTAGGAACACACTGTCTTCACTCTGCTCTAGGAACACACTGTCTTCACTCTGCTCTAGGAACACACTGTCTTCACTGTGCGTTAGGAACACACTGTCTGCACTCTACTGTAAGAACACACTGTATTCACTCTGGGGTAGGAACACACTTTTTTCACTCTGCTTTGGAACACACTGTCTTCACTCTGCTCAATGCACATACAAACGCAACTTTGCGTTGGGAACACACTGTCTTCTCTATGCGTTAGGAACATAGAGTCCTCACTCTGCTCTAGGAACACACTGTCTTCACTCTGCTCCATGCACATACACAGCAACTTTTTGTTAGGAACACACATTCTTCAATGTGCTGTAGGAACACACTGTATTCAATCTGCATTAAAAACACACTGTCTTCACTCTGCTCTAGGAACATACTGTATGCCCTCTGAATTAGGAATACACTGTCTTCACTCTGCCCTAGGAACACACTGTCTTCACTCTGCTCTATTAACACATTGTATTCGCTCTGCTCTAGGAAGACGCTGTTTTCACTCTGTATTAGGAACAAACTGTCTTCACTCTGCTCTAGGAACACACTGTCTTCATTCTGCTGTAGGAACACACTGTCTTCACTCCGTTCTAGGAACACACTGTATTCACTCTGCTGTAGGAACATACTGTACTAACTCTGCATTAGGAACAACTGTCTTCACTCTGCTCCATGCACATACACCGCAACTCTGAGTTAGGAACACACTGTCTTCACTCTGCGTTAGGAACAAACTGTCGTCATTCTTCTCTAGGAACACACTGTCTTCACTATGCGATAGGAACATACTGTCTTCACTATGCGATAAGAACACACTGTCTTCACAATGCTCCATGCACATACACCGCAACTATGCATTAGGAACACACTTTCTTCACTATGCGTTAGGAACATACTGTCTTCACTCTGTGTTAGGAACACACTGTCTTCACTCTGCTCTAGGAAAACACTGTCTTCACTCAGCTCCATGCATATACACCGAACCTCTGCTATAGGAACACACTGTCTTCAATCTGCTCTAGGAACACACTGTCTTCACTCTGCTCCATGCACATACAAACGCAACTCTGCGTTAGGAACACACTGTCTTCACTATTCGTTAGGAACATACTGTCTTCACTCTAATGTAGGAATACACTGTCTTCACTCTGCTCCAAGCACATACACCGCAACTCAGCGTTAGGAACACAATGTCTTCACTCTGCATTAGGAACACACTGTCTTCACTCTTCTCCATGCACATACACAGCAATTCTTTGTTAGGAACACACTGTCTTCAATCTGCTGTAGGAACACACTGTATTCACTCTGCATTAAAAACACACTGTCTTCACTCTGCTCTAGGAACACACTGTCTTCACATTGCTCCATGCACATACACTGCAACTCTGCATTAGGAACACACTCTTTTCACTATGCGATAGGAAAATACTGTCTTCACTCTGCTCTAGGAACACACTGTCTTCACTCTGCGATAGGAACATTCTGTCTTCACTCTGCTCTAGGAACACACTGTATTCACTCTGCTCCATGCACATACACTGCAACTCTGCGTTAGGAACACACTGTCTTCACTATGCGTTAGGAACATCCTGTCTTCACTATGCGATAGAACAAACTGTCTTCACTATGCGTTAGGAACACACTGTCTTCACTCTGCTCTAGGAATACACTGTCTTCACTCTGCATTAGGAACACACTGTATTCACTCTGCATTAGGAAAAAACTGTCTTCACTCTGCTGTAGGAACACAGTGTCTTCACTCTGCTCTAGGAACACACTGTCTTCACTGTGCTCTTAGAACACACTGTATTCTTTCTCCTCTAGGACCACGCTGTCTTCACTCTGTTCTATTAAGACACTGACTGCCCTCTGCATTAGGAACACACTGTCTTCACTCTGCTCTAGGAACACACTGTCTTCACTCTGCGATAGGAATATACTGTCTTCACTCTGCTCTAGGAACACACTGTATTCACTCTGCTCCATACACATACACCGCAACTCAGCGTGAGGAACACATTGTCTTCACTCTGCTCTAGGAACACACTGTCTTCACTCTGCATTAGGAACACACTGTCTTCACTATGCGTTAGGAACATACTGTCTTCACTCTGCATTAGGAACACACTGTCTTCACTCTGCATTAGGAACAATGTCTACACTCTGCCCTAGGAACACACTGTCTTCACTCTGCGTTAGGAACAACCTGTCTTCATTCTGCTCTAGGAACACACTGTCTTCACTATGCCATAGGAACATACTCTCTTCACTATGCAATAGGAACACACTGTCTTCACTCTGCTCCATGGACATACACCGCAACTCTGCATTAGGGACACACTTTCTTCACTATGCGTTAGGAACATACTGTCTTCACTATGTGTTAGGAACACACTGTCTTCACTATGCGTTAGGAACACACTGTCTTCACTCTGTTCTAGGAAAACACTGTCTTCACTCAGCTCCATGCATGTACACCGAAACACTGCTTTAGGAATGCACTGTCTGCACTCTGCTCTAGGAACACACTGTCTTCACTCTGCTCAATGCACATACACAGCAAATCTATGTTATTAACACACTGTCTTCAATCTGTTGTAGGAACACACTGTATTCACTCTGCATTAAAAACACACTGTCTTCACTCTGCTCTAGGAACACACTGTCTTCACTATGCTCAATGCACATACAAACGCAACGTTGCGTTGGGAACACACTGTCTTCTCTATGCGTTAGGAACATAGTGTCTTCACTCTGCTCTAGGAACACACTGTCTTCACTCTGCTCCATGCACATACACAACAACTTTTTGTTAGGAATACACATTTTCAATCTGCTGTTGGAACACAGTGTATTCACTCTGCATTAAAAACACACTGTCTTCACTCTGCGCTAGGAACATACTGTCTGCCCTCTGAATTAGGAATACACTGTCTTCACTCTGCTCTAGGAACACACTGTCTTCATTCTGCTCTAGGAACACATTGTATTCGCTCTGCTCTAGGAACACACTGTCTTCACTCTGCCTTAGGAACACACTGTCTTCACAATGCTCCATGCACATACACTGCAACTCTGCATTAGGAACACACTTTCTTCACTATGCGTTAGGAACATACTGTCTTCACTCTGTGTTAGGAACACACTGTCTTCACTATGCGTTAGGAACACACTGTCTTCACTCGGCTCTAGGAAAACACTATCTTCACTCAGCTCCATGCATATACACCCAACCTCTGCTCTAGGAACACACTGTTTTCACTCTGCTCCATGCACATACACCGCAACTCTGCGTTAGGAACACACTGTCTTCACTATTCGTTAGGAACATACTGTCTTTACTCTAATGTAGGAATACACTGTCTTCTCTCTGCTACAAGCACATACACCGCAACTCAGCGTTAGGAACACAATGTCTTCACTCTGCATTAGGAACACACTGTCTTCCCTCTGCATTAGGAACACACTGTCTTCACTCTTCTCCATGCACATACACAGCAACTCTTCGTTAGGAACACACTGTCTTCAATCTGCTCTAGGAACACACTGTATTCACTCTGCATTAAAAGCACACTGTCTTCACTCTGCTCTAGGAACACACTATCTTCACTTTGCTCCATGCACATACACTGCAACTCTGCATTAGGAACACATTCTTTTCACTATGCGATAGGAAAATACTGTCTTCACTCTGCTCTAGGAACACACTGTCTTCACTCTGCGATAGGAACATACGGTCTTAACTCTTCTTTAGGAACACACTGTATTCACTCTGCTCCATGCACATACACTGCAACTCTGCGTTAGGAACACACTGTCTTCACTCTGCCTTAGGAACATCCTGTCTTCACTATGCGATAGAACACACTGTCTTCACTATGCGTTAGGAACACACTGTCTTCACTCTGCTCTAGGAATACACTGTCTTCACTCTGCATTAGGAACACACTGTCTTCACTCTGCATTAGGAAAAAACTGTCTTCACTCTGCTGTAGGAACACAGTGTCTTCACTCTGCTCTAGGACCACACTGTCTTCACTCTGTTTTATTAACACACTGACTGCCCTCTGCATTAGGAACACACTGTCTTCACTCTGCTCTAGGGACACGCTGCCTTCACTCTGTGATAGGAATATACTGTCTTCACTCTGCTCTAGGAACACACTGTATTCACTCTGCTCCATACACATACACCGCAACTCAGCGTTAGGAACACATTGTCTTCACTCTGCTCTAGGAACACACTGTCTTCACTCTGCATTAGGAACACACTGTCTTCACTCTATATTAGGAACACACTGTCTTCAATCTGCATTAGGAACACACTCTCTTCACTCTGCATTAGGAACACTGTCTACACTCTGCTCTAGGAACACACTGTCTTCACTCTGCTCCATGCACATACACAGCAACTCTGCGTTAGGAACACACTGTCTTCACTCTGCGTTAGGAACAACCTGTCTTCATTCTGCTCTAGGAACACACTGTCTTCACTATGCCATAGGAACATACTGTCTTCACTATGCAATAGGAACACACTGTCTTCACTCTGCTCCATGCACATACACCGCAACTCTGCATTAGGGACAGACTTTCTTCACTATGCGTTAGGAACATACTGTCTTCACTATGTGTTAGGAACACACTGTCTTCACTATGCGTTAGGAACACACTGTCTTCACTCTGTTCTATGAAAACACTGTCTTCACTCAGATCCATGCATGTACACCGGAACTCTACTTTAGGAACACACTGTCTTCACTCTGGTCTAGGAACACACTGTCTTCACTCTGCTCCATGCACATACACAGCAACTCTTTGTTAGGAACACACTGTCTTCAATCTGTTGTAGGAACACACTGTATTCACTCTGCATTAAAACACACTGTCTTCACTCTGCTCCATGCACATACATCGCAACTCTGCGTTAGGAACACACTCTTTTCACTATGCGATAGGAAAATACTGTCTTCACTCTGCTCTAGGAACACACTGTCTTCACTCTGCTCCATGCACATACACTGCAACTCTGCGTTAGGAACACACAGTCTTCACTATGCGTTAGGAACATACTGTCTTCACTATGCGTTAAGAACACACTGTCTTCAGTATGCGTTAGGAACACACTGTCTTCATTCTGCTCTAGGAATACACTGTCTTCACTCTGCATTAGGAACACACTGTTTTCACTCTGCATTAGGAAGAAACTGTCTTCACTCTGCTGTAGGAACATAGTGTCTTCACTCTGCTCTAGGAACACACTGTCTTCAGTCTGCATTAGGAACACTCTGTCTTCACTCTGCATTAGGAACAAACTGTCCTCACTCTACTCTAGGAAGACACTGTCTTCACTCTGCTCTAGGAACACACTGACGTCACTGTGCTCTAGGAACACACTGTCTTCTTTCTCCTCTAAGAACACACTGTCTTCACTCTGTTCTATTAACACACTGTCTGCCCTCTGAATTAGGAACACACTGTCTTCACTCTTCTCTAGGAACACACTGTCCTCACTCTGCGTTAGGAACATTATGTCTTCACTCTGCATTAGGAACACACTGTCTTCACTCTGCTCCATACACATACACCGCAAATCAGCGTTAGGAACACATTGTCTTCACTCTGCTCTAGGAACACACTGTCTTCTCTCTGCATTAGGAACACTGTCTTCACTCTGCATTAGGAACACACTGTCTTCACTCTGCTCTGGAACACACTGTTTTCACTCTGCTCCATGCACATACACAGCAACTCTTTGTTAGGAACACACTGTCTTCAATCTGCTGTACGGACATACTGTATTCACTCTGCATTAAAAACACACTGTCTTCACTCTGCTCTAGGAACACACTGTTTTCACTCTGCATTAGGAAGAAACTGTCTTCACTCTGCTGTAGGAACATAGTGTCTTCACTCTGCTCTAGGAACACACTGTCTTCAGTCTGCATTAGGAACACTCTGTCTTCTCTCTGCATTAGGAACAAACTGTCCTCACTCTACTCTAGGAAGACACTGTCTTCACTCTGCTCTAGGAACACACTGTCGTCACTGTGCTCTAGGAACACACTGTCTTCTTTCTCCTCTAAGAACACACTGTCTTCACTCTGTTCTATGAACACACTGTCTGCCCTCTGAATTAGGAACACACTGTCTTCACTCTGCTCTAGGAACACACTGTCCTCACTCTGCGTTAGGAACATTATGTCTTCACTCTGCATTAGGAACACACTGTCTTCACTCTGCTCCATACACATACACCGCAAATCAGCGTTAGGAACACATTGTCTTCACTCTGCTCTAGGAACACACTGTCTTCTCTCTGCATTAGGAACACTGTCTTCACTCTGCATTAGGAACACACTGTCTTCACTCTGCTCTGGAACACACTGTTTTCACTCTGCTCCATGCACATACACAGCAACTCTTTGTTAGGAACACACTATCTTCAATCTGCTGTACGGACATACTGTATTCACTCTGCATTAAAAACACACCGTCTTCACTCTGCTCTAGGAACACACTGTCTTCACTCTGCTCCATGCACATACACCGCAACTCTGCGTTAGGAACACACTGTCTTCATTATGCGTTAGGAACATACTGTCTTCAGTATGCGTTTGGAACACACTGTCTTCACTCTGCTCTAGAATACACTGTCTTCACTCTGCTCTAGGAACACACTGTCTTCACTCTGCATTAGGAACAGTCTTCACTCTGCTCTAGGAAGACACTGTCTTCACTCTGCTCTAGGAACACACTGTCTTCACTGTGCTATAGGAACACACTGTCTTCTTTCTCCTCTAGGAACACACTGTCTTCACTCTCCTCTATTAACACACTGTCTGCCCTCTGAATTAGGAACACACTGTCTTCTTTGTCCTCTAAGAACACATTGTCTTCACTCTGCTCTATTAACACTGTCTGCACTCTGAATTAGGAACACACTGTCTTCACTCTGCTCTAGGAACACACTGTCTTCACTCTGCTCTAGGCAAACATTGTATTCGCTCTGCTCTAGAAAGATGCTGTCTTCACTCTGTATTAGGAACAAACTATCTTCCCTCTGCTCTAGGAACACACTGTATTCATTCTGCTCTAGGAACACACTGTATTCACTCTGCTGTAGGAACATACTGTATTAACTCTGCATTAAGAACACACTGTCTTCACTCTGCTCTAGGAATATACTGTCTTCACTCTGCATTAGGAACACACTGTCTTCACTATGCGATAGGAACATACTGTTTTCACTCTGCTCTAGGAACACACTGTCTTCACTCTGCTCTAGGAACACACTGTCTTCACTTTGCTCCATGCACATACACTGCAACTCTTTGTTTGGAACACACTGTCTTCAATCTGCTGTAGGAACACACTGTATTCACTCTGCATTAAAAGCACACTGTCTTCACTCTGCTCTAGGAACACACTATCTTCACTTTGCTCCATGCACATACACTGCAACTCTGCATTAGGAACACATTCTTTTCACTATGCGATAGGAAAATGCTGTCTTCACTCTGCTCTAGGAACACACTGTCTTCACTCTGCGATAGGAACATACTGTCTTCACTCTTCTTTAAGGAACACACTGTATTCACTCTGCTCCATGCACATACACTGCAACTCTGCGTTAGTAACACACTGTCTTCACTATGCGTTAGGAATATCCTGTCTTCACTATGCGATAGTACACACTGTCTTCACTATGCGTTAGGAACACACTGTCTTCACTCTGCTCTAGGAATGCACTGTCTTCACTCTGCATTAGGAACACACTGTCTTCACTCTGCTCTAGGAACACACTGTCTTCACTCTGCAATAGGAATATACTGTCTTCACTCTGCTCTAGGAACACACTGTATTCACTCTGCTCCATACACATACACTGCAACTCAGCGTTAGGAACACATTGTCTTCACTCTGCTCTAGGAACACACTGTCTTCACTCTGCATTAGGAACACACTGTCTTCACTCTGCATTAGGAACACACTGTCTTCACTCTGCATTAGGAACACACTCTCTTCACTCTGCATTAGGAACACTGTCTACACTCTGCTCTAGGAACACACTGTCTTCACTCTGCTCCATGCACATACACAGCAACTCTGCGTTAGGAACACACTGTCTTCACTCTGCGTTAGGAACAACCTGTCTTCATTCTGCTCTAGGAACACACTGTCTTCACTATGCCATAGGAACATACTGTCTTCACTATGCAATAGGAACACACTGTCTTCACTCTGCTCCATGCACATACACCGCAACTCTGCATTAGGGACAGACTTTCTTCACTATGCGTTAGGAACATACTGTCTTCACTATGTGTTAGGAACACACTGTATTCACTATGCGTTAGGAACACACTGTCTTCACTCTGTTCTAGGAAAACACTGTCTTCACTCAGATCCATGCATGTACACCGAAAGTCTGCTTTAGGAACGCACTGTCTTCACTCTGCTCTAGGAACACACTGTCTGCACTCTGCTCCATGCACATACACAGCAACTCTTTGTTAGGAACACACTGTCTTCAATCTGTTGTAGGAACACACTGTATTCACTCTGCATTAAAACACACTGTCTTCACTCTGCTCTAGGAACACACTGTCTTCACTCTGCTCCATGCACATACATCGCAACTCTGCGTTAGGAACACACTCTTTTCACTATGCGATAGGAAAATACTGTCTTCACTCTGCTCTAGGAACACACTGTCTTCACTCTGCTCCATGCACATACACTGCAACTCTGCGTTAGGAACACACAGTCTTCACTATGCGTTAGGAACATACTGTCTTCACTATGCGTTAGGAACACACTGTCTTCACTATGCGTTAGGAACACAGTGTCTTCACTCTGCTCTAGGAACACACTGTCTTCACTCTGCATTAGGAACACACTGTTTTCACTCTGCATTAGGAAGAAACTGTCTTCACTCTGCTGTAGGAACATAGTGTCTTCACTCTGCTCTAGGAACACACTGTCTTCGGTCTGCATTAGGAACACACTGTCTTCACTCTGCTTTAGGAACAAACTGTCCTCACTCTACTCTAGGAAGACACTGTCTTCACTCTGCTCTAGGAACACACTGTCGTCACTGTGCTCTAGGAACACACTGTCTTCTTTCTCCTCTAGGAACACACTGTCTTCACTCTATTCTATTAACACACTGTCTGCACTCTGCATTAGGAACACACTGTCTTCACTCTGCTCTAGGAACACACTGTCCTCACTCTGCGTTAGGAACATACTGTCTTCACTCTGCATTAGGAACACACTGTCTTCACTCTGCTCCATACACATACACCGCAAATCACCGTTAGGAACACATTGTCTTCACTCAGCTCTAGGAACACACTGTCTTCACTCTGCTCCATGCACATACACAGCAACTCTTTGTTAGGAACACACTGTCTTCAATCTGTTGTAGGAACACACTGTATTCACTCTGCATTAAAACACACTGTCTTCACTCTGCTCTAGGAACACACTGTCTTCACTCTGCTCCATGCACATACATCGCAACTCTGCGTTAGGAACATACTCTTTTCACTATGCGATAGGAAAATACTGTCTTCACTCTGCTCTAGGAACACACTGTCTTCACTCTGCTCCATGCACATACACTGCAACTCTGCGTTAGGAACACACAGTCTTCACTATGCGTTAGGAACATACTGTCTTCACTATGCGTTAGGAACACACTGTCTTCACTATGCGTTAGGAACACACTGTCTTCATTCTGCTCTAGGAATACACTGTCTTCACTCTGCATTAGGAACACACTGTTTTCACTCTGCATTAGGAAGAAACTGTCTTCACTCTGCTGAGGGAAAATAGTGTCTTCACTCTGCGCTAGGGACACACTGTCTTCAGTCTGCATTAGGAACACTCTGTCTTCACTCTGCATTAGGAACAAACTGTCCTCACTCTACTCTAGGAAGACACTGTCTTCACTCTGCTCTAGGAACACACTGTCGTCACTGTGCTCTAGGAACACACTGTCTTCTTTCTCCTCTAGGAACACACTGTCTTCACTCTGTTCTATTAACACACTGTCTGCCCTCTGAATTAGGAACACACTGTCTTCACTCTGCTCTAGGAACACACTGTCCTCACTCTGCGTTAGGAACATACTGTCTTCCCTCTGCATTAGGAACACACTGTCTTCACTCTTCTCCATGCACATACACAGCAACTCTTTGTTAGGAACACACTGTCTTCAATCTGCTGTAGGAACACACTGTATTCACTCTGCATTAAAAGCACAATGTCTTCACTCTGCTCTAGGAACACACTATCTTCACTTTGCTCCATGCACATACACTGCAACTCTGCATTAGGAACACATTCTTTTCACTAAGCGATAGGAAAATACTGTCTTCACTCTGCTCTAGGAACACACTGTCTTCACTCTGCTCCATGCACATACACAGCAACTCTGCGTTAGGAACACACTGTCTTCACTCTGCGTTAGGAACAACCTGTCTTCATTCTGCTCTAGGAACACACTGTCTTCACTATGCCATAGGAACGTACTGTCTTCACTATGCAATAGGAACACACTGTCTTCACTCTGCTCTAGGAAGACACTGTCTTCACCCAGCTCCATGCACATACACCGAAACTCTGCATTAGGGACAGACTTTCTTCACTCTGCGTTAGGAACATACTGTCTTCACTATGTGTTAGGAACACACTGTCTTCACTATGCGTTAGGAACACACTGTCTTCACTCTGTTCTAGGAAAACACTGTCTTCACTCAGAACCATGCATGTACACCGAAACTCTGCTTTAGGAACGCACTGTCTTCACTCTGCTCTAGGAAAACACTGTCTTCACTCTGCTCCATGCACATACACAGCAACTCTTTGTTAGGAACACACTGTCTTCAATCTGTTGTAGGAACACACTGTATTCACTCTGCATTAAAACACACTCTCTTCACTCTGCTCTAGGAACACACTGTCTTCACTCTGCTCCATGCACATACATCGCAACTCTGCGTTAGGAACACACTCTTTTCACTATCCGATAGGAAAATACTGTCTTCACTCTGCTCTAGGAACACACTGTCTTCACTCTGCTCCATGCACATACACTGCAACTCTGCGTTAGGAACACACAGTCTTCACTATGCGTTAGGAACATACTGTTTTCACTATGCGTTAGGAACACACTGTCTTCACTATGCGTTAGGAACACAGTGTCTTCACTCTGCTCTAGGAACACACTGTCTTCACTCTGCATTAGGAACACACTGTTTTCACTCTGCATTAGGAAGAAACTGTCTTCACTCTGCTGTAGGAACACACTGTCTTCACTCTGCTCCATGCACATACACCGCAACTCTGCGTTAGGAACACACTGTCTTCACTATGCGTTAGGAACATACTGTCTTCAGTATGCGTTAGGAACACACTGTCTTCACTATGCGTTTGGAACACACTGTCTTCACTCTGCTCTAGAATACACTGTCTTCACTCTGCATTAGGAACACACTGTCTTCACTCTGCTCTAGGAACACACTGTCTTCACTCTGCATTAGGAACAAACAGTCTTCACTCTGCTCTAGGAAGACACTGTCTTCACTCTGCTCTAGGAACACACTGTCTTCACTGTGCTATAGGAACACACTGTCTTCTTTCTCCTCTAGGAACACACTGTCTTCACTCTGCTCTAGGAAAACATTGTATTCGCTCTGCTCTAGAAAGATGCTGTCTTCACTCTGTATTAGGAACAAACTATCTTCACTCTGCTCTAGGAACACACTGTATTCATTCTGCTCTAGGAACACACTGTATTCACTCTGCTGTAGGAACATAGTGTATTAATTCTGCATTAGGAACACACTGTCTTCACTCTGCGTTAGGAACAATCTGTCTTCATTCTGCTCTAGGAACACACTGACTTCACTATGCGTTAGGAACATACTGTCTACACTATGCGTTAGGAACACACTGTCTTCACTATGCGTTAGGAACACACTGTCTTCACTCTGCTCTAGGAATACACTGTCTTCACTCTGCATTAGGAACACACTGTCTTCACTATGCGATAGGAACATACTGTCTTCACTCTGCTCTAGGAACACACTGTCTTCACTGTGCTATAGGAACACACTGTCTTCTTTCTCCTCTAGGAACACACTGTCTTCACTCTGCTCTAGGAAAACATTGTATTCGCTCTGCTCTAGAAAGATGCTGTCTTCACTCTGTATTAGGAACAAACTATCTTCACTCTGCTCTAGGAACACACTGTATTCATTCTGCTCTAGGAACACACTGTATTCACTCTGCTGTAGGAACATACTGTATTAACTCTGCATTAGGAACACACTGTCTTCACTCTGCGTTAGGAACAATCTGTCTTCATTCTGCTCTAGGAACACACTGTCTTCACTATGCGTTAGGAACATACTGTCTACACTATGCGTTAGGAACACACTGTCTTCACTATGCGTTAGGAACACACTGTCTTCACTCTGCTCTAGGAATACACTGTCTTCACTCTGCATTAGGAACACACTGTCTTCACTATGCGATAGGAACATACTGTTTTCACTCTACTCTAGGAACACACTGTCTTCACTCTGCTCTAGGAACACACTGTCTTCACTTTGCTCCATGCACATACACTGCAACTCTGCGTTAGAAACACACTCTTTTCACTATGCGATGGAAAATACTGTATTCACTCTGCTCTAGGAACACACTGTTTCACTCTGCTCCATGCACATACACTGCAACTCTGCGTTAGGAACACACTGTCTTCACTATGCATTAGGAACATACTGTCTTCACTATGCGTTAGGAACACACTGTCTTCACTATGCGTTAGGAACACACTGTCTTCACTCTGCTCTAGGAATACACTGTCTTCACTCTGCATTAGGAACACACTGTCTTCACTCTGCATTAGGAACAAACTGTCTTCACTCTGCTGTAGGAACAGAGAGTCTTCACTCTGCTCTAGGAACACACTGTCTTCAGTCTGCATTAGGAACACTATGTCTTCACTCTGCATTAGGAACAAACTGTCTTCACTCTGCTCTAGGAAGACACTGTCTTCACTCTGCTCTAGGAACACACTTTCTTCACTGTGCTCTAAGAACACACTGTCTTCTTTCTCCGCTAGGAACACACTGTCTTCACTCTGTTCTATTAACACACTGTCTGCCCTCTGCGTTAGGAACATACTGTCTTCACCCTGCTCTAGGAAAACACTGTCTTCAGTCTGCTCCATACACATACACCGCAACTCAGCGTTCGGAACACATTGTCTTCACTCTGCTCTAGGAACACACTGTCTTCACTCTGCATTAGGAACACACTGTCTTCACTGTGCGTTAGGAACACACTGTCTTCACTATGTGTTAGGAACACACTGTCTTCACTATGCTTAGGAACACACTGTCTTCACTCTAATCTAGGAAAACACTGTCTTCACTCAGCTCCATGCATATACACCGAAACTCTGCTTTAGGAACACACTGTCTTCACTCTGCTCTAGGAACACACTGTCTTCACTCTGCTCTAGGAACACACTGTCTTCACTATGCGTTAGGAACATACTGTCTTCACTATGCCTTAGGAATAAACAGTCTTTACTATGCGTTAGGAACACACTGTCTTCACTCTGCTCTAGGAACACACTGTCTTCACTCTGCATTAGGGACACACTGTCTTCACTATGCATTAGGAACACACTGTCTTCACTCTGCATTAGGAGCACACTGTCTTCACTCTGCTCTAGGAATACACTGTCTTCACTCTGCTCCATGCACATACACAGCAACTCTTTGTTAGGAACACACTGTCTTCAATCTGCTCTAGGAACACACTGTCTTCACTCTGCATAAGAACACACTGTCTTCACTCTGCATTAGGAACACACTGTCTTCACTCTGCTCTAGGAACACACTGTCTTCACTCAGCTCAATGCACATACAAATGCAACTCTGTGTTAGGAACACACTCTCTTCACTATGCGTTAGGAATATACTGTCTTCACTCTAATCTAGGAACACACTATCTCCACTCTGCTCCAAGCACATACACCGCAACTCAGCTTTAGGAACACATTGTCTTCACTCTGCTCTAGGAACACACTGTCTTCACTCTGCATTAGGACACACTGTCTTCACTCTGCATTAGGAACACACTGTCTTCACTCTGCATTAGGACACACTGTCTTCACTCTGCATTAGGAACACACTGTCTTCACTCTGCATTAGGACACACTGTCTTCACTCTGCATTAGGAACACACTGTCTTCACTCTGCTCTAGGGATACACTGTATTAAGTCTGCTCCATGCACATACACAGCAACTCTTTGTTAGGAACACACATTCTTCAATCTGCTGTAGGAACACACTGTATTCACTCTGCATTAAAAACACACTGTCTTCACTCTGCTCTAGGAACAAACTGTCTGCCCTCTGAATTAGGAACACACTGTCTTCACTCTGCTCTAGGAACACACTGTCTTCACTCTGCTCTAGGAACACACTGTCTTCATTCTGCTCTAGGAACATACTGTCTTCACTCCGTTCTAGGAACACACTATATTCACTCTGCTGTAGGAACATACTGTATTAACTCTGCATTAGGAACACACTGTCTTCACTCTGCTCCATGCACATACACTGCAACTCAGAGTTATGACCACACTGTCTTCACTCTGCGTATGTACAAACTGTCTTCATTCTGCTTTAGGAACACACTGTCTTCACTCTGCCTCATGCACATACACAGCAACTCTTTGTTAGGAACACACTGTCTTCAATCTGCTGTAGGAACACACTGTATTCACTCTGCATTAAAAACACACTGTCTTCAGTCTCCTCTAGGAACATACTGTCTTCACTCTGCTCCATGCACATACACTGCAACTCTGCGTTAGGAACACCCTGTCTTCACTATGCGTTAGGAACATACTGTCTTCACTATGCGTTAGGAACACACTGTCTTCACTATGCGTTAGGAACACACTGTCTTCACTCTGCTCTAGGAATATACTGTCTTCACTATGCATTAGGAAGACACTGTCTTCACTCTGCTGTAGGAATACAGTGTCTTCACTCTGCTCTAGGAACATACTGTCTTCAGTCTGACTTAGGAACAATCTGTCTTCACTCTGCATTAGGAACAAACTGTCTTCACTCTGCTCTAGGAAGACACTGTCTTCACTCTTCTCTATGAACACACTGTCTACTGTGCTCTAGGAACACACGGTCTTCTTTCTCCTCTAGGAACACACTGTCTTCACTCTGTTCTATTAACACACTGTCTGTCCTCTGCATTAGGAACACACTGTCTTCACTCTGCATTAAAAACACACTGTCTTCACTCTGTTCTAGGAACACACTGTCTTCACTCTGCTCCATGCACATACACTGCAACTCTGCGTTAGGAACACACTGTATTCACTATGCGTTAGCAACATACTGTCTTTACTATGCGTTAGGAACACACTGTCTTCACTCTGCATTAGGACCACACTGTCTTCACTATGCTCCATACACATACACCGCAAATCAGCGTTAGGAACACATTGTCTTCACTCTGCTCTAGGAACACACTGTCTTCACTCTGCATTAGGAACACTTTCTTCACTCAGCATTAGGAACACACTGTCTTCACTCTGCTCTGGAACACACTGTTTTCACTCTGCTCCATGCACATACACAGCAACTCTTTGTTAGGAACACACTGTCTTCAATCTGCTGTACGAACACACTGTATTCACTCTGCATTAAAAACACCCTGTCTTCACTCTGCTCTAGGAAAACACTGTCTTCACTCTGCTCCATGCACATACACCGCAACTCTGCGTTAGGAACACACTGTCTTCACTATGCGTTAGGAAAATACTGTCTTCAGTATGCGTTAGGAACACACTGTCTTCACTATGCGTTTGGAACACACTGTCTTCACTCTGCTCTAGAATACACTGTCTTCACTCTGCATTAGGAACACACTGTCTTCACTCTGCTCTAGGAACACACTGTCTTCACTCTGCATTAGGAATAAACAGTCTTCACTCTGCTCTAGGAAGACACTGTCTTCACTCTGCTCTAGGAACACACTGTCTTCACTGTGCTATAGGAACACACTGTCTTCTTTCTCCTCTAGGAACACACTGTCTTCACTCTCCTCTATTAACACACTGTCTGCCCTCTGAATTAGGAACACACTGTCTTCTTTCTCCTCTAAGAACACATTGTCTTCACTCTGCTCCATTAACACTGTCTGCACTCTGAAATAGGAACACACTGCCTTCACTCTGCTCTAGGAACACACTGTCTTCACTCTGCTCTAGGAAAACATTGTATTCGCTCTGCTCTAGAAAGATGCTGTCTTCACTCTGTATTAGGAACAAACTATCTTCACTCTGCTCTAGGAACACACTGTATTCATTCTGCTCTAGGAACACACTGTATTCACTCTGCTGTAGGAACATAGTGTATTAATTCTGCATTAGGAACACACTGTCTTCACTCTGCATTAGGAACAATCTGTCTTCATTCTGCTATAGGAACACACTGTCTTCACTATGCGTTAGGAACATACTGTCTACACTATGCGTTAGGAACACACTGTCTTCACTATGCGTTAGGAACACACTGTCTTCACTATGCGTTAGGAACACAGAGTCTTCACTCTGCTCTAGGAACACACTGTCTTCACTCTGCATTAGGAACACACTGTTTTCACTCTGCATTAGGAAGAAACTGTCTTCACTCTGCTGTAGGAACATAGTGTCTTCACTCTGCTCTAGGAACACACTGTCTTCAGTCTGCATTAGGAACACTCTGTCTTCACTCTGCATTAGGAACAAACTGTCCTCACTCTACTCTAGGAAGACACTGTCTTCACTCTGCTCTAGGAACACACTGTCGTCACTGTGCTCTAGGAACACACTGTCTTCTTTCTCCTCTAGGAACACACTGTCTTCACTCTATTCTACTAACACACTGTCTGCCCTCTGCATTAGGAACACACTCTCTTCACTCTGCTCTAGGAATACACTGTCTTCACTCTGCATTAGGAACACACTGTCTTCACTATGCGATAGGAACATACTGTTTACACTCTGCTCTAGGAACACACTGTCTTCACTCTGCTCTAGGAACACACTGTCTTCACTTTGCTCCATGCACATACACTGCAACTCTGCGTTAGAAACACACTCTTTTCACTATGCGATGGAAAATACTGTATTCACTCTGCTCTAGGAACACACTGTTTTCACTCTGCTCCATGCACATACACTGCAACTCTGCGTTAGGAACACACTGTCTTCACTATGCATTAGGAACATACTGTCTTCATTATGCGTTAGGAACACACTGTCTTCACTATGCGTTAGGATCACACTGTCTTCACTCTGCTCTAGGAATACACTGTCTTCACTCTGCATTAGGAACACACTGTCTTCACTCTGCATTAGGAACAAACTGTCTTCACTCTGCTGTAGGAACACAGAGTCTTCACTCTGCTCTAGGAACACACTGTCTTCAGTCTGCATTAGGAACACTATGTCTTCACTCTGCATTAGGAACAAACTGTCTTCACTCTGCTCTAGGAAGACACTGTCTTCACTCTGCTCTAGGAACACACTTTCTTCACTGTGCTCTAAGAACACACTGTCTTCTTTCTCCTCTAGGAACACACTGTCTTCACTCTGTTCTATTAACACACTGTCTGCCCTCTGCGTTAGGAACATACTGTCTTCACCCTGCTCTAGGAAAACACTGTCTTCACTCTGCTCCATACACATACACCGCAACTCAGCGTTCGGAACACATTGTCTTCACTCTGCTCTAGGAACACACTGTCTTCACTCTGCATTAGGAACACACTGTCTTCACTGTGCGTTAGGAACACACTGTCTTCACTCTGCTCTAGGAACACACTGTCTTCATTCTGCTCTAGGAACATACTGTCTTCACTCCGTTCTAGGAACACACTATATTCACTCTGCTGTAGGAACATACTGTATTAACTCTGCATTAGGAACACACTGTCTTCACTCTGCTCCATGCACATACACTGCAACTCAGAGTTATGACCACACTGTCTTCACTCTGCGTATGTACAAACTGTCTTCATTCTGCTTTAGGAACACACTGTCTTCACTCTGCCTCATGCACATACACAGCAACTCTTTGTTAGGAACACACTGTCTTCAATCTGCTGTAGGAACACACTGTATTCACTCTGCATTAAAAACACACTGTCTTCAGTCTCCTCTAGGAACATACTGTCTTCACTCTGCTCCATGCACATACACTGCAACTCTGCGTTAGGAACACCCTGTCTTCACTATGCGTTAGGAACATACTGTCTTCACTATGCGTTAGGAACACACTGTCTTCACTATGCGTTAGGAACACACTGTCTTCACTCTGCTCTAGGAATATACTGTCTTCACTATGCATTAGGAAGACACTGTCTTCACTCTGCTGTAGGAATACAGTGTCTTCACTCTGCTCTAGGAACATACTGTCTTCAGTCTGACTTAGGAACAATCTGTCTTCACTCTGCATTAGGAACAAACTGTCTTCACTCTGCTCTAGGAAGACACTGTCTTCACTCTTCTCTATGAACACACTGTCTACTGTGCTCTAGGAACACACGGTCTTCTTTCTCCTCTAGGAACACACTGTCTTCACTCTGTTCTATTAACACACTGTCTGTCCTCTGCATTAGGAACACACTGTCTTCACTCTGCATTAAAAACACACTGTCTTCACTCTGTTCTAGGAACACACTGTCTTCACTCTGCTCCATGCACATACACTGCAACTCTGCGTTAGGAACACACTGTATTCACTATGCGTTAGCAACATACTGTCTTTACTATGCGTTAGGAACACACTGTCTTCACTCTGCATTAGGACCACACTGTCTTCACTATGCTCCATACACATACACCGCAAATCAGCGTTAGGAACACATTGTCTTCACTCTGCTCTAGGAACACACTGTCTTCACTCTGCATTAGGAACACTTTCTTCACTCAGCATTAGGAACACACTGTCTTCACTCTGCTCTGGAACACACTGTTTTCACTCTGCTCCATGCACATACACAGCAACTCTTTGTTAGGAACACACTGTCTTCAATCTGCTGTACGAACACACTGTATTCACTCTGCATTAAAAACACCCTGTCTTCACTCTGCTCTAGGAAAACACTGTCTTCACTCTGCTCCATGCACATACACCGCAACTCTGCGTTAGGAACACACTGTCTTCACTATGCGTTAGGAAAATACTGTCTTCAGTATGCGTTAGGAACACACTGTCTTCACTATGCGTTTGGAACACACTGTCTTCACTCTGCTCTAGAATACACTGTCTTCACTCTGCATTAGGAACACACTGTCTTCACTCTGCTCTAGGAACACACTGTCTTCACTCTGCATTAGGAATAAACAGTCTTCACTCTGCTCTAGGAAGACACTGTCTTCACTCTGCTCTAGGAACACACTGTCTTCACTGTGCTATAGGAACACACTGTCTTCTTTCTCCTCTAGGAACACACTGTCTTCACTCTCCTCTATTAACACACTGTCTGCCCTCTGAATTAGGAACACACTGTCTTCTTTCTCCTCTAAGAACACATTGTCTTCACTCTGCTCCATTAACACTGTCTGCACTCTGAAATAGGAACACACTGCCTTCACTCTGCTCTAGGAACACACTGTCTTCACTCTGCTCTAGGAAAACATTGTATTCGCTCTGCTCTAGAAAGATGCTGTCTTCACTCTGTATTAGGAACAAACTATCTTCACTCTGCTCTAGGAACACACTGTATTCATTCTGCTCTAGGAACACACTGTATTCACTCTGCTGTAGGAACATAGTGTATTAATTCTGCATTAGGAACACACTGTCTTCACTCTGCATTAGGAACAATCTGTCTTCATTCTGCTATAGGAACACACTGTCTTCACTATGCGTTAGGAACATACTGTCTACACTATGCGTTAGGAACACACTGTCTTCACTATGCGTTAGGAACACACTGTCTTCACTATGCGTTAGGAACACAGAGTCTTCACTCTGCTCTAGGAACACACTGTCTTCACTCTGCATTAGGAACACACTGTTTTCACTCTGCATTAGGAAGAAACTGTCTTCACTCTGCTGTAGGAACATAGTGTCTTCACTCTGCTCTAGGAACACACTGTCTTCAGTCTGCATTAGGAACACTCTGTCTTCACTCTGCATTAGGAACAAACTGTCCTCACTCTACTCTAGGAAGACACTGTCTTCACTCTGCTCTAGGAACACACTGTCGTCACTGTGCTCTAGGAACACACTGTCTTCTTTCTCCTCTAGGAACACACTGTCTTCACTCTATTCTACTAACACACTGTCTGCCCTCTGCATTAGGAACACACTCTCTTCACTCTGCTCTAGGAATACACTGTCTTCACTCTGCATTAGGAACACACTGTCTTCACTATGCGATAGGAACATACTGTTTACACTCTGCTCTAGGAACACACTGTCTTCACTCTGCTCTAGGAACACACTGTCTTCACTTTGCTCCATGCACATACACTGCAACTCTGCGTTAGAAACACACTCTTTTCACTATGCGATGGAAAATACTGTATTCACTCTGCTCTAGGAACACACTGTTTTCACTCTGCTCCATGCACATACACTGCAACTCTGCGTTAGGAACACACTGTCTTCACTATGCATTAGGAACATACTGTCTTCATTATGCATTAGGAACACACTGTCTTCACTATGCGTTAGGATCACACTGTCTTCACTCTGCTCTAGGAATACACTGTCTTCACTCTGCATTAGGAACACACTGTCTTCACTCTGCATTAGGAACAAACTGTCTTCACTCTGCTGTAGGAACACAGAGTCTTCACTCTGCTCTAGGAACACACTGTCTTCAGTCTGCATTAGGAACACTATGTCTTCACTCTGCATTAGGAACAAACTGTCTTCACTCTGCTCTAGGAAGACACTGTCTTCACTCTGCTCTAGGAACACACTTTCTTCACTGTGCTCTAAGAACACACTGTCTTCTTTCTCCTCTAGGAACACACTGTCTTCACTCTGTTCTATTAACACACTGTCTGCCCTCTGCGTTAGGAACATACTGTCTTCACCCTGCTCTAGGAAAACACTGTCTTCACTCTGCTCCATACACATACACCGCAACTCAGCGTTCGGAACACATTGTCTTCACTCTGCTCTAGGAACACACTGTCTTCACTCTGCATTAGGAACACACTGTCTTCACTGTGCGTTAGGAACACACTGTCTTCACTATGTGTTAGGAACACACTGTCTTCACTATGCTTAGGAACACACTGTCTTCACTCTGCTCTAGGAAAACACTGTCTTCACTCAGCTCCATGCATATACACCGAAACTCTGCTTTAGGAACACACTGTCTTCACCATGCTCTAGGAACACACTGTCTTCACTCTGCTCTAGGAACACACTGTCTTCACTCTGCTCTAGGAACACACTGTCTTCACTCTGCTCCATGCACATACACAGCAACTCTTTGTTAGGAACACACTGTCTTCAATCTGCTCTAGGAACACACTGTCTTCACTCTGCATTAGGAACACACTGTCTTCACTCTGCATTGGGAACACACTGTCTTCACTCTGCTCTAGGAACACACTGTCTTCACTCAGCTCAATGCACATACAAATGCAACTCTGTGTTAGGAACACACTCTCTTCACTATGCGTTAGGAATATACTGTCTTCACTCTAATCTAGGAACACACTATCTCCACTCTGCTCCAAGCACATACACCGCAACTCAGCTTTAGGAACACATTGTCTTCACTCTGCTCTAGGAACACACTGTCTTCACTCTGCATTAGGACACACTGTCTTCACTCTGCATTAGGAACACACTGTCTTCACTCTGCATTAGGACACACTGTCTTCACTCTGCATTAGGAACACACTGTCTTCACTCTGCATTAGGACACACTGTCTTCACTCTGCATTAGGAACACACTGTCTTCACTCTGCTCTAGGGATACACTGTATTAAGTCTGCTCCATGCACATACACAGCAACTCTTTGTTAGGAACACACATTCTTCAATCTGCTGTAGGAACACACTGTATTCACTCTGCATTAAAAACACACTGTCTTCACTCTGCTCTAGGAACAAACTGTCTGCCCTCTGAATTAGGAACACACTGTCTTCACTCTGCTCTAGGAACACACTGTCTTCATTCTGCTCTAGGAACATACTGTCTTCACTCCGTTCTAGGAACACACTATATTCACTCTGCTGTAGGAACCTACTGTATTAACTCTGCATTAGGAACACACTGTCTTCACTCTGCTCCATGCACATACACTGCAACTCTGAGTTATGAACACACTGTCTTCACTCTGCATATGTACAAACTGTCTTCATTCTGCTTTAGGAACACACTGTCTTCACTCTGCATTAGGAACACACTGTCTTCACTCTGCATTAGGACACACTGTCTTCACTCTGCATTAGGAACACACTGTCTTCACTCTGCATTAGGACACACTGTCTTCACTCTGCATTAGGAACACACTGTCTTCACTCTGCTCTAGGGATACACTGTATTTAGTCTGCTCCATGCACATACACAGCAACTCTTTGTTAGGAACACACATTCTTCAATCTGCTGTAGGAACACACTGTATTCACTCTGCATTAAAAACACACTGTCTTCACTCTGCTCTAGGAACAAACTGTCTGCCCTCTGAATTAGGAACACACTGTCTTCACTCTGCTCTAGGAACACACTGTCTTCACTCTGCTCTAGGAACACACTGTCTTCATTCTGCTCTAGGAACATACTGTCTTCACTCCGTTCTAGGAACACACTATATTCACTCTGCTGTAGGAACCTACTGTATTAACTCTGCATTAGGAACACACTGTCTTCACTCTGCTCCATGCACATACACTGCAACTCTGAGTTATGAACACACTGTCTTCACTCTGCGTATGTACAAACTGTCTTCATTCTGCTTTAGGAACACACTGTCTTCACTCTGCCTCATGCACATACACAGCAACTCTTTGTTAGGAACACACTGTCTTCAATCTGCTGTAGGAACACACTGTATTCACTCTGCATTAAAAACACACTGTCTTCACTCTGCTCCATGCACATACACTGCAACTCTGCGTTAGGACCACACTGTCTTCACTATGCGTTAGGAACATACTGTCTTCACTATGCGTTAGGAACACACTGTCTTCACTATGCGTTAGGAACACACTGTCTTCACTCTGCTCTAGGAATATACTGTCTTCACTCTGCTCCATGCACATACACTGCAACTCTGCGTTAGGAACACCCTGTCTTCACTATGCGTTAGGAACATACTGTCTTCACTATGCGTTAGGAACACACTGTCTTCACTATGCGTTAGGAACACACTGTCTTCACTCTGCTCTAGGAATATACTGTCTTCACTAGGCATTAGGAACACACTGTCTTCACTCTGCTGTAGGAATACAGTGTCTTCACTCTGCTCTAGGAACATACTGTCTTCAGTCTGACTTAGGAACAATCTGTCTTCACTCTGCATTAGGAACAAACTGTCTTCACTCTGCTCTAGGAAGACACTGTCTTCACTCTTCTCTATGAACACACTGTCTACTGTGCTCTAGGAACAGCCGTCTTCTTTCTCCTCTAGGAACACACTGTCTTCACTCTGTTCTATTAACACACTGTCTGTCCTCTGCATTAGGAACACACTGTCTTCACTCTGCATTAAAAACACACTGTCTTCACTCTGTTCTAGGAACACACTGTCTTCACTCTGCTCCATGCACATACACTGCAACTCTGCGTTAGGAACACACTGTATTCACTAGGCGTTAGGAACATACTGTCTTAACTATGCGTTAGGAACACACTGTCTTCACTCTGCATTAGGACCACACTGTCTTCACTATGCTCCATACACAATCACCGCAAATCAGCGTTAGGAACACATTGTCTTCACTCTGCTCTAGGAACACACTGTCTTCACTCTGCATTAGGAACACTGTCTTCACTCTGCATTAGGAACACACTGTCTTCACTCTGCTCTGGAACACACTGTTTTCACTCTGCTCCATGCACATACACAGCAACTCTTTGTTAGGAACACACTGTCTTCAATCTGCTGTACGAACACACTGTATTCACTCTGCATTAAAAACACCCTGTCTTCACTCTGCTCTAGGGAAACACTGTCTTCACTCTGCTCCATGCACATACACCGCAACTCTGCGTTAGGAACACACTGTCTTCACTATGCGTTAGGAACATACTGTCTTCAGTATGCGTTAGGAACACACTGTCTTCACTATGCGTTTGGAACACACTGTCTTCACTCTGCTCTAGAATACACTATCTTCACTCTGCATTAGGAACACACTGTCTTCACTCTGCTCTAGGAACACACTGTCTTCACTCTGCATTAGGAACAAACAGTCTTCACTCTGCTCTAGGAAGACACTGTCTTCACTCTGCTCTAGGAACATACTGTCTTCACTGTGCTATAGGAACACACTGTCTTCTTTCTCCTCTAAGAACACATTGTCTTCACTCTGCTCCATTAACACTGTCTGCACTCTGAATTAGGAACACACTGTCTTCACTCTGCTCTAGGAACACACTGTCTTCACTCTGCTCTAGGAAAACAATTTATTCGCTCTGCTCTAGAAAGATGCTGTCTTCACTCTGTATTAGGAACAAACTATCTTCACTCTGCTCTAGGAACACACTGTATTCATTCTGCTCTAGGAACACACTGTATTCACTCTGCTGTAGGAACATAGTGTATTAATTCTGCATTAGGAACACACTGTCTTCACTCTGCATTAGGAACAATCTGTCTTCATTCTGCTCTAGGAACACACTGTCTTCACTATGCGTTAGGAACATACTATCTACACTATGCGTTAGGAACACACTGTCTTCACTATGCGTTAGGAACACACTGTCTTCAGTCTGCTCTAGGAATACACTGTCTTCACTCTGCATTAGGAACACACTGTCTTCACTATGCGATAGGAACATACTGTTTTCACTCTGCTCTAGGAACACACTGTCTTCACTCTGCTCTAGGAACACACTTCTTCACTTTGCTCCATGCACATACAGTGCAACACTGCGTTAGAAACACACTCTTTTCACTATGCGATGGAAAATACTGTATTCACTCTGCTCTAGGAACACACTGTTTCACTCTGCTCCATGCACATACACTGCAACTCTGCGTTAGGAACACACTGTCTTCACTATGCGTTAGGAACACACTGTCTTCACTCTGCTCTAGGAATACACTGTCTTCACTCTGCATTAGGAACACACTGTCTTCACTTTGTATTATTAACAAACTGTCTTCACTCTGCTGTAGTAACACAGAGTCTTCACTCTGCTCTAGGAACACACTGTCTTCAGTCTGCATTAGGAACACTATGTCTTCACTCTGCATTAGGAACAAACTGTCTTCACTCTGCTCTAGGAAGACACTGTCTTCACTTTGCTCTAGGAACACACTTTCTTCACTGTGCTCTAAGAACACACTGTCTTCTTTCTTCTCTAGGAACACACTAACTTCACTCTGTTCTATTAACACACTGTCTGCCCTCTGCGTTAGGAACATACTGTCTTCACCCTGCTCTAGGAAAACACTGTCTTCACTCTGCTCCATACACATACACCGCAACTCAGCGTTCGGAACACATTGTCTTCACTCTGCTCTAGGAACACACTGTCTTCACTCTGCATTAGGAACACAATGTCTTCACTGTGCGTTAGGAACACACTGTCTTCACTGTGCGTTAGGAACACACTGTCTTCACTATGTGTTAGGAACACACTGTCTTCACTATGCTTAGGAACACACTGTCTTCACTCTGCTCTAGGAAAACACTGTCTTCACTCAGCTCCATGCATATACACCGCAACTCAGCTTTAGGAACACATTGTCTTCACTCTGCTCTAGGAACACACTGTCTTCACTCTGCATTAGGGACACACTGTCTTCACTATGAATTAGGAACACACTGTCTTCACTCTGCATTAGGAACAAACTGTCTTCACTCTGCTCTAGGAATATACTGTCTTCACTCTGCTCCATGCACATACACAGCAACTCTTTGTTAGGAACACACTGTCTTCAATCTGCTCTAGGAACACACTGTCTTCACTCTGCATTAGGAACACACTGTCTTCACTCTGCATTAGGAACACACTGTCTTCACTCTGCTCTAGGAACACACTGTCTTCACTCTGCCTTAAGAACAGGCTGTCTTCACTCTGCTCCATGCACATACACCGAAACTCTGCGTTAAAACACACTTTTTCACTATGCGTTAGGAACATACTGTTTTCACTTTGTGTTAGGAACACACTGTATTCACTATGCGTTAGGAACAAACTGTCTTCACTCTGCTCTAGGAAGACACTATCTTCACTCAGCTCCATACATATACACCGAAACTCTGCTTTAGGAACACACTGTCTTCACTTGCTCTAGGAACACACTGTCTTCACTGTGCCTTAGGAACACACTGTCTTGACTCTACTGTAAGAACACACTGTATTCACTCTGAATTAGGAACACACTTTCTTCACTCTGCTCTAGGACCACACTGTCTTCACTCAGCTCAATGCACATACAAATGCAACTCTGTGTTAGGAACACACTCTGTTCACTATGCGTTAGGAATATACTGTCTTCACTCTAATCTAGGATCACACTGTCTCCACTCTGCTCTAAGCACATACACCGCAACTCAGCGTTAGGAACACATTGTCTTCACTCTGCTCTAGGAACACACTGTCTTCACTCTGCATTAGGAACACACTGTCTTCACTCTGCATTAGGAACACACTGTCTTCACTCTGCACTAGGGACACACTGTCTTAAGTCTGCTCCATGCACATACACAGCAACTCTTTGTTAGGAACACACATTCTTCAATCTGCTGTAGGAACACACTGTATTCACTCTGCATTAAAAACACACTGTCTTCACTCTGCTCTAGGAACAAACTGTCTGCCTTCTGAATTATACACACTGTTTTCACTCTGCTCTAGGAACACACTGTCTTCACTCTGGTCTAGGAACACATTGTATTCGCTCTGCTCTAGGAAGACGCTGTCTTCACTCTGTATTAGGAACAAACTGTCTTCACTCTGCTCTAGGAACACACTGTCTTCATTCTGCACTAGGAACACACTGTCTTCACTCCGTTCTAGGAACACACTGTATTCACTCTGCTGTAGGAACACACTGTCTTCACTCTGCATTAGGAACAAACTGTCTTCACTCTGCTCTAGGAACACACTGTCTTCACTCTGCATTAGGAACACACTGTCTTCACTCTTCTCTAGGAACACACTGTCTTCACTCTGCCTCATGCACATACACAGCAACTCTTTGTTAGGAACACACTGTCTTCAATATGCTGTAGGAACACACTGTATTCACTCTGCATTAAAAACACACTGTCTTCGCTCTGCTCTAGGAACAAACTGTCTGCCCTATGCATTAGGAACACACTGGCTTCCTCTGCTCTAGGAACACACTGTCTTCAATATGCGTTAGGAACATACTGTCTTCACTATGCCTTAGGAATAAACAGTCTTCACTATGCGTTAGGAACACACTGTCTTCACTCTGCTCTAGGAACACACTTCTTCACTCTGCATTAGGGACACACTGTCTTCACTATGCATTAAAAACACACTGTCTTCTCTCCGCATTAGGAACACACTGTCTTCACTCTGCTCTAGGAATACACTGTCTTCACTCTGATCCATGCACATACACAGCAACTCTTTGTTAGGAACACACTGTCTTCAATCTGCTCTAGGAACACACTGTCTTCACTCTGCATTAGGAACACACTGTCTTCACTCTGCTCCATGCACATACACTGCAACTCTGCGTTAGGACCACACTGTCTTCACTATGCGTTAGGAACATACTGTCTTCACTATGCGTTAGGAACACACTGTCTTCACTATGCGTTAGGAACACACTGTCTTCACTCTGCTCTAGGAATATACTGTCTTCACTATGCTTTAGGAACACACTGTCTTCACTCTGCTGTAGGAACACAGTGTCTTCACTCTGCTCTAGGAACACACTGTCTTCAGTCTGCCTTAGGAACAATCTGTCTTCACTCTGCATTAGGAACAAACTGTCTTCACTCTGCTCTAGGAAGACACTGTCTTCACTCTGCTCTATGAACACACTGTCTACTGTGCTCTAGGAACACACTGTCTTCTTTCTCCTCTAGGAACACACTGTCTTCACTCTGTTCTATTAACACACTGTCTGCCCTCTGCATTAGGAACACACTGTCTTCAATCTGCATTAAAAACACACTGTCTTCACTCTGTTCTAGGAACACACTGTCTTCACTCTGCTCCATGCACATACACTGCAACTCTGCGTTAGGAACACACTGTATTCACTATGCCTTAGGAACATTTTGTCTTAACTATGCGTTAGGAACACACTGTCTTCACTCTGCATTCGGACCACACTGTCTTCATTCTGCTGTAGGAACACACTGTCTTCACTCTGCTCTAGGAACACACTGTCTTCACTCTGCATTAGGAACAAACTCTTTTCACACTGCTCTTGGAAGACACTGTCTTCACTCTGCTCTAGGAACACACTGTCTTCACTGTGCTCTAGGAACACACTGTCTTCTTTCTCCTCTAGGAACACACTGTCTTCACTCTGTTCTATTAACACACTGTCTGCCCTCTGCATTAGGAACACACTGTCTTCACTCTGCTCTAGGAACACACTGTCTTCACTCTGCTCTGGGAACACATTGTATTTGCTCTGCTCTAGGAAGACGCTGTCTTCACTCTTTGTTAGGAACACACTGTCTTCAAACTGCTGTAGGAACACACTGTATTCACTCTGCATTAAAAACACACTGTCTTCACTCTGCTCTAGGAACACACTGTCTTCACTGTGCGAAAGGAACACACTCTCTTCACTCTACTTTAAGAACACACTGTATTCACTCTGCATTAGGAATACACTTTCTTCACTCTGCTCTAGGAACACACTGTCTTCACTCAGCTCAATACACATACATACGCAACTCTGCGTTAGGATCACACTGTCGTCACTATGCGTTAGGTACATACTGTCTTCAATCTGCTCTAGGAACATACTGTCTTCACTCTACTCCATACACATACACCGCAATTCTGCGTTAGGAACACACTTTCTTCACACTGCCTTAGGCACAAAACAGTCTTCATTCTGCTCTAGGAACACACTGTCTTCAGGAACATACTGTCTTTACTCTGCTCTAGGAACACACTGTCTTCACTCTGCTCCATGCACATACACCGCAATTCTTCGTTAGGAACACACTTTCTTCACTATGCGTTAGGAACATACTGTTTTCACTATGTGTTAGGAACACACTGTCTTCACTATGCGTTAGGAACACACTGTCTTCATTCTGCTCTAGGAAGACACTATCTTCACTCAGCTCCATGCATATACACCGAAATTCTGCATTAGGAACACACTGTCTTCACTTTGCTCTAGGAACACACTGTCTTCACTCTGCTCTAAGAACACACTGTCTTCACTGTGCGTTAGGAACCCACTGTCTTCATTCTACTGTAAGAACACAGTGTATTCACTCTGCATTAGGAACACACTTTGTTCACTCTGCTCTAGGAACACACTGTCTTCACTCTGCTCAATGCACATACAAACGCAACTCTGCGTTAGGAACACACTGTCTTCACTATGCGTTAGGAACATACTGTCTTCACTCTGCTCTAGAAACACACTGTCTTCACTCTGCTCCATGCACATACACACAACTCTTTGTTAGGAACACACATTCTTCAATCTCCTGTAGGAACACACTGTATTCACTCTGAATTAAAAACACACTGTCTTCACTCTGCTCTAGGAACACACTGTCTTCACTTTGTTCTAGGAACACACTCTATTCACTCTGCTGAAGGAACAAACTGTATTAACTATGCATTAGGAACACACTGTCCTCACTCTGCTCCATGCACATAAACCGCAACTCTGAGTTAGGAACACACTGTCTTCACTCTGCGTTAGGAACAAACTGTCTTCATTCTGCTCTAGGAACACACTGTCTTCACTATGCGATAGGAACACACTGTCTTCACTCTGCTCCATGCACATACAACGCAACTCTGCATTAGGAACACACTTTCTTCACTATGCGTTAGGAACATACTGTCTTCACTATGTGTTAGGAACACACTGTCTTCAATATGCGTTAGGAACACACTGTCTTCACTCTGCTCTAGGAAAACACTGTCTTCACTCAGCTCCATGCATATACACCGAAACTCTGCTTTAGGAACACACTGTTTCACTCTGCTCTAGGAACACACTTTCTTCACTCTGCATTAGGAAAGAACTGTCTTCACTCTGCTCTAGGAACACACTGTCTTCACTCTGCTACATGCACATACAAACGCAACTCTGCGTTAGGAACACACTGTCTTCACTATGCGTTAGGAACATACACTCTTCATTATGCGTTAGGAACACACTATCTTCACTGTGCGTTAGGAACACACTGTCTTCACTCTACTTTAAGAACACACTGTATTCAATCTGCATTAGGAACACACTTTCTTCACTCTGCTCTAGGAACACACTGTCTTCACTCAGCTCAATACACATACAAATGCAACTCTGCGTTAGGAACACACTGTCTTCACTATGCGTTAGGTACATACTGTCTTCAATCTGCTCTAGGAACACACTGTCTTCACTCTACTCCATACACATTCACCGCAACTCTGCGTTAGGAACACACTTTCTTCACACTGCGTTAGGCACAAAACTGTCTTCATTCTGCTCTAGGAACACACTGTCTTCAGGAACATACTGTCTTCACTCTGCTCTAGGAACACACTGTCTTCACTCTGCTCCATGCACATACACCGCAACTCTTCGTTAGGAACACACTTTCTTCACTATGCGTTACGAACATACTGTTTTCACTATGTGTTAGGAACACACTGTCTTCACTATGCGTTAGGAACACACTGTCTTCATTCTGCTCTAGGAAGACACTATCTTCACTCAGCTCCATGCATATACAACGAAACTCTGCATTAGGAACACACTGTCTTCACTTTGCTCTAGGAACACACTGTCTTCACTCTGCTCTAAGAACACACTGTCTTCACTCTGCTCTAGGAACACACTGTCTTCACTGTGCGTTAGGAACCCACTGTCTTCATTCTACTGTAAGAACACAGTGTATTCACTCTGGTTAGGAACACACTTTGTTCACTCTGCTCTAGGAACACACTGTCTTCACTCTGCTCAATGCACATACAAACGCAACTCTGCGTTAGGAACACACTGTCTTCACTATGCGTTAGGAACATACTGTCTTCACTCTGCTCTAGAAACACACTGTCTTCACTCTGCTCCATGCACATACACAGCAACTCTTTGTTAGGAACACACATTCTTCAATCTCCTGTAGGAACACACTGTATTCACTCTGAATTAAAAACACACTGTCTTCACTCTGCTCTAGGAACACACTGTCTGCCCTCTGAATTAGGAACACACTGTCTTCACTCTGCTCTAGGGACACACTGTCTTCACTCTGCTCTAGGAACACACTGTCTTCACTCCGTTCTAGGAACACACTCTATTCACTCTGCTGTAGGAACATACTGTATTAACTCTGCATTAGGAACACACTGTCCTCACTCTGCTCCATGCACATAAACCGCAACTCTGAGTTAGGAACACACTGTCTTCACTCTGCGTTAGGAACAAACTGTCTTCATTCTGCTCTAGGAACACACTGTCTTCACTATGCGATAAGAACACACTGTCTTCACTCTGCTCCATGCACATACAACGCAACTCTGCATTAGGAACACACTTTCTTCACTATGCGTTAGGAACATACTGTCTTCACTATGTGTTAGGAACACACTGTCTTCACTATGCGTTAGGAACACACTCTCTTCACTCTGCTCTAGGAAAACACTGTCTTCACTCTGCATTAGGAACACACTGTCTTCACTCTGTATTAGGAACAAACTGTCTTCACTCTGCTGTAGTAACACAGAGTCTTCACTCTGCTCTAGGAACACACTGTCTTCACTCTGCTCCATGCACATACACTGCAACTCTGCATTAGGAACACACTGTATTCACTTGCTTTAGGAACATACTGTCTTCACTATGCGTTAGGAACACACTGTCTTCACTACGCGTTAGGAACACACTGTCTTCACTCTGCTCTAGGAATACAGTCTTCACTCTGCATTACGAACACACTGTCTTCACTCTGCATTAGGAACAAACTGTCTTCACTCTGCTGTAGGAACACAGTGTCTTCACACTCCTCTAGGAACACACTGTCTTCACTCTGCATTAGGAACAAACTGTCTTCACTCTGCTCTAGGAAGACACTGTCTTCACTCTGTTCTAAGAACACACTGTCTTCACTGTGCGTTAGGAACCCACTGTCTTCACTCTACTGTAAGAACACAGTGTATTCACTCTGCTCTAGGAACACACTGTCTTCTCTATGCGTTAAGAAGATACTGTCTTCACTCTACTCTAGAAACACACTGTCTTCACTCTGCTCCATGAACATACACAGCAACTCTTTGTTAGGAACACACATTCTTCTGTCTCCTGTAGGAACACATTGTATTCACTCTGAATTAAAAACACACTGTCTTCACTCTGCTCTAGGAACACACTGTCTGCCCTCTGAATTAGGAACACACTGTCTTCACTCTGCTCTAGGAACACACTGTCTTCACTAAGTTCTAGGAACACACTCTATTCACTCTGCTGTAGAAACATACTGTATTAACTCTGCATTAGGAACACACTGTCCTCACTCTGCTCCATGCACATAAACCGCAACTCTGAGTTAGGAACACACTGTCTTCACTCTGCGTTAGGAACAAACTGTCTTCATTCTGCTCTAGGAACACACTGTCTTCACTATGCGATAAGAACACACTGTCTTCACTCTGCTCCATGCACATACAACGCAACTCTGCATTAGGAACACACTTTCTTCACTATGCGTTAGGAACATACTGTCTTCACTATGTGTTAGGAACACACTGTCTTCACTATGCGTTAGGAACACACTGTCTTCACTCTGCTCTAGGAAAACACTGTCTTCACTCTGCATTAGGAAAAAAATGTCTACACTCTGCTCTAGGAACACACTGTCTTCACTCTGCTACATGCACATACAAACACAACTCTGCGTTAGGAACACACTGTCTTCACTATGCGTTAGGAACATACTGTCTTCACTCTACTGTAGGAACACACTGTCTTCACTCTGCTCCAAGCACATACACCGCAACTCAGCGTTAGGAACACACTGTCTTCACTCTGCATTAGGAACACACTGTCTTCACTCTGCATTAGGAACAAACTGTCTTCACTCTGCTCTAGGAACACACTGTCTTCACTCTGCTCCATGCACATACACAGCAACTCTTTGTGAGCAACACACTGTCTTCAATCTGCTGTAGTAACACACTGTATTCACTCTGCATTAAAAACACACTGTCTTCACTCTGCTCTGGAACACACTGTCTTCACTTTGCTCCATGCACATACACTGCAACTCTGCGTTAGGAACACACTCTTTTCACTATGCGATAGGAAAATTCTGTATTCACTCTGCTCTAGGAACACACTGTTTTCACTCTGCTCCATGCACATACACTGCAACTCTGCGTTAGGATCACACTGTCTTCACTATGCGTTAGGAACATACTGTCTTCATTATGCGTTAGGAACACACTGTCTTCACTATGCGTTAGGAACACACTGTCTTCACTCTGCTCTAGGAATACACTGTCTTCACTCTGCATTAGGAACACACTGTCTTCACTCTGCATTAGGAACAAACTGCCTTCACTCTGCTGTAGGAACACAGTGTCTTCACTCTGCTCTTGGAACACACTATCTTCAGTCTGCATTAGGAACACTATGTCTTCACTCTGCATTAGGAACAAACTGTCTTCACTCTTTTACTAGGAAGACACTGTCTTCACTCTGCTCTAGGAACACACTGTCTTCACTGTGCTCTAAGAACACACTGTCTTCTTTCTCCTCTAGGAACACACTGTCTTCACTCTGTTCTATTAACACACTGTCTGCCCTCTGCATTAGGAACACACTGGCTTCATCTGCTCTAGGAACAAACTGTCTTCACTATGCGTTAGGAACATACTGTCTTCACTATGCCTTAGGAAAAAACAGTCTTCACTATGCGTTAGGAACACACTGTCTTCACTCTGCTCTATGAACACACTTCTTCACTCTGCATTAGGGACACACTGTCTTCACTATGCATTAGGAACACACTGTCTTCACTCTGCATTAGGAACACACTGTCTTCACTCTGCTCTAGGAATACACTGTCTTCACTCTGCTCCATGCACATACACAGCAACCCTTTGTTAGGAACACACTGTCTTCAATCTGCTCTAGGAACACACTGTCTTCACTCTGCATTATGAACACACTGTCTTCACTCTGCATTAGGAACACACTGTCTTCACTCTGCTCTAGGAACACACTGTCTTCACTCTGCCTTAGGAACAGACTGTCTTCACTCTACTCCATGCACATACACCGCAACTCTGCGTTAAAACACACTTTTTCACTCTGCGTTAGGAACATACTGTCTTCACTTTGTGTTAGGAACACACTGTCTTCACTATGCGTTAGGAACACACTGTCTTCACTCTGCTCTAGGAAGACACTATCTTCACTCAGCTCAATGCATATACACCGAAACTCTACTTTAGGAACACACTGTCTTCACTTTGCTCTAGGAACACACTGTCTTCACTCTGCTCTAGGAACACACTGTCTTCACTGTGCGTTAGGAACACACTGTCTTGACTCTACTGTAAGAACACACTGTATGCACTCTGAATTAGGAACACACTTTTTTCACTCTGCTCTAGGAACACACTGTCTTCACTCAGCTCAATGCACATACAAATGCAACTGTGTGTTAGGAACACACTCTCTTCACTATGCGTGAGGAACATACTGTCTTCACTCTACTCTAGGAACACACTGTCTCCACTCTGCTCCTAGCACATACACCGCAACTCAGCGTTAGGAACTCATTGTCTTCACTCTGCTCTAGGAACACACTGTCTCACTCTGCATTAGGAACACACTGTCTTCACTCTGCATTAGGAACACACTGTCTTCACTCTGCTCTAGGAACACACTTTCCTCAGTCTGCTCCATGCACATACACAGCAACTCTTTGTTAGGAACACACATTCTTCAATCTGCTGTAGGAACACACTGTATTCACTCTGCTTTAAAAACACACTGTCTTCGCTCTGCTTTAGGAACAAACTGTCTGCCCTCTGAATTAGGAACACACTGTCTTCACTCTGCTCTAGGAACACACTGTCTTCACTCTGGTCTAGGAACACACTGTCTTCACTCCGTTCTAGGAACACACTGTATTCACTCTGCTGTAGGAACATATTGTATTAACTCTGCATTAGGAACACACTGTCTTCACTCTGCTCCATGCACATACACCGCAACTCTGAGTTATGAACACACTGTCTTCACTCTGCGTATGTACAAACTGTCTTCATTCTGCTTTAGGAACACACTGTCTTCACTCTGCATTAGGAACACACTGTCTTCACTCTTCTCTAGGAACACACTGTCTTCACTCTGCCTCATGCAGATACACAGCAACTCTTTGTTAGGAACACACTGTCTTCAATCTGCTGTAGGAACACACTGTATTCACTCTGCATTAAAAACACACTGTCTTCACTCTGCTCTAGGAACACACTGTCTTCACTCTGCTCCATGCACATACACTGCAACTCTGCGTTAGGAACACACTGTCTTCACTATGCGTTAGGAACATACTGTCTTCACTATGCGTTAGGAACACACTGTCTTCACTATGCGTTAGGAACACACTGTCTTCACTCTGCTCTAGGAAAATACTGTCTTCACTATGCATTAGGAACACACTGTCTTCACTCTGCTCTAGGAACACACTGTCTTCACTCTGCTCTAGGAATACACTGTCTTCACTCTGCTCCATGCACATACACAGCAACTCTTTGTTAGGAACACACTGTCTTCAATCTGCTCTAGGAACACAGTGTCTACACTCTGCATTAGGAACACACGGAGTTCACTCTGCATTGGGAACACACTGTCTTCACTCTGCTCTAGGAACACACTGTCTTCACTCTGCCTTAGGAACAGACTGTCTTCACTCTGCTCCATGCACATACACCGCAACTCTGCGTTAAAACACACTTTTTCACTATGCGTTAGGAACAAACTGTCTTCACTCTGCTCTAGGAAGACACTATCTTCACTCAGCTCAATGCATATTCACCGAAATTCTGCTTTAGGAACACACTGTCTTCACTTTGCTCTAGGAACACACTGTCTTCACTCTGCTCTAGGAACACACTGTCTTCACTGTGCGTTAGGAACACACTGTCTTGACTCTACTGTAAGAACACACTGTATTCACTCTGAATTAGGAACACACTTTCTTCACTCTGCTCTAGGAACACACTGTCTTCACTCAGCTCAATGCACATACAAATGCAACTGTGTGTTAGGAACACACTCTCTTCACTATGCGTTAGGAACATACTGTCTTCACTCTACTCTAGGAACACACTGTCTCCACTCTGCTCCTAGCACATACACCGCAACTCAGCGTTAGGAACTCATTGTCTTCACTCTGCTCTAGGAACACACTGTCTCACTCTGCATTAGGAACACACTGTCTTCACTCTGCATTAGGAACACACTGTCTTCACTCTGCTCTAGGAACACACTGTCCTCAGTCTGCTCCATGCACATACACAGCAACTCTTTGTTAGGAACACACATTCTTCAATCTGCTGTAGGAACACACTGTATTCACTCTGCTTAAAAACACACTGTCTTCGCTCTGCTCTAGGAACAAACTGTCTGCCCTCTGAATTAGGAACACACTGTCTTCACTCCGTTCTAGGAACACACTGTATTCACTCTGCTGTAGGAACATATTGTATTAACTCTGCATTAGGAACACACTGTCTTCACTCTGCTCCATGCATATACACCGCAACTCTGAGTTATGAACACACTGTCTTCGCTCTGCGTATGTACAAACTGTCTTCATTCTGCTTTAGGAACACAATGTCTTCACTCTGCATTAGGAACACACTGTCTTCACTCTTCTCTAGGAACACACTGTCTTCCCTCTGCTCTAGGAAAATACTGTCTTCACTATGCATTAGGAACACACTGTCTTCACTCTGCTGTAGGAACACAGTGTCTTCACTCTGCTATAGGAACACACTGTCTTCAGTCTGCATTAGGAACACTCTGTCTTTACTCTGCATTAGGAACAAACTGTCTTCACTCTGCTCTAGGAAGACACTGTCTTCATTCTGCTCTACGAACACACTGTCTACTGTGCTCTAGGAACACACTGTCTTCTTTCTCCTCTTTGAACACACTGTCTTCACTCTGTTCTATTAACACACTGTCTGCCCTCTGCATTAGGAACACACTGTCTTCACTCTGCCTTAAAAACACACTGTCTTCACCCTGCTCTAGGAACACACTGTCTTCACTCTGCTCCATGCACATACACTGCAACTCTGCATTAGGAACACACTGTATTCACTTGCGTTAGGAACATACTGTCTTCACTATGCGTTAGGAACACACTGTCTTCACTATTCGTTAGGAACACACTGTCTTCACTCTGCTCTCGGAATACACTGTCTTCACTCTGCATTAAGAACACACTGTCTTCACTCTGCATTAGGAACAAACTGTCTTCACTCTGCTGTAGGAACACAGTGTCTTCACACTCCTCTAGGAACACACTGTCTTCACTCTGCATTAGGAACAAACTGTCTTCACTCTGCTCTAGGAAGACACTGTCTTCACTCTGTTCTAAGAACACACTGTCTTCACTGTGCTCTAGGAATACACTGTCTTCTTTCTCCTCTAGGAACACACTGTCTTCACTCTGTTCTATTAACACACTGTCTGCCCTCTGCATTAGGAACACACTGTCTTCACTCTACTCTAGGAACACACTGTCTTCACTCCGCGTTAGGAACATACTGTCTTCACTCTGCTCTAGGAAAACACTGTCTTCACTCTGCTCCATACACATACACCGCAACTCAGCGTTAGGAACACATTGTCTTCACTCTGCTCTAGGAACACACTGTCTTCACTCTGCATTAGGAACACACTATCTTCACTCTGCATTAGGAACACACTGTCTTCACTCTGCATTAGGAACACACTGTCTTCACTCTGCTCTAGGAACACACTGTTTTCACTCTGCTACATGCACATACACAGCAACTCTTTGTTAGGAACACACTGTCTTCAATCTGCTGTAGGAACAAACTGCATTCACTCTGCATTAAAAACACACTGTCTTCACTCTGCTCTAGGAACACACTGTCTTCACTTTGCTCCATGCACATACACCGCAACTCTGCGTTAGGAACACACTGTTTTCACTATACAATAGGAAAATACTGTCTTCACTCTGCTCTAGGAACACACTGTCTTCACTCTGCTCCATGCACATACACTGCAACTCTGCGTTAGGAGCACACTGTCTTCACTATGCGTTAGGAACACACTGTCTTCACTCTGCTCCATGCACATACACCACAACTCTGAGTTAGGAACACACTGTCTTCACTCTCCGTTAGGAACAAACTGTCGTCATTCTTCTCTAGGAACACACTGTCTTCACTATGCGATAGGAACATACTGTCTTCACTATGCGATAAGAACACACTGTCTTCACAATGCTCCATGCACATACACCGCAACTCTGCATAGGGAACACACTTTTTTCACTATGCGTTAGGAACATACTGTCTTCACTCTGTGTTAGGAACACACTGTCTTCATTATGCGTTAGGAACACACTGTCTTCACTCTGCTCTAGGAAAACACTGTCTTCACTCAGCTCCATGCATATACACCGAACCTCTGCTATAGGAACACACTGTCTTCAATCTGCTCTAGGAACACACTGTCTTCACTCTGCTCCATGCACATACAAACGCAACTCTGCGTATGGAACACACTGTCTTCACTATTCGTTAGGAACATACTGTCTTCACTCTAATGTAGGAATACACTGTCTTCACTCTGCTCCAAGCACATACACCGCAACTCAGCGTTAGGAACACACTGTCTTCACTCTGCATTAGGAACACACTGTCTTCACTCTTCTCCATGCACATACACAGCAACTCTTTGTTAGGAACACACTGTCTTCACTCTGCTCCATGCACATACACCGCAACTCTGCGTTAGGAGCACACTGTCTTCACTATGTGTTAGAAACACACTGTCTTCACTCTGCTCTAGGAATACACTGTCTTCACTCTGCATTAGGAACACACTGTCTTCACTATGCATTAGGAACACACTGTCTTCACTCTGGGGTAGGGACACACTGTCTTCACTCTGCTCTAGGAACACACTGTCTTCACTCTGCTCTAGGAAAACACTGTCTTCACTGTGCGTTAGGAACACACTGTCTGCATTCTACTGTAAGAACACACTGTATTCACTCTGGGGTAGGAACACACTTTCTTCACTCTGCTCTAGGAACACATTGTCTTCACTCTGCTCAATGCACATACAAACGCAACTTTGCGTTGGGAACACACTGTCTTCTCTATGCGTTAGGAACATAGAGTCTTCTCTCTGCTCTAGGAACACACTGTCATCACTCTGCTCCATGCACATACACAGCAACTTTTTGTTAGGAACACACATTCTTCAATGGGCTGTAGGAACACACTGTATTCAATCTGCATTTAAAACACACTGTCTTCACTCTGCTCTAGGAACATACTGTATGCCCTCTGAATTAGGAATACACTGTATTCACTCTGCTCTAGGAACACACTGTCTTCACTCAGCTCTAGGAACACATTGTATTCGCTCTGCTCAATGCACATACAAACGCAACTTTGCGTTGGGAACACACTGTCTTCTCTATGCGTTAGGAACATAGAGTCTTCTCTCTGCTCTAGGAACACACTGTCATCACTCTGCTCCATGCACATACACAGCAACTTTTTGTTAGGAACACACATTCTTCAATGGGCTGTAGGAACACACTGTATTCAATCTGCATTAAAAACACACTGTCTTCACTCTGCTCTAGGAACATACTGTATGCCCTCTGAATTAGGAATACACTGTATTCACTCTGCTCTAGGAACACACTGTCTTCACTCAGCTCTAGGAACACATTGTATTCGCTCTGCTCTAGGAAGACGCTGTTTTCACTCTGTATTAGGAACAAACTGTCTTCACTCTGCTCTAGGAACACACTGTCTTCACTGTGCGTTAGGAACCCACTGTCTTCACTCTACTGTAAGAACACAGTGTATTCACTCTGCTCTAGGAACACACTGTCTTCTCTATGCGTTAGGAACATACTGTCTTCACTCTACTCTAGAAACACACTGTCTTCACTCTGCTCCATGCACATACACAGCAACTCTTTGTTAGGAACACACATTCTTCAGTCTCCTGTAGGAACACACTGTATTCACTCTGAATTAAAAACACACTGTCTTCACTCTGCTCTAGGAACACACTGTCTGCCCTCTGAATTAGGAACACACTGTCTTCACTCTGCTCTAGGGACACAATGTCTTCACTCTGCTCTAGGAACACACTGTCTTCACTCCGTTCTAGGAACACACTCTATTCACTCTGCTGTAGAAACATACTGTATTAACTCTGCATTAGGAACACACTGTCCTCACTCTGCTCCATGCACATAAACCGCAACTCTGAGTTAGGAACACACTGTCTTTACTCTGCGTTAGGAACAAACTGTCTTCATTCTGCTCTAGGAACACACTGTCTTCACTATGCGATAGGAACACACTGTCTTCACTCTGCTCCATGCACATACAACGCAACTCTGCATTAGGAACACACTTTCTTCACTATGCGTTAGGAACATACTGTCTTCACTATGTGTTAGGAACACACTGTCTTCACTATGCGTTAGGAACACACTGTCTTCACTCTGCTCTAGGAAAACACTGTCTTCACTCTGCATTAGGAAAAAAATGTCTACACTCTGCTCTAGGAACACACTGTCTTCACTCTGCTACATGCACATAAAATACAACTCTGCCTTAGGAACACACTGTCTTCACTCTGCTCCAAGCACATACACCGCAACTCAGCGTTAGGAACACACTGTCTTTACTCTGCATTAGGAACACACTGTCTTCACTCTGCATTAGGAACATACTGTCTTCACTCTGCTCTAGGAACACACTGTCTTCACTCTGCTCCATGCACATACACAGCAACTCTTTGTTAGCAACACACTGTCTTCAATCTGCTATAGTAACACACTGTATTCACTCTGCATTAAAAACACACTGTCTTCACTCTGCTCTGGAACACACTGTCTTCACTTTGCTCCATGCACATACACTGCAACTCTGCGTTAGGAACACACTCTTTTCACTATGCGATAGGAAAATACTGTATTCACTCTGCTCTAGGAACACACTGTTTTCACTCTGCTCCATGCACATACACTGCAACTCTGCGTTAGGAACACACTGTCTTCACTATGCGTTAGGAACATACTGTCTTCATTATGCGTTAGGAACACACTGTCTTCACTATGCGTTAGGAACACACTGTCTTCAATCTGCTCTAGGAATACACTGTCTTCACTCTGCATTAGGAACACACTGTCTTCACTCTGCATTAGGAACAAACTGCCTTCACTCTGCTGTAGGAACACACTGTCTTCACTCTGGTCTAGGAACACACTGTCTTCACTCCGTTCTAGGAACACACTGTATTCCCTCTGCTGTAAAAACATACTGTATTAACTCTGCATTAGGAACACACTGTCTTCACTCTGCTCCATGCACATACACCGCAACTCTGAGTTATGAACACACTGTCTTCACTCTGCATATGTACAAACTGTCTTCATTCTGCTTTAGGAACACACTGTCTGCCCTCTGCATTAGGAACACACTGTCTTCTCTCTACTCTAGGTACACACTGTCTTCACTCTGCGTTAGGATCAAACTGTCTTCACTCTGCTCTAGGAACACACTGTCTTCACTCTGCTCCATACACATACACCGCAACTCAGCGTTAGGAACACATTGTCTTCACTCTGCTCTAGGAACACACTGTCTTCACTCTGCATTAGGAACACACTATCTTCACTCTGCATTAGGAACACACTGTCTTCACTCTGCTCTAGGAACACACCGTTTTCACTCTGCTACATGCACATACACAGCAACCCTTTGTTAGGAACACACTGTCTTCAATCTGCTGTAGGAACAAACTGTATTCACTCTGTATTAAAAACACACTGTCTTCGCTCTGCTCTAGGAACACACTGTCTTCACTTTGCTCCATGCACATACACTGCAACTCTGCGTTAGGAACACACTGTTTTCACTATACGATAGGAAAATACTGTCTTCACTCTGCTCTAGGAACACACTGTCTTCACTCTGCTCCATGCACATACACTGCAACTCTGCGTTAGGAACACACTGTCTTCACTCTGGGGTAGGAACACACTGTCTTCACTGTGCTCTAGGAACACACTGTCTTCACTGTGCGTTAGGAACACACTGTCTGCACCCTACTGTAAGAACACACTGTATTCACTCTGGGGTAGGAACACACTTTCTTCACTCTGCTCTAGGAACACACTGTCTTCACTCTGCTCAATGCACATACAAACGCAACTTTGCGTTGGGAACACACTGTCTTCTCTATGTGTTAGGAACATAGTGTCTTCACTCTGCTCTAGGAACACACTGTCTTCACTCTGCTCCATGCAACTTTTTGTTAGGAATACACATTCTTCAATCTGCTGTAGGAACACACTGTATTCACTCTACATTAGGAACACACTATCTTCACTCTGCATTAGGAACACACTGTCTTCACTCTGCTCTAGGAACACACTGTCTTCACTCTGCTCTAGGAACACATTGTTTCGCTCTGCTGTAGGACGATGCTGTTTTCACTCTGTATTAGGAACAAACTGTCTTCACTCTGCTCTAGGAACACACTGTCTTCATTCTGCTCTAGGAACACACTGTCTTCACTCTGTTCTAGGAACACACTGTCTTCACTCTGCTGTAGGAACATACTGTATTCACTATGCGATAAGAATACACTGTCTTCACAATGCTCCATGCACATACACCGCAACTCTGCATTAGGAACACACTTTCTTCACTATGTGTTAGGAACATACTGTCTTCACTCTGTGTTAGGAACACACTGTCTTCACTATGGGTTAGGAACACACTGTCTTCACTCTGCTCTAGGAAAACACTGTCTTCACTCAGCTCCATGCATATACACCGAACCTCTGCTATAGGAACACACTGTCTTCAATCTGCTCTAGGAACACACTGTCTTCAATCTGCTCTAGGAACACACTGTATTCACTCTGCTGTAGGAACATACTGTACTAACTCTGCGTTAGGAACACACTGTCTTCACTATTCGTTAGGAACATACTGTCTTCACTCTAATGTAGGAATACACTGTCTTCACTCTGCTCCAAGCACATACACCGCAACTCTGCGTTAGGAGCACACTGTCTTCACTATGCAATAGGAACACACTGTCTTCACTCTGCTCCATGCACATACACAGCAACTCTTTGTTAGGAACACACTGTCTTCAATCTGTTGTAGGAACAAACTGTATTCACTCTGCATTAAAAACACACTGTCTCCACTCTGCTCTAGGAACACACTGTCTTCACTCTGCTCCATGCACATACATCGCAACTCTGCCTTAGGAACACACTCTTTTCACTATGCGATAGGAAAATACTGTCTTCACTCTGCTCTAGGAACACACTGTCTTCACTCTGCTCCATGCACATACACTGCAACTTTGCGTTAGGAACACACTGTCTTCACTATGCGTTAGGAACACACTGTCTTCATTCTGCTCTAGGAATACACTGTCTTCACTCTGCATTAGGAACACACTGTCTTCATTCTGCTCTAGGAACACACTGTCTTCACTCTGCTCCATGCACATACACAGGAACTCTTAGTTAGGAACACACTGTATTCACTCTGCTGTAGGAACATACGGTATTAACTCTGCGTTAGGAACAAACTGTCTTCATTCTGCTCTAGGAACACACTGTCTTCACTATGCGTTAGGAACATACTGTCTTCACTCTGCACTAGGAACACACTGTTTTCAATCTGCATTAGGAACACACTGTCTTCACTCTGCATTAGGAAGAAACTCTCTTCACTCTGCTGTAGGAACACAGTGTCTTCACTCTGCTCTAGGAACACACTGTCTTCAGTCTGCATTAGGAACACTCTGTCTTCACTCTGCATTAGGAACAAACTGTCCTCACTCTACTCTAGGAAGACACTGTCTTCACTCTGCATTAGGAACACACTGTCTTCACTCTGCATTAGGAACACACTGTCTTCACTCTGCTCTGGAACACACTGTTTTCACTCTGCTCCATGCACATACACAGCAACTCTTTGTTAGGAACACACTGTCTTCAATCTGCTGTACGAACACACTGTATTCACTCTGCATTAAAAACACACTGTCTTCACTCTGCTCTAGGAACACACTGTCTTCACTCTGCTCCATGCACATACACCGCAACTGTGCGTTAGGAACACACTGTCTTCAGTATGCGTTTGGAACACACTGTTCTCACTCTGCTCTAGAATACACTGTCTTCACTCTGCATTAGGAACACACTGTCTTCAATCTGCTCTAGGAACACACTGTCTTAACTCTGCATTAGGAACAAACAGTCTTCACTCTGCTCTAGGATGACACTGTCTTCACTCTGCTCTAGGAACACACTGTCTTCACTGTGCTATAGGATCACACTCTCTTCTTTCTCCTCTAGGAACACACTGTCTTCACTCTCCTCTATTAACACACTGTCTGCCCTCTGAATTAGGAACACACTGTCTTCTTTCTCCTCTAAGAACACACTGTCTTCACTCTGCTCTATTAACACTGTCTGCACTCTGAATTAGGAACACACTGTCTAAATTCTGCTCTAGGAACACACTGTCTTCACTCTGCTCTAGGAAAACATTGTATTCGCTAAGCTCTAGAAAGATGCTGTCTTCACTCTGTATTAGGAACAAACTATCTTCACTCTGCTCTAGGAACACACTGTCTTCATTCTGCTCTATGAACACACTGAATTCACTCTGCTGTAGGAACATACTGTATTAACTCTGCATTAGGAACACACTGTCTTCACTCTGCGTTATGAACAATCTGTCTTCATTCTGCTCTAGGAACACACTGTCTTCACTATGCGTTAGGAACATACTGTCTTCACTATGCGTTAGGAACACACTGTCTTCACTATGCGTTAGGAACACACTGTCTTTACTCTGCTCTAGGAATACCCTGTCTTCACTCTGCATTAGGAACACACTGTCTTCACTATGCGATAGGAACATACTGTTTTCACTCTGCTCTAGGAACACACTGTCTTCACTCTGCTACATGCACATACACCGCAACCCTGCGTTAGGAACACACTTTCTTCACTATGCGTTAGGAACATACTGTCTTCACTATGTGTTAGGAACACACTGTCTTCACTATGCGTTAGGAGCACACTGTCTTCACTCTGCTCTAGGAAGACACTATCTTCACCTAGCTCCATGCATATACAACGAAACTCTACGTTAGGAACACACTGTCTTCACTTTGCTCTAAGAACACACTGTCTTCACTCTGCTCTAGGAACACACTGTCTTCACTGTGCGTTAGGATCACACTGTCTTGACTCTACTGTAAGAAATCACTGTATTTACTCTGCATTAGGAACCACTTTCTTCACTCTGCTCTAGGAACACACTGTCTTCACTCTGCTCAATGCACATACAACGCAACTCTGCGTTAGGAACACACTGTCTTCACTATGCGTTAGGAACATACTGTCTTCACTCTACTCTAGGAACACACTGTCTTCACTCTGCTCCAAGCACATACACCGCAACTCAGCGTTAGGAACACATTGTCTTCACTCTGCTCTAGGAACACTCTGTCTTCACTCTGCATTAGGAACACACTGTCTTCACTGTGCTCTAGGAAAACACTGTCTTCCCTCTGCGTTAGGAACATACTGTCTTCACTCTGCTCTAGGAACACAATGTCTTCACTCTGCTCCAAGCACATACACCGCAACTCTGCGTTAGGAACACACTTTCTTCACACTGCGTTAGGAACAAACTGTCATCATTCTGCTCTAAGAACACACTGTCTTCACTATGCCATAGGAACATACTGTCTTCACTCTGCTTTAGGAACACACTGTCTTCACTCTGCTCCATGCACATACACCGCAACCCTGCGATAGGAACACACTTTCTTCACTATGCGTTAGGAACATACTGTCTTCACTATGTGTTAGGAACACACTGTCTTCACTATGCGTTAGGAACACACTGTCTTCACTCTGCTCTAGGAAGACACTATCTTCACTCAGCTCCATGCCTATACACCGAAACTCTGCGTTAGGAATACACTGTCTTCACTTTGATCTAAGAACACACTGTCTTCACTCTGCTCTAGGAACACACTGTCTTCACTGTGTGTTAGGAACACACTGTCTTCACTCTACCTTAAGAACGCACTGTATTCACTCTGCATTAGTAACACACTTTCTTCACTCTGCTCTAAGAACACACTCTCTTCACTCTGCTCAATGCACATACAAACGCAACTCTGCGTTAGGAACACACAGTCTTCATTATGCGTTAGGAACAGACTGTCTTCACTCTACTCTAGGAACACAATGTCTTCACTCTGCTCCAAGCACATACACCGCAACTCAGCGTTAGGAACACATTGTCTTCACTCTGCTCTAGGAACACACTGTCTTCACTCTGCATTAGGAACACACTGTCTTCACTCTGCATTAGGAACACACTGTCTTCACTCTGCTCTAGGAACACACTGTCTTCAGTATGCATTAGGAACACTTTGTCTTCACTCTGCATTAGGAACAAACTGTTTTCACTCTGCTCTAGGAACACACTGTCTTAACTCTGCGTTAGGGACATACTGTCTTCACTCTGCTCTAGGAACACACTGTCTTCACTCTGCTCCAAGCACATACACCGCAAGTCTGCGTTAGGAACACTCTTTCTTCACACTGCGTTAGGAACAAACTGTCATCATTCCGCTCTAGGAACACACTGTCTTCACTATGTGATAGGAACATACTGTTTTCACTCTGCTCTAGGAAACACTGTCTTCACTCTGCTACATGCACATACAACGCAACCCTGCGTTACAAACACACTTTCTTCACTATGCGTTAGGAACATACTGTCTTCACTATGTGTTAGGAACACACTGTCTTCACTATGCGTTAGGAACACACTGTCTTCAATCTGCTCTAGGAAAACACTGTCTTCACTCTGCATTAGGAACACACTGTCTTCACTCTGCATTAGGAACACACTGTCTTCACTTTGCTCTAAGAACACTCTGTCTTCACTCTGCTCTAGGAACACACTGTCTTCACTGTGCGTTAGGATCACACTGTCTTGACCCTACTGTAAGAACTCACTGTATTCACTCTGCATTAGGAACACACTTTCTTCACTCTGCTCTAGGAACACACTGTCTTTGCTCAATGCACATACAACGCAACTCTGCTATAGCAACACACTGTCTTCACTGTGCGTTAGGGACATACTGTCTTCACTCTACTCTAGGAACACACTGTCTTCACTCTGCTCCAAGCACATACACCGCAACTCAGCGTTAGGAACACATTGTTTTCACTCTGCTCTAGGAACACTCTGTCTTAACACTGCGTTAGGAACATACTGTCTTCACTCTGCTCTAGGAACACACTGTCTTCACTCTGCTCCAAGCACATACACCGCAAGTCTGCATTAGGAACACACTTTCTTCACACTGCATTAGGAACAAACTGTCATCATTCCGCTCTAGGAAAACACTGTCTTCACTATGCGAAAGGAACATACTGTTTTCCCTCTGCTCTAGGAACACACTGTCTTCACTCTGCTACATGAACATACACTGCATCTCTGCGTTAGGACACACTGTCTTCACTATGCGTTAGGAACATACTGTCTTCACTATGCGTTAGGAACACACTGTCTTCACTATGCGTTAGGAACACACTGTCTTCACTCTGCTCTAGAAATACACTGTCTTCACTCTGCATTAGGAACACAGTGTCTTCACTCTGCATTAGGAACAAACTGTCTTAACTCTGCTGTAGGAACACACTGTCTTCACTCTGTATTAGGAACAAACTGTCTTCACTCTGCTCTAGGAATACACTGTCTTCACTCTGCATTAGGAACACACCGTCTTCACTCTGCTCTAGGAATACACTATCTTCAGTCTGCATTTGGAACACTCTGTCTTCACTCTGCAGTAGGAACAAACTGTCTTCACTCTGCTCTAGGAACACACTGTCTTCACTCTATATTAGGAACAAACTGTCTTCACTCTGCTCTAGGAAGACACTGTCTTCACTCTGCTCTAGGAACACACTGTCTTCACTGTGCTCTAGGAACACACTGTCTTCTTTCTCCTCTAGGAACACACTGTCTTCACTCTGCTCTATTAACACACTGTCTGCCCTCTGAGTTAGGAACACACTGTCTTCACTCTGCTCTAGGAACACACTGTCTTTACTCTGCTCTAGGAACACATTGTCTTCGCTCTGCTCTAGGAAGACGCTGTCTTCACTCTGTATTACGAACAAACTGTCTTAATTCTGCTCTAGGAACACACTGTCTTCACTCCGTTCTAGGAACACACTGTATTCACTCTGCTGTAGGAACATACTGTATTAACTCTGCATTAGGAATACACTGTCTTCACTCTGCTCCATGCACATACACCGCAACTCTGCGTTAGGAACCCACTGTCTTCACTCTGCGTTAGGAACAATCTGTCTTCATTCTGCTCTAGGAACACACTGTCTTCACTATGCGATAGGAACATACTGTCTTCACTATGCGATAGGAACATACTGTCTTCATTCTGCTAAATGCACATACACCGCAACTCTGCATTAGGAACACACTTTCTTCACTATGCGTTAGGAACATACTGTCTTCACTATGTGTTAGGTACACTCTGTCTTCACTATGTGTTAGGAACACACTGTCTTCACTCTGCTATAGGATAACACTGTCTTCACTCAGCTCCATGCATATACACCGAAACTCTGCTTTAGGAACACACTGTCTTCACTCTTCTCTAGGAACACATTGTCTTCACTCTGGTCCATGCACATACAAATGAAACTCTGCGTTAGGAACACACTGTCTTCACTATGTGTTAGGAACATACTGTCTTCACTCTACTGTAGGAACACACAGTCTTCACTCTGCTCCAAGCACATACACTGAAACTCAGCGTTAGGAACACACTGTCTTCACTCTGCATTAGGAACACACTGTCTTCACTCTGCATTAGGAATACCCTGTCTTCACTCTGCATTAGGAACCACTGTCTTCCCTCTGCTCTAGGAACACACTGTCTTCACTCTGCTCCATGCACATACACAGCAACTCTTTGTTAGGAACACACTGTCTTCAATCTGCTGTAGGAACACACTGTATTCTCTCTGCTTTAAAAACACACTGTCTTCACTCTGCTCTAGGAACACACTGTCTTCACTCTGCTCCATGCACATACACCGCAACTCGGCGTTAGGAACACACTGTTTTCACTATGCGATAGGAAAACACTGTCTTCACTCTGCTCTAGGAACATACTGTCTTCACTCTGCTCCATGCACGTACACCGCAACTCTGCGTTAGGAACACACTGTCTTCACTCTGCTCTAGGAACACACTGTCTTCACTATGCATTTGGAACACACTGTCTTCACTCTGCATTAGGAACACACTGTCTTCACTCTGCTCTAGGAACACACTGTCTTCACTCTGGATTAGGAACACACTGTCTTCACTCTGCATTGGGAACACACTGTCTTCACTCTGCATTAGGAACACACTGTCTTTACTCTGCTCGAGGAACACACTGTCTTCACTCTGCTCCATGCACATACACAGCAACACTTTTTTAGGAACACACTGTCTTCAATCTGCTGTAGGAACACACTGTCTTCACTCTGCTCCATGCACATACACTGCATCTCTGCGTTAGGAACACACTGTCTTCCCTATGCGTTAGGAACATACTGTCTTCACTATGCGTTAGGAACACACTGTCTTCACTATGCGTGAAGAACACACTGTCTTCACTCTGCTCTACTAATACACTGTCTTCACTCTGCATTAGGAACACATTGTCTTCACTCTGCATTAGGAACAAACTGTCTTCACTCTGCTGTGGGAACACACTGTCTTCACTCTGCTCTAGGAACACACTGTCTTCAGTCTGCATTAGGAACACTGTCTTCACTCTGCATTAGGAACAAACTGTCATCACTCTGCTCTAGGAACACACTGTCTTCACTATGCATTAGGTACAAACTGTCTTCACTCTGCTCTAGGAAGACACTGTCTTCACTCTGCTCTAGGAACACACTGTCTTCACTGTGCTCTAGGAACACACTGTCTTCTTTCTCCTCTAGGAACACACTGTCTTCACTCTGTTCTATTAACACACTGTCTGCCCTCTGCATTAGGAACACACTGTCTTCACTGTGCTATAGGAACACACTGTCTTCTTTAACCTCTAGGAACACACTGTCTTCACTCTGCTCTATTAACACACTGTCTGCTCTCTGAATTAGGAACACACTGTCTTCACTCTGCTCTAGGAACACACTGTCTTCACTCTGCTCTAGGAACACATTGTATTCGCTCTGCTCTAGGAACATACTGTCTTCACTCTGCTCAATGCACATAAGACACAACTCTGCGTTAGGAACACACTGTCTTCACTATGCGTTAGGATCATACTGTCTTCACTCTACTCTAGGAACACACTGTCTTCACTCTGCTCCAAGCACATACACCGCAACTCAGCGTTAGGAACACATTGTCTTCACTCTGCTCTAGGAACACTCTGTCTTCACTCTGCATTAGGAACACACTGTCTTCACTCTGCTCTAGGAACACACTGTCTTCCCTCTGCGTTAGGAACATACTGTCTTCACTCTGCTCTAGGAACACACTGTCTTCACTCTGCTCCATGCACATACACCGCAACCCTGCGTTAGGAACACACTTTCTTCACTATGTGTTAGGAACATACTGTCTTCACTATGTGTTAGGAACACACTGTCTTCACTATGCGTTAGGAACACACTGTCTTCACTCTGCTCTAGGAAGACACTATCTTCACTCAGCTCCATGCATATACACCGAAACTCTGCGTTAGGAATACACTGTCTTAACTTTGCTCTAAGAACCCACTGTCTTCACTCTGCTCTAGGAACACACTGTCTTCACTGTGCGTTAGGAACACACTGTCTTCACTCTACCTTAAGAACGCACTGTATTCACTCTGCATTAGTAACACACTTTCTTCACTCTGCTCTAGGAACACACTCTCTTCACTCTGCTCAATGCACATACAAACGCAACTCTGCGTTAGGGACACACAGTCTTCATTATGCGTTAGGAACATACTGTCTTCGCTCTACTCTAGGAACACAATGTCTTCACTCTGCTCCAAGCACATACACCGCAACTCAGCGTAAGGAACACATTGTCTTCACTCTGCTCTAGGAACACACTGTCTTCACTCTGCATTAGGAACACACTGTCTTCACTCTGCATTAGGAACAAACTGTCTTAACTCTGCTGTAGGAACACGCTGTCTTCACTCTGTATTAGGAACAAACTGTCCTCACTCTGCTCTAGGAAGACACTGTCTTCACTCTGCGGTAGGAACACACTGTGGTCACGGTGCTCTAGGAACACACTGTCTTCTTTCTCCTCTAGGAACACACTGTCTTCACTCTGTTCTATTAACACACTGTCTGGCCTCTGCATTAGGAACACACTGTCTTCACTCTGCTCTAGGAACACACTGTCTTCACTCTGCGTTAGGAACATACTGTCTTCACTCTGCTCTAGGAACAGACTGTCTTCACTCTGCTCCATACACATACACCGCAAATCAGAGTTAGGAACACATTGTCTTCACTCTGCTCTAGGAACACACTGTCTTCACTCTGCATTAGGAACACACTTTCTTCACTCTGCATTAGGAACACACTGTCTTCACTCTGCTCAAGGAACACACTGTTTTCACTCTGCTCCATGCACATACACAGCAACTCTTTGTTAGGAACACACTGTCTTCAATCTGCTGTAGGAACACGCTGTATTCACTCTGCATTAAAAACACCCTGTCATCACTCTGCTCTAGGAACACACTGTCTTCACTCTGCTCCATGCACATACACCACAACTCTGCGTTAGGAACACACTGTCTTCACTATGCGTTAGGAACATACTGTCTTCAGTATGCGTTAGGAACACACTGTCTTCACTATGCGTTAGGAACACACTGTTCTCACTCTGCTCTAGAATACACTCTCTTCACTCTGCAATAGGAACACACTGTCTTCACTATGCGTTAGTAACACACTGTCTTCACTCTGCTGTAGGAACACACTGTCTTCACTCGGCTCTAGGAGGACACTGTCTTCACTCTGCATTAGGAACAAACTGTCTTCACTCTGCTCTAGGAAGACACTCTTGGAACACACTGTCTTCACTCTGCTCTAGAATACACTGTCTTCACTCTGCATTAGGAACACACTGTCTTCACTCTGCTATAGGAACACATTGTCTTCACTCTGCTCTAGGAGGACACTGTCTTCACCCTGCATTAGGAACACACAGTCTTCACTCTTCTCCATGCACATACACCACAACTCTGAGTTAGGAACACACTGTTTTCACTCTGCGTTAGGAACAAACTGTCTTCATTCTGCTCTAGGAAAACACTGTCTTCACTATGCGATAGGAACATACTGTCTCCAGTATGCGATAAGAACACACTGTCTTCACTCTGCTTCATGCACATACACCGCAACTCTTCATTAGGAACACACTTTCTTCACTATGCGTTAAGAACATACTGTCTTCACTATGTGTAAGGAACACACTGTCTTCACTATGTGTTAGGAACTCACTTTCTTCACTCTGCTCTAGGAACATAGTGTCTTCACTCTGCTCCATGCACATACACTGCAACTCTGCGTTAGGAACACACTCTTTTCACAATGCGATAGGAAAATACTGTCTTCAGTCTGCTCTAGGAACACACTGTCTTCACTCTGCTCCATGCACATACACTGCAACTCTGCGTTAGGAACACACTGTCTTCACTATGCGTTAGGAACATACTGTCTTCACTATGCGTTAGGAACACACTGTCTTCACTATGCCTTAGGAACACACTGTCTTCACTCTGCTCTAGGAATACACTGTCTTCACTCTGCATTAGGAACACACTGTCTTCACTCTGCATTACAAACAAACTGTCTTCACTCTGCTGTAGGAACACAGTGTCTTCACTCTGCTCTAGGAACACACTGTCTTCACTATGCGTTAGGAACATACTGTCTTCACTCTGCTCTAGGAACACACTGTCTTCACTCTGCTCCAAGCACATACACCGCAACTCTGCGTTAGGAACACACTTTCTTCACACTGCGTTAGGAAAAAACTGTCATCATTCCCCTCTAGGAACACACTGTCTTCACTATGCGATAGGAACATACTGTTTTTACTCTGCTCTAGGAACACACTGTCTTCACTCTGCTCCATGCACATACACCGCAACCCTGCGTTAGGAACACACTTTCTTCACTATGCGTTAGGAACATACTGTCTTCACTATGTGTTAGGAACACACTGTCTTCACTATGCGTTAGGAACACACTGTCTTCACTCTGCTCTAGGAAGGCACTATCTTCACTCAGCTCCATGCATATACACCGAAACTCTGCGTTAGGAACACACTGTCTTCACTTTGCTCTAAGAACACACTGTCTTCACTCTGCTCTAGGAACACACTGTCTTCACTGTGCGTTAGGATCACACTGTCTTGACCCTACTGTAAGAACTCACTGTATTCACTCTGCATTAGGAACACACTTTCTTCACTCTGCTCTAGGAACACACTGTCTTCACTCTGCTCAATGCACATACAACGCAACTCTGCATTAGGAACACACTGTCTTCACTATGCGTTAGGAACACACTGTCTTCACTCTGCTCTAGGAAGACACTGTCTTCACTCCGCTCCATGCACATACACCGAAACTTTGCGTTAGGAACACACTGTCTTCACTCTGCACTAGGAACACACTGTCTTCACTCTGCTCTAGGAACACACTGTCTTCACTGTGCGTTAGGAACACACTGTCTTCACTCTACTGCAAGAACACACTGTATTCACTCTGCATTAGGAACACACATTCTTCACTCTGCTCTAGGAACACAGTGTCTTCACTAAGCGTTAGGAACATACTGTCTTCACTCTGCACTAGGAACACACTGTCTTCACTCTGCTCCATGCACATACACCGCAACTCAGCGTTAGGAACACACTGTCTTCACTCTGCTCTAGGAACACACTGTCTTCACTCTGCATTAGGAATACACTGTCTTCACTCTGCTCTAGGAAAACACTGTCTTCACTCTGCTCCATGCACATACACAGGAACTCTTTGCTGGGAACACACTATCTTCAATCTGCTGTAGGAACACACTGTATTCACTCTGCATTAAAAACACACTGTGTTCATTCCGCTCTAGGAACACACTGTCTTCCCTCGTTCTAGGAACACACTGTCTTCACTCTGCTCTTGGAACACACTGTCTTCACTCTGCTCTAGGAACACACTGTCTTCACTCTGCCTTAGGAACACACTGTCTTCACTTTGCTGTAGAAACACACTGTTCACTCTGCATTAGGAACACACTGTCTTCATTCTGCTCTAGGAACACACTGTCTTCACTCTGCTCTAGGAGGACACTGTCTTCACTCTGCATTAGGAACAAACTGTCTTCACTCTGCTCTAGGAAGACACTCTAGGAACACACTGTCTTCACTCTGCTCTAGAATACACTGTCTTCACTCTGCATTAGGAACACACTGTCTTCACTCTGCTGTAGGAACACACTCTCTTCACTCTGCTCTAGGAGGACACTGTCTTCACTCTGCATTAGGAACACACTGTCTTCACTTTTCTCCATGCACATACACCACAACTCTGAGTTAGGAACACACTGTTTTCACTCTGCGTTAAGAACAAACTGTCTTCATTCTGCTCTAGGAACACACTGTCTTCACTATGCGATAGGAACATACTGTCTTCACTATGCGATAAGAACACACTGTCTTCACTCTGCTTCATGCACATACACCGCAACTCTTCATTAGGAACACACTTTCTTCACTATGCGTTAAGAACATACTGTCTTCACTATGTGTTAGGAACACACTGTCTTCACTATGCGTTAGGAACTCACTGTCTTCACTCTGCTCTAGGAACACAGTGTCTTCACTCTGCTCCATGCACATACACTGCAACTCTGCGTTAGGAACACACTCTTTTCACTATGCGATAGGAAAATACTGTCTTCAGTCTGCTCTAGGAACACACTGTCTTCACTCTGCTCCATGCACATACACTGCAACTCTGCGTTAGGAACACACTGTCTTCACTATGCGTTAGGAACATACTGTCTTCACTCTGTTCTAGGAACACACTGTCTTCACTCTGCTCTACTAATACACTGTCTTCACTCTGCATTAGGAACACATTGTCTTCACTCTGCATTAGGAACAAACTGTCTTCACTCTGCTGTGGGAACACACTGTCTTCACTCTGCTCTAGGAACACACTGTCTTCAGTCTGCATTAGGAACACTGTCTTCACTCTGCATTAGGAACAAACTGTCATCACTCTGCTCTAGGAACACACTGTCTTCACTATGCATTAGGTACAAACTGTCTTCACTCTGCTCTAGGAAGACACTGTCTTCACTCTGCTCTAGGAACACACTGTCTTCACTGTGCTCTAGGAACACACTGTCTTCTTTAACCTCTAGGAACACACTGTCTTCACTCTGCTCTATTAACACACTGTCTGCTCTCTGAATTAGGAACACACTGTCTTCACTCTGCTCTAGGAACACACTGTCTTCACTCTGCTCTAGGAACACATTGTATTCGCTCTGCTCTAGGAACATACTGTCTTTACTCTGCTCAATGCACATACAACACAACTCTGCGTTAGGAACACACTGTCTTCACTATGCGTTAGGATCATACTGTCTTCACTCTACTCTAGGAACACACTGTCTTCACTCTGCTCCATGCACATACACCACAACTCTACATTAGGAACACACTGTCTTCACTATCCGTTAGGAACACACTGTCTTCACTCTGCTCTAGGAAGACACTGTCTTCACTCTGCATTAGGAACACACTGTATTCACTCTGCGTTAGGAACAAACTGTTTTCACTCTGCTCTAGGAACACACTGTCTTCACTCTTCTCCATGCACATACACCACAACTCTGAGTTAGGAACACACTGTCTCCCCTCTGAATTAGGAACACACTGTCTTCACTCTGCTCTAGGAACACACGGTCTTCACTCTGCTCTAGGAACACAATGTATTCGCTCTGCTCTAGGAACACGCTGTCTTCACTCTGTATTAGGAACAAACTGTCTTCACTCTGCTCTAGGAACACACTGTCTTCATTCTGCTCTAGGAACACACTGTCTTCACTCTGCTCTAGGAACACATTGTATTTGCTCTGCTCTAGGAACACACTGTCTTCATTCTGCTCAGGGAACACACTGTCTTCACTCTGCTCTAGGAACACATTGTATTTGCTCTGCTCTAGGAACACGCTGTCTTCACTCTGTATTAGGAACAAACTGTCTTCACTCTGCTCTAGGAACACACTGTCTTCATTCTACTTTAGGAACACACTGTCTTCACTCTGTTCTAGGAACACACTGTATTCACTCTGCTGTAGGAACATACTGTATTAACTCTGCATTAGGAACACACTGTCTTCACTCTTCGTTTGGAACAAACTGTCTTCATTCTGCTCTAGGAACACACTGTCTTCACTATGCGATAGGAACATCCTGTCTTCACTATGCGATAGGAACACACTGTCTTCACTCAGCTCCATGCATATACACCGATACTCTGCTTTAGGAACACACTGTCTTCACTCTGCTCTAGGAACACACTGTCTCCACTCTGCTACATGCACGTAGAAACGCAACTCTGCGTTAGGAACACATTGTCTTCACTATGCGTTAGGAACATACTGTCTTCACTCTACTGTAGGAACACACTGTCTTCACTCTGCTCCAAGCACATACACCGCAACTCAGCGTCAGGAACACACTGTCTTCACTCTGCATTAGGAACACACTGTGTTCACTCTGCATTAGGAATACACTGTCTTCACTCTGCATTAGGAACACACTGTCTGCACTCTGCTCTAGGAACACACTGTCTTCACTCTGCTCCATGCACATACACAACAACTCTTTGTTAGGAACACACTCTCTTCAAAATGCCGTAGGAACACACTGTATTTGCTCTGCATTAAAAACACACTATCTTCACTCTGCTCTAGGAACACACTGTCTTCACTCTGCTCCATGCACATACACTGCAACTCTGCGTTAGGAACATACTGTCTTCACTATGCGTTAGGAACACACTGTCCTCACTCTGCTCTAGGAATAAACTGTCTTCACTCTGCATTAGGAACACACTGTCTTCACTCTGCTCTAGGAAGACACTATCTTCACTCAGCTCCATTCATATACACCGTATCTCTGAGTTAGGAACACACTGTCTTCACTTTGCTCTAGGAACAGACTGTCTTCACTCTGCTCTAGGAACACACTGTCTTCACTCTGCTCAATGCACATACAATTGCAACTCTGCGTTAGGAACACACTGTCTTCAATATGAGTTAGGAACATACTGTCTTCACTCTACTCTAGGAACACATTGTCTTCACTCTGCTCCAAGCCATACACCGCAACTCAGCGTTAGGAACACATTGTCTTCACTCTGCTATAGGAACACACTGTCTTCAATCTGCATTAGGAACACACAGTCTTCACTCTGCATTAGGAACACACTGTCTTCACTCTGCATTAGGAACACACTGTCTTCACTCTGCTCTAGGAACACACTGTCTTCACTCTGCTCCATGCACATACACTGCAACTCTGCGTTAGGAACACACTGTCTTCACTATGCGTTAGGAACATACTGTCTTCACTATGCGTTAGGAACACACTGTCCTCACTATGCTTTAGGAACACACTGTCTTCACTCTGCTCTAGGAATACACTGTCTTCACTCTGCATTAGGAACACACTGTCTTCACTCTGCATTAGGAACAAACTGTCTTCACTCTGCTCTAGGAAGAAACTGTCTTCACTCTGCTCTAGGAACACCCTGTCTACATGTGTTATAGGAACACACTGTCTTCTTTCTGCTCTAGGAACAAACTGTCTTCACTCTGCTCTATTAACACACTGTCTCCACTCTGAATTAGGAACACACTGTCTTCACTCTGCTCTAGGAACACACGGTCTTCACTCTGCTCTAGGAACACATTGTATTCGCTCTGCACTAGGAACACCCTGTCTTCACTCTGTATTAGGAACAAACTGTCTTCACTCTGCTCTAGGAACACACTGTCTTCATTCTGCTCAGGGAACACACTGTCTTCACTCTGCTCTAGGAACACATTGTATTTGCTCTGCTCTAGGAACACGCTGTCTTCACTCTGTATTAGGAACAAACTGTCTTCACTCTGCTCTAGGAACACACTGTCTTCATTCTGCTCTAGGAACACACTGTCTTCACGCCGTTCTAAGAACACACTGTATTCACTCTGCTGTAGGAACATACTGTATTAACTCTGCATTAGGAACACACTGTCTTCACTCTGCTCCATGAACATACACCGCAACTCTTCGTTAGGAACACACTGTCTTCACTCTTCGTTTGGAACAAACTGTCTTCATTCTGCTCTAGGAACACACTGTCTTCACTATGCGATAGGAACATCCTGTCTTCCCTATGCGATAGGAACACACTGTCTTCACTCTGCTCCATGCACATACACCGCAACTCTGCATTAGGAACACACTTTCTTCACTATGCGTGAGGAACACACTGTCTTCACTCTGCTTTGGAAAACACTGTCTTCACTCAGCTCCATGCATATACACCGAAACTCTGCTTTAGGAACACACTGTCTTCACTCTGCTCTAGGAACACACTGTCTCCACTCTGCTACATGCACGTAGAAACGCAACTCTGCGTTAGGAACACATTGTCTTCACTATGCGTTAGGAACATACTGTCTTCACTCTACTGTAGGAACACACTGTCTTCACTCTGCTCCAAGCACATACACCGCAACTCAGCGTTAGGAACACACTGTCTTCACTCTGCATTAGGAACACACTGTCTTCACACT